>NW_028244125.1:0-521897 GCF_964263255.1 Lissotriton vulgaris | reverse complement strand
GCCTACTTTTCAACCTTTATTTATGCCCAGGGGTAGTGAGTCTTGCATGGGCCTAGTCTTTCTGTGGGTTGTCTTGAATTTAAACATTATGGAGGGCATGGATGGATTGGGATTGTGCTGATTTTGCAGTGTTTTTCGATTTTTTTGTGCTCTATAACTGAACTGATGTTCCTCTGTCTTCCATTTTTTTTAGGTGCACAAGACTCAAGAGAACCACCAGTGCCAGGAAGAAGTCCTGCAGCGGTGTGTGTGTGCAGCATAACGTCACGCGACGTCACGTCTGGCCTCAGACAACTCTACAATTCGTGCAACTGCGGCCTGCTGTCTGACCTGCTCTGAAGAAGATGGCCCCGCCCCCAAAGAAAGTTCTCCGTAGCTCCTCTAGCAAGAAAGTTGCTAGTAAGGAGCAGAAGAAGCAAGTTACCAAGGAGGCTGGTGTGTCACCCGCCACTTTTTTTGGGAGCAAAAGAAAAAGTACGCCTGCAGCAGCAGGATCTGCTGGGGACCAACCTGAGAGCAGCACCCCTGCTCCATTGGGGTTCAGTGCCTCCACCACCACGCCAACTTAAGTCAAAGCCCTTGAGTGCTTCAGAGGCAGTCAGTGTACTTCTCCAATCACCATCGACCAGTGATGTTGGCTCATCGCAAGAAAGTAGCAGCAATGTCCCCTGAATCAACACAGGTTGTTGTAACTCATCTGACAAGTGTTGAACAACCACAGCCGCAACAACAACACCATGTGCAAGTACACGCCCAAGTACATGTGGAAGGAGAGGCAGCAAAAGGAGATGCGCAAGCAAAGGTGCATGGACGTTCACAAGTGCCCACAATAGTTGTTCCTCCCGAAGTAGGGGCACATTTGGAAATCGACAATGAAGCTGAGGTATCATTGGAAGCCACTCCTCCTGATGATCATTCATTGTCTTCCACATCCCTAGCAAGGAAAAGATCAAGGGGGGTGTCTACATCTTCTTCAAGCCCACCTCGTTCTGGTGCAAGTGATCTGTCTTGGGAACCACGACAACTGCGGTCTGACAGTGAGGCAGAGGCACACCATGATCTGCCACCGGTACCTAAGCGTAAAAGGAAGGTCGTCCAAAAACTCAAACTATGGAGTGTGATGAGGCTCAACAAGAAGTGACAGATACTGCTGGTGATGAAGCCTCTCACGATGACGACGAGGCAGTCATCACAAAGGTCACTGCAGCCCCACCGGGCATGCAGCAAAGAGACATTTTGACCCTATCCCGAGAAGCTGCTGAGCGTGATGATGATGTCGGCGAGGAGGCAATGGAAATGGAATCATTAGATTTGGAGTTAAGTAGTACACCAAAACCTACCGCTTCCATATTTCTTCCTCGCAAGAAGGTACCCACCTCGTCCTCGACCTCAATTCGTGGTGGTGAAAGTGCAAAACGTACTGAAGTTCGGCAATCCACATCCTCCACTTCATCTGTCATTAGCAGCAGGACCACCACCACCAGTATCGACGCCTCCTCCGGCGGCGGCCCCCGAAGACATTTCAAGTCTCCAGTTTGGGACTTCTTTAGTGTTTGCCCAAAAAAGGCAAACGTAGCCATTTGTAGCTTTGTAAGCTTCGATATAGTCGTGGTAAGCTTGGTTCTAACTATGGTACCGGAGGCCAGAGAGGTCATCTTGAGAGAAGGCACCCTCTCGAATGGTTTCCGCACCTAGAGGCGGTCAAGAAAGCCGGAATTGCACGTAATGAAAACGTTGATTTGTCATCTGCTGATGACGAGGAGGTAGAAGAAGACGATCCAAACACTTCACTTACACCCAGTTCCCATGTCAGCAGCACACCCCATGGGAGCCACACTAAGAGTGTGGGAGAGAGTGAGACATCAATGCGGAAAAGTTCATCAGCGAGCGTAACTGGGTCGAAGAGATCATCATCCCGTAAATCATTGGTCCAGGGCAACATTAAAAAGATGTTGTTTACAGAAGCGCAATATGAACGCAACCACCCAATGACCCGTCTGTATAACACTAAGCTGGCTAAAATGCTAGCTCTGGACCTTCTCCCTTTTTCTTTTGTCGAAGGGGTGGTTTTCTAGAATTAGTGGCAGTGCTCTGCCCTAAATGGAAGGTTCCTAGCCGGTTCTATTTTGCCCGAGTTGCGGTTCCAGCACTACATGAAGATGTTCTGAAGGCGATTGGGGCAGCTTTGCAGAAGAGTGCTGTTCACACTATACATCTGACAACAGACATGTGGACCAGTGGCGCAGGCGCTGATTACATGTGCATCACTGCACACTGGGTCTCTTTTTCAGGGGCTAAAGCAAAGCTAAACTCAGGTGTTGACACTAACACTGTTTTTAAAGGTGCTCGGAAACATGCAACACTAGCCATGTTTGGTTTGGAGAAACGTCACACAGCAGAAAACATTTTGGATGTCTTTAACACAAAGGTCCTTAACTGTCTGTCCCCACTAAAACGCAAGGTTGGTTATGTTTCCACGGACAATGGCTCCAATATAGTTAAGGCCATGAGGACGGTTACTATTTCAGAGTGCCGTGTTTGGCGCACTGTATAAACCTGGTTGTCCAAAAATTCTTGGGTAATAAAGACAGTGCAGCGTGCAGTGTATTGGAGAACTGCCGAAAAATTTGCAAGCATTTCAGGCATTCTTTTAAGGCCCGCAAGCAGCTGAGGAGCATGCTATATCAATGTCAAATGCCAGTGAAAGCACTCATCCAGGAGGTGGTAACACGTTGGAACTCAACCTTCTACATGCTTGAGCGTCTGTATGAGCAGTATACGCAACTCGATCAATATTTCTTGAAAGAGGGTATAGAGGAGCTGAGGATGGGTGGGCCGCAATGGAACATAGTTGAAAGCCTAACACGCATGCTTCGTCCTTTTGAGGTCTTCACGCGTGCAGTCAGCAAGGAGGACTCTAATTTGGGAAAAGCTATCCCATTGTTGTACATGCTGGAGGACCAACTGAAGGAGGTGTGTTCTGTGTTTCGAAAAGATGACAAAAAGAAAGGCTCTTCTTTGCTTCTGGCTGAGCAATTATTAGAGCTCCTACAAGGTGATGAACGTCTTCAAAAGATCCACTCAGAACAGCATTACATTTGTGCTACTATTCTGGATCCACGCTACAAAAAGGCGCTGGCAGGCAGAGCATTCTTTGCTTTTGCTGATGAAGATGTTACAAAGTACAAACGTTGGCTAGCCTTGTCAGCCAAGAAGTTTGAAACAGAACGGCTGGAAATTGAAGGAAATGGCAGTACATCAGCAGGCCATCCCCAGTCAAAACAATCCACTTCTGCACCTGTGGCTGTGGCACAAGTGACCTCTCAGCCGTTAAAGACACCGGCAACCGCGCATCATCTGCACGAAAGACAGCAGAAACATTGGAGGCTGAAGAGGATTGGCTAGCTCTGCGTGGGTTTGGTTCTCAAAAGGCCAGAGGCACAGCAAGAGCTACGCAAAGTGGAGGAACCTTGGAGGAGGACCTTGAGTCGATGGTGAAGGACTATCTGAATGACTCCACAGAGGTCTATGTTAATTCTGACCCATTGGCGTATTGGCATGGGAAAAAAGAATTGTGGCCACAGCTCACCAACCTGGCTTTAAACTACTTGTCTTGCCCACTCGCAAGTGTGTCTTCTGAACGGGTTTTCAGTGCGGCTGGTGGGATTGTAACTCCCAAACGGAGCCGCCTCTCGCCCAAAAATGTGGAGAGGTTAACAATGATCAAGATGAATCAGCACCTCATACCACCAGATATAAGAGTACGAGAGAGCGTGCCGGATGAAGAGGAGGTGGCCAGCACCATAGATGAGGGAATTTCTACTCTGTCAGGTGGCACTGACCTCACCCGGGCTGAATTCGCAGAGTATGATGACGAAGCCTTATTCTTATTCCTGGACCGTGATTCCGACTTCGAGCCCTGAAAATGAGACAACGAATCAATAACTTTCTTTTTCATCCTTATTCACTTTTATTCCTGTGTGTCTGTCTTTCTTTGTTGTGCACAGTTAATATAATTCAAACTTTAATCAGATTATCACAAAGACAAGCCCATCAGCAGAACTGTCTTCACTTGTTTGCTAATTTATTTGAAGGTGCCGCAGTCTGCATTCCTCAGGTTCACAAGTTCAGAAGAACATGCTCCTCTATCCTCCTCCTCCAGACTCCTATTTCCATCAAAGCAGAGGGCTGGTTTACGCCCAATGAAGAAAGACTCAGCACTTGTGGGGGTGTTGTTCTACCTCTTTGCAGGTGAGTTGACGGGTCTGGGGCCATTGCTGGGAAGCACTAAAAGTGGTTTGTGCCAAATCCGAGGCGGAAATTTTTTTGTGTTTTTGATGACTTGCTTGCCTTTGAGGTGCTCTTAGGGGGGGTTCCGTCTGTTTGTGGGTGAGTTTCATGGTCTGAGAGCATTGCTGGGACACTCTAATCTTGATTGCATTTGCTTTTCAGGAAATCCGTCGTGCCAACCCCGACTTATGGCCTAGCTACGCAGCGCGTTTGGACCGAAGGCCCAGAAATATTGCAAGTATGAGATTTTGCTTTTGGCCTGTTTGGGGGTGTTATGCTTCTTGGCGGGTGGGTTGCCGGGTCTTGGGGCATTCCTGGGAAGGTCTAATACCGGGTAGAAGTGGTTGGGACAAAATCCAGGCCGATTTTTTTTTGGGCTATTTCAGACATTTTGCTCTATGTAGCGTTTTCGGGGGCCTGTTTGGGGGGCTTGCTGGTGTTTGCGGGTGAGTTTCGTGGTCTGGGAGCACTGCTGGGACACTCTAATCTTGATTGCATTTGCTTTTCAGGAAATCCGTCGTGCCAACCCCGACTTATGGCCTAGCTACGCAGCGCGTTTGGACCGAAGGCCCAGAAATATTGCAAGTATGAGATTTTGCTTTTGGCCTGTTTGGGGGTGTTATGCTTCTTGGCGGGTGGGTTGCCGGGTCTTGGGGCATTCCTGGGAAGGTCTAATACCGGGTAGAAGTGGTTGGGACAAAATCCAGGCCGATTTTTTTTTGGGCTATTT
Organism: Lissotriton vulgaris; assembly: GCF_964263255.1. Taxonomy (NCBI): domain Eukaryota; kingdom Metazoa; phylum Chordata; class Amphibia; order Caudata; family Salamandridae; genus Lissotriton; species Lissotriton vulgaris. The sequence goes on along the minus strand of NW_028244125.1, from coordinate 516,877 downwards.
CAGACATTTTGCTCTATGTAGCGTTTTCGGGGGCCTGTTTGGGGGGCTTGCTGGTGTTTGCGGGTGAGTTTCGTGGTCTGGGAGCACTGCTGGGACACTCTAATCTTGATTGCATTTGCTTTTCAGGAAATCCGTCGTGCCAACCCCGACTTATGGCCTAGCTACGCAGCGCGTTTGGACCGAAGGCCCAGAAATATTGCAAGTATGAGATTTTGCTTTTGGCCTGTTTGGGGGTGTTATGCTTCTTGGCGGGTGGGTTGCCGGGTCTTGGGGCATTCCTGGGAAGGTCTAATACCGGGTAGAAGTGGTTGGGACAAAATCCAGGCCGATTTTTTTTTGGGCTATTTCAGACATTTTGCTCTATGTAGCGTTTTCGGGGGCCTGTTTGGGGGGCTTGCTGGTGTTTGCGGGTGAGTTTCGTGGTCTGGGAGCACTGCTGGGACACTCTAATCTTGATTGCATTTGCTTTTCAGGAAATCCGTCGTGCCAACCCCGACTTATGGCCTAGCTACGCAGCGCGTTTGGACCGAAGGCCCAGAAATATTGCAAGTATGAGATTTTGCTTTTGGCCTGTTTGGGGGTGTTATGCTTCTTGGCGGGTGGGTTGCCGGGTCTTGGGGCATTCCTGGGAAGGTCTAATACCGGGTAGAAGTGGTTGGGACAAAATCCAGGCCGATTTTTTTTTGGGCTATTTCAGACATTTTGCTCTATGTAGCGTTTTCGGGGGCCTGTTTGGGGGCTTGCTGGTGTTTGCGGGTGAGTTTCGTGGTCTGGGAGCACTGCTGGGACACTCTAATCTTGATTGCATTTGCTTTTCAGGAAATCCGTCGTGCCAACCCCGACTTATGGCCTAGCTACGCAGCGCGTTTGGACCGAAGGCCCAGAAATATTGCAAGTATGAGATTTTGCTTTTGGCCTGTTTGGGGGTGTTATGCTTCTTGGCGGGTGGGTTGCCGGGTCTTGGGGCATTCCTGGGAAGGTCTAATACCGGGTAGAAGTGGTTGGGACAAAATCAGGCCGATTTTTTTTTGGGCTATTTCAGACATTTTGCTCTATGTAGCGTTTTCGGGGGCCTGTTTGGGGGGCTTGCTGGTGTTTGCGGGTGAGTTTCGTGGTCTGGGAGCACTGCTGGGACACTCTAATCTTGATTGCATTTGCTTTTCAGGAAATCCGTCGTGCCAACCCCGACTTATGGCCTAGCTACGCAGCGCGTTTGGACCGAAGGCCCAGAAATATTGCAAGTATGAGATTTTGCTTTTGGCCTGTTTGGGGGTGTTATGCTTCTTGGCGGGTGGGTTGCCGGGTCTTGGGGCATTCCTGGGAAGGTCTAATACCGGGTAGAAGTGGTTGGGACAAAATCCAGGCCGATTTTTTTTTGGGCTATTTCAGACATTTTGCTCTATGTAGCGTTTTCGGGGGCCTGTTTGGGGGGCTTGCTGGTGTTTGCGGGTGAGTTTCGTGGTCTGGGAGCACTGCTGGCTATATATACTTTACTTTGCAAGAGGTTTGAAGCAAATCCATGGTGGCTGAGGGGACTTAGGGCCTAGCTGCAGAGCGCGCGCGGAGTGATTTGGGAAATTTGTGAAAAAGTGACTAAGTCCCCATTTTTGTACTTTTGCTCTTTGGCTGTTTGGGGGTCTTCTACTCGTTTTCTCCTGGGTTGACGGCTCTGGGGCCATTGCTGGGAAGCTCTAATACCGGATAAAAGTGTTTTGGACCAAATCCCAGGCGGAATTTTTTTTGTGTTTTTGATGACTTGCTTGCCTTTGAGGTGCTCTTAGGGGGGGTTCCGTCTGTTTGCGGGTGAGTTTCGTGGTCTGGGAGCACTGCTGGGACACTCTAATCTTGATTGCATTTGCTTTTCAGGAAATCCGTCGTGCCAACCCCGACTTATGGCCTAGCTACGCAGCGCGTTTGGACCGAAGGCCCAGAAATATTGCAAGTATGAGATTTTTCTTTTGGCCTGTTTGGGGGTGTTATGCTTCTTGGCGGGTGGGTTGCCGGGTCTTGGGGCATTCCTGGGAAGGTCTAATACCGGGTAGAAGTGGTTGGGACAAAATCCGCGCGGAAAAGCCTTTAGTTTTGGCACTTTTTGTAACTTAGGGTTCGTTAGGGTTAGCCCTAGCACCAGGATTGCATGTGTATCGGGGTGTTCTAGATTTTTCAAACTGAGTTCTGGGGTCTTAGAGCACTCGTGAGAATGTGTAATTTTGGTTGCAAGTCATTTGAAGAAAATCCATGGTGGGAAAGGGGGGATTTGGCATAGTTAAAGAAAGCCTTTGCCACTATTCTTAACTTAGGGTTCGTTAGGGTTAGCAGTATTTCTATTGCATGTGTTTGAGTGGGGGGGATTTCGAGTCTTGGAGCGATGCTGGCTATGGCTACTTTTGCTTGGTTGCTTGCAAGTGGTTTGAATACAATCCACGGGGGGTAATGGGTAATTAGGGTACTTCGGCCTACTTTTACTTTCAAAGTAAGTTTTGTCTCCAGTTTTCTGCTAGGCCTCGTTTTTTGGGTGGGAGCACTGCTAGGAAGATCTATTTTTGTTCTAAAACACAGTTTACAGTACACCTAGCTTGAGGGGCAAGATCCGCTACATTAATTTGCCCATACTTACTTATCCTTCAAAAGGTGACTCAGAGTACGCACTTTCAAAAACATTGTACTGTCTGTCTACTAGGAAAAACAAATTGTGACTTTTTGCACTCCACAGCCTACATACCTTATATTTATTTATCAGTGGTGTTGTAATATTATATCACTTCCTGTTTTTCGTTGAATAATTACAGGCCGGGTTTCAGTCTCTGCAATGGGGAAAAAAGGATGGAGTCAGGCTTCACAGTAGCGAGCCACAATTCAGCATCAGGCAGGCAGTGGACAGGGTGTCTTCTGGTGACCAACATCGGTGGACGAAGCGTCGGCTGCAATGGAGGAGTGCCGCTAATAGGAGGATTTTTTTTCTGCGGGCAACTTACTTACCACTTCCAACAGGACCACTACAACCACACATAGATACAGTATCCCTTGCCTTTTTCTCTGACTGTGACTGCATTTCTTTGCTCTCTCTCGGCTTCTACATTGATCCCTTAACACATCACTTAGTCCACTCCACTATCTGCACCACACATAGTCATTTGTAAGTGCTCCTACGTAATTCGCAAGTCGCAGCACGCCCCAGGCCGTAGAGGACTGGGATGGCCCCAATGATGAAGCATGTCACCAAGGGGCAACCCTGGTGAGTGAGGGGACACCTAGAAAAAAAGCAATTTCTCCTTTTCTATCTACTATACCTTCTGTCAGGTTACGCAGCCCCTAAGCGCCTACCGTACTATGAAACTACATTTCCCATGAGTAGGCGGGAGACTTGCAGACTATTTAGTGAGACTATATGAGAGTACCCTTGTATGTTAGGACATCACTTCACTGATGCCTGTCTTGTCTTCTCTTACAGGTATCCTTTCCCTGCTGACCCTACCTTTACCCATCCCACATTTTTTATTTTAGTTTGTTATTTTTCTCCCTCGCCTAATGCCTCGAACACCCTGTGTTTACACTTCTGGGTGTTGGTGACATTTGGAGGTGGAACCATATTTGCATCGACTGGATCACGGGGAGTAAACGTGACACCTTCCAGACCAACCCCATTGAGTGTTGTTGTGAATGGATTTATAGTGACCAGCAAGGCTCTCGGGTATCTGGCTACAGAGACCTTATGTTGAATATAGTTATCAATAATTCCACACAGGCCCTGTACTGTCGCATTCTTTCTTTCCACAGTTGTCGATGATATATTCTTACTCTGCTTGACAAAGAACCATTGCTAATGTGAAAGAACTTCAACCGAATTAGTAGTTATACTTTACCATTTGTTAGGCTACAATGTGGCACTGCTCTACTGTACTTCTGTCACCTGCTATATTCTCAGTTGTACCGTTGAATTGCTCAGGAGGACAAACCAGATTTCATTTTCTTTTTTTTCATAGGCATGCAACTGCCACTGTGGCACACCACTACTACCACCGCTATGAGGAAATTTTATCCGACCAAGATTGCCAACGTTATTCGGTGTTTCCCGTGGAGCCAGCCCTGGGCCTAGCCCTACTTTCAAACACAAATTACAGGTAAGATAAGCGTTTGGTGGTTTGGGGGTATAATGGAGTATTAGTACGAGAGACGAGAGCCTGAAGGTAGTACTACTAAAGTCCTAGGACTCTTGGATTCACTTCACTTAGTCTGTGAGAGGCACTTAGTGTTGAAAACATTTGGGCATTTACACTTAAAGGAAGAAAATGGAACTAAACTTTCAGGAAAACAGTCAACGTTAAACCCCCACCCACCAGGCAAGCAGTAAAAAACAGGTATGCTCAGATAAAGTTTGAAAAAGTATATTTATATCCCTAACAAAATAATCTCCCGCAAGACCCTCCCTAACCCCAACGATTGTCCTTCAAAAGTCCCCAAAAACCCAACTCCCAATTCCCACCCCCCAAAAGTCTCTAAAAAAGGGGCAAGGGACACTAGGGGTGGATGCTGTTCACTTTTTGGGCCAGGGCATCATGCTCCTCGCGGAGCAAGGCGAGCTCCTGCTGAAGGCGGGACACCATCAGGGTGGTGCGGCGCAGGCGTGCCTTCACTGCCTTGCAGGTGCAAGGCCTGTGAGAAGCAGCTGTTGGCCTTGCTGCTCGGCGGTGGCGTTTGCCTTTGGCAGCCCGGCTCAGTCTCGGTGGACCACTGTGCTGGGTCACGGTGGCAGCCGGTGAGGCCACGGAGGACGACGTTGTCGTTGTTGTCGACCGCACACTTTCCACGTCCTCCAGGGCCACCAGCCGCCGATATTCCGCAACAGTGGCCTCGATTCTCCGTTGCCGGGCCGCTCTAGCCAGCTCCTTCCTCCTTGTTCGTTTGGAAGGAGAACCTATATGAAGAAAGAAAGACATAGTCTGTAACCAATGCTCTTTAAGATTAACTCAATCATTCAGCAGAAATGTGTGCTGCAGTACAACTAGCAACTTGCAAGCGCATTACATAACTATTGAGGCCAGTATCTATCTAACCTCACACTTCTTCATCCTTGCTCTAACATTAGTGGGAGTTTAAGGAACAAATTCTATGAGCACTGTGGACTTCCATTGGAGTCGACTATGAAAGTACACCAGTCTTATTCTTCTTCTTGTCTCTTGTTTTGGAAAATTGGTACGTTATTTTCTGCAAGCCGGCATAATGCCAGCGCGGTAAACTTGCACCCGAGAAAAAGAGACGCACGCCATGAGGAGTGACCTAGACTTGCGTTGCCGTTGCGTTACTGTACCCGTCCAGTACATGCAGGTGGTGAATCTCTTACTTTTCTATTACGGGTGGCACTGAGAATACTCTGTTACAACTCAAGGGCTACTGCTTAATTAATTTAACTTTCACCCTACAGTGGAAATGAGTACTAGAAATGGAAAATTGAAGAAGATAAATAATCTGATTATCTATCACTTCACATGGGATGTTTTTGCTTATATATGGGATGACTTTAGGTGCTTTGCTTTTTATTGAGTGACAGGCAGTGATACATCCACACATGAATGACTGAGTACTACTAAACTTATTAAGAGAGGTAGGGAGTGGCCACCATAATAACCGGATCTATGCAGTGCTTGCAATACAAACTACTGCTACTATTTATGGTAGTATTTGGACAAAATTAAAAGTTCTTTTCCTTGCCTTTCCTACACTGGAACGGACGTGCGGGTGCAGTGTTAGTGTTACATGCTCTTCAAAGTTACACTTACTTCATCCACTGACCGTCTACTCTCTCTAGATCATGGGTACTCACAAACTTTCTCTCAGGGGCTACATTTACAGTGTAGTTTGGGGCCGAGGGCCGCACTGGTGGGGGCGGAGTCAGAGGGGGCGGGGCTAAAGCAAAACGATAACTTGTGACCATGAGGTTGCACACAGGTCCCTGCAGCAGATGCCCTCATCCACTGAGCCACCAGACCCAGCATTTACATACATCTCTCTCCCTCCTGCTGTCCCTCCTGCCCTCCCTCCATCTCTCTCTCCCTCCTGCCCTCCCTCTCCCTCTGTCATCTCACTGTGTGTGTGTCTATCTGTGTCAGCCTTCAGCCCGGGTTGAGACCGCTTCCTCAACGCGCACACACAGACAACAACACCAAAGTACTTAACAGGTCTTTAAAAGACCATTAACATATTATTGAGGCTTTGTTTGTTTTAGCGCCCCTGCTTCTCCACCCTGACAATCACTGCTTGCCCGGCCCCACAGAGCAGAGGCTTAGTTCTATTTCACCTCTTTGTGGCCTTGCATCTCCACTCTGCTCTGTGGGGGCCGGGGGAGCAGTGATTGTCAGAGTGGAGATGCAGGGGCGCTAACAGGTGAAATACAAAAAAGCCTCTGCTCTGTGGGGGCCGGGGGAGCAGTGATTGTCTGCAAGGTCAGCGCACCGCCAACGAAGGCTTGCCGGGCCACCACCGGCCCGCGGGCCGTACTAGGAGTACCCCTGCTCTAGATACACATATGCTATCTAAGAGTCAGATAGTAGCATGATCCAGGTATATGGACACATACAGTTTCTGTGTCACCCACCCAGGCTGTTGTCCTTCCACCCATCATTGCTTCATCATTCACCCAGCCATGCATCTCATATTCTTGCCTTCCCAGCTAGTCTTCAATCTCAATAAGTAAGGAATATATAAGAGCTTACCTCTGGCCGCCACCACCACCGTCTCAACTCTCACAGCTGCCGCCGCCGCCTCCTCCCCTGAAGCATCGCCCGATTCGCCCTCCGCCTCGGTGTCGAGCACCACCACCTCCACACTGGCCCCGCCACCAGATGTTCCACCTACAAAGTACATTTAAGAATGTTAGAATAAAGCAGTCACTAGTATTTGGTCTAGGAATGAAGACATGTGAAAACAATGTAATTTGTGACTGTCGTTAAAGTTAAAAAAAAAATGTCCCTTTTTCCAGGGAAGGTTGTCTTGCTGCACTTTTTGGCACAACTGATGAAGGCTGTTTTTTTAACACGCACCATTTTTCTCCACACAGACAGAAGATGGACTTCTAACAACAAGATCAAGTTGAAACCAGGTGAGAGCTCGGCTCGACCACAAGAAATGTCTTCAATTAATCGTCAGCACTAACCACTTTTCCATTATCAGTTAAACGTTTAGTTTTATTATGACTTCATTTTAATAAATGTGTTTACTTTTAATAAAGCTTTTAAACTTAAATACAATCTGTGTTTTTTGGTCCAGACTAGAGTGACTGAGCGAAAGGTTTTGCAATTTTTGCAAGCATGAGTCCAGATAGAACACTTCAAAAGACATTATGGACAATCCCAGAGGACTGCACTAAGTTGATAGAGCTATTGCTGACTAGAATCATGGGAGTTTCGCCAACCGTGCAATCTTAGTTAGCTACACAGACAGACTAATAAGAATAATCTAGTAATACCACAGGGAGTCATAGTAGAGGCAGGATAAGAATTTAGATACAGTCTACAAGAAGAGCAAAGACAATTTTGAAAAAAGTCAAATGAGGAACGCTAGGAAAAATAGGTACTAGTCTAAAATGAAAACTTACTGGGGCCAGCAGAGGAGCCCTCGCCTGCCCGATCCTGGCCCTGTTGATGAACAGCATCCGCCGCCTGCTGCTCCTGTGTCCTCCTCTCGCCCCTGGGGGGAGCTGACGTACAACATGAAAGAAAGAACAGAAAACATGGATGATTGTTGCTTGTCAATGTCAACCAAATCAAACATTTCAAAAGAACAATAACAAAATATTTCTGCGAAATTATATTGATTATGGTTACTTTTCATTTATATGCGGACCTGTGACTTCGAAAGTCACGTAACTCACTAAACAAAGTACTGAAACGTTCACCTAGGACTGGCAGGCAGCAGTCCGCAGGCAAGACGCAAAGTGACAGACAAACTCCATTGTGATTTCAGTCAGATCAGTGACAACACTAACAGTTGCCTGCTACATTACCAGTCATTTAAATAGTCAAACTATCAATCCACCGCCACTATTTTTCTTATTGTCAGGGTTACAAAGGAAGGGGCAGATTTAAGCCCTTGCGGCTCTTTTGCGCCGTTCTTGCGTGACTTTTGTGACGCAGCAGCTAAACAAAAAAGGGCGCCATGGTGCGGCGTATAATATTATAACAACGTGACGCATTTGGGAGATGCATCCCGTTATAAAGCCCTGCGCCATCAGGGGGCGTTCCGGCGCAAGGGAGGGCATTCCTGCGCTGGAACACATCCTAATAGTGGCTGAGGGAAATCTACAAAATATCAATCAGTCACCTTTAGGACAATGATGCGTCACACAAACCCTGCACCTGCTTGAAGCAGACGTACGGCTTGACCCAGCATTGGGGAGATAGGGTACCCCAGAGCATTGATGGAGCTGCGCCATCGTTGCGACGCAACTCCAGCAGTAAAGCTTCGGTGACGTTTTGGGCCCATGGGGCGCCGCCGCCGCATTGCAAATACGGCGCACCATGTTTGGTGGTGGTAGCGGGCCGCACAATTAATGGCGCATCCCTGCTACTTTGCAGGGATGCGACGGTAATTGCAATTCTGCCCCTTAGGGGCATACTTACTTACGCGTTCTGGCGCATCTCCAGAGATGCGCCAGATCAAATGCGTCACGCAAAACTACCCTTGCGACACGGCAGATGTGCCTCATTTACAATGCGGCGCGCCCTGGCGCAAGGGTAGGCACTTGCGTGACGCATCTCGTCACGTAAGAGCGGCGCATCGCTGGAGTCACGTCGCCAACGCAATGCAACTCCAGTAATGCTCAGGGCCACCCAATACTTTACATGCTGTGTCAGTCCTTTCGCCTGCTTCGAGCAGACATAAGGAATTGAATTGACGTAGCAGCGGCGCAGAAGTGCCTGCGTTAAATCTTGTAGATTTCACGCAGGCAATTTTGCGAGGCGCACAGCCGCTGGACCGCCCACCCTGCGTACTAGGAACGCACCCATTGTGGTGCAGGCCCATGGCTTTATAACGTGACGCATCTCCCTAGATGCGTCATGCTGTAAATGACTTGCAGGGATGCGGCACGTTTACGCCGCTGTTGCGTCACGCAAGGCAACGTAAACGTGGCGCAAGGGGCTTGTAAATGTAATCTGCCCCCTAGTGTCTAGCATTACGCAGTTCTGTTAAGTACACTCATACATAATAGTTACTCAGGCCAATGAGACCACGAAATAGAAAACAAATAAGCATAGTAGCAACCCCACTGAGAAGGAGAGCAGTGCACCTGAAATGCACAGAAGATTTTGAAATATAATTTAACTACAATGTAATCGTCATCAGCGGCATTATTGGCTTGCTCCATGTAAAAAACAAATATTTGCAATACAACAACACAGAGCAGGAGAAAACATCATAGTAGTGAGTGATTAAATGCCAATGGCTACTACTACTCACCAAGGCCGGGGATCTCCAAGCCGAGCTGGTCCAGCAGGTCGCGCTCGCGGTCCAGGAGGTCCGTCCAGCGATGGGTGACCTGGCTGTAGGTGCGCTGGACCCCGTAGAGGTGGGATATGGCCCAGCACACCTTCTCCCACCGCTTCCGGCGCTCCCGCATGTTATAGCCGCCGGCCGCGATCCTGCCGCCTCCCGCGATGGTCCTGGGCAGGCGGCGCTGGACAAAGTACACCAGCGCGCCCACTTCCTCCGGGCTGAATATCTCCCGGCGCGTCACCTGCTCCCCCCTCGATCTCACGCCTGCTGTCCTGCCACTGGGTCCAGCACTACTCCCCGCCGCCGCTGCGGCCCTCAAGTGCCTGGGCAGCTTCACGGCGCCTGGCTTGACCATGGTCTGGGCAGGTAAGGTAGGAAGAAGTAGAAAATTAAGAAAGAATAGGATAGGGAAGAAGAAAAGAAAAGAGTTTACAAAAGTAGTTTAAAAGTAAAGAAAAATAGCAGAAAAGACAAAAATATACAGCTAGGAAAAGAGAGGGATAGATAAGAAGCAAAATCGTAAAAAAAAAACTGAAAACAAGCAAAGGATGGGAAAGATATCAAGAGGATTAAACACCATGCCCAGACACAGGAAATGAATGAAAAACAAGATGGCCGGCGCCCGTTTCCGAGCGCGAAAGTCAGTTCGCGCGAGATTTTCCTCGCGATCTCGTGCGAACCTCTAGATTTCCCGCGCGATCTCGTGCGAACCTCTACTCGCAATGCGCTTACTGCGCGAGATTATACATAGCGGGCGGAAACGGAAATACGTCACGCAAACAAAATGGCCGCGCCCGTACTCGACCTTGGGGTAAATTCGCGTGTTGCGCTGCAAGCGGCTCGCGAATACTGCAAAAAAACTCGCGAAACAACAAGCCGCAAAAAAATAAAATGCTCATTCGCACGAATTGGCGGCTTCCGCGGTCGGTTTCGCACGACGCCGCGCCCCGCGAATAGCGCGAAAAAAACCGCAAAACGATTTCAGCAAAAGCAAAAGCAATGAGCAGGTGCAAAAGGTCAACCTCATGATTTGTAACGATTCTTTGTATTGCTTCCTGAGGGGGCCCTCCAGAATTCGGTTGCCTGCTTGCAACTATTGTGTGACCCTGCTCTGACCTTAACTGTATGCCACAAAGGTCCTGATTTACAGCTAAAGGAGCAGACAAGCAGGTGCCAGGCTGGAACTTTAAATTCTTTCAGTGACACATTAATTAGCCCCTAATTCATTATTGTCAGTTGGGGCAGGGCAGGTGTTGTAACTAATTTTGCAACAATGAAAGCACTTAGCAAGTGCAAAAGATCACTAATCAGGGCGCACTAAGGAAGCAGGTGCCAGCTAAAAAAATATTCTGTGACACATTAATCAGCCCCAAATTAATTCAGGTCACTTGAGGCAGGGAAGGTGTGCTTTGCTTTGCCGAAAATAATGTACACTGGACAACCAGAGGGTGTGGTGATGAAACAGAGGGTGGCATGGGTGGGCCAGAGGGTGGCATGAGTAGTCAGAGAGTGGCAGTGGTGACAGAGAGTGGCAGTGATGAAGAAGAGTGTCCCAAACAGGCTGGACATGTAGAAACAACAAGTTCGCAAAACTTGCGACCCGACAGGTAAGTTCGCAAATTGCGAAATTGTAAAAACCCTCGCGAACTGGCAGAAACACGGGCGAACACAAAAAAAAAAAAAAATCCGCAAATTCGCGGGAATTCGCGGATTTTGCGGATTGCGAATCCGCAAATCCGCAAAATTCGCGAACGCGAGATCCGCAAAATTCGCCCATGCTTAGTAGGTGTGTGAGTAACTCCATGGATGAGTGACAGTCTGTGAGTGTCTGTTTATACTGAGTGTATGTAAGGTTATATTAGAGTCTGAAGAGGTTCATTGTATTATCACATAAGTGATGTGATCAGTGATGACAAATGAGATGTCATCAGTGATGTCATTTGAGTTGTCATCAGTGATGTCATCAGTGATGTCATTTGAGATGTCATCAGTGATGTCATTTGAGTTGTCATCAGTGATGTCATTTGAGATGTCATCAGTGATGTCATCAGTGATGTCACTGACCATGTCATGAATGATGTAATATGTGACATCATCAGCAGTGGATTGCGGGTGCGCGATATATAGTTAGCGCTTCTAACTATATATGGAATTTCAATGGTTTTATGCGAGTAAAATAAGGTTTTGTAAATGCTAATTCCTAACTATATATGGCCTATAACCTATGGTTTTTTCATTGAATTTTCAAGGTTTTGTAAATGCAAATTTCTAACTATATATCCACTATAACCTATGGTTTTTTCTGTGAATTTCATTGGTTTTTTAATAGCAAATATGAAAAGCTTTAAAATGTCAAGTACGTGATAGATAAAAACATTTTCGTATTTATGCACGCTGATGTGCTTTGAACGCTGCACCCCCCCCCCCTCCCCTCTTTTGTCTTAGTAGTACTCTCTCTTTGCAGATACTGAAGGGTAGTTAACGCAGGCCTTTACCCCCGTTGTAATCCGTCGTGCCTCCTTGTCTCTCCATTTGATTGATTGTTGTCCAAGCATTTACTGTTTTAGAATTGGTTCTCTTTGGATCATTCTCTATTTACAAACAAGCACAAAGTCGCAATACTCTGTTTAGTCTTTGCAGATAGTGAAAAATCGTGTAAAATAATAAAAGTAATCGAGCAAAATCAGTAGGCCACTAATTAGATCTCTTTTTGACCTCGCTAAAATAGAAATATTAGGAACAACCCTTCATGAGAAATACGAAAATAGTGAGATGAACTGAGCTCCACACCATGAGGGCTGTAAGACAGCTCGGCTCCATCACCCATACCGCACAAAATAACGACAAACCCTATGCAAATATTAAAAATATAGACAACACACCAGCAAAGAAACAGGGTAAAACATTTTATTAAAAAACTATTTACATAACGTTGTTTTATAAGATGATGTCAGTAGTGGACCGATGTGTGAATAGATCGAAAACAGCACAAGGCTCCAAGATCCAGATGGCAAGCTCCTGGATGTTGGGTGCCATAGTTTAGAGTTCTGAATTTCAGCCTTTTTCAATGCCTGTGCTTTGTTGAATCAAAATGGCGGCTTGACACAAAGCTGACTCAAGCGTTGCTACTGATGCTATGCAGACCAAAACTGGTTTTCAGTTTGTACATTTTTCTAGATTTTTCAATCCAAGTTTGGTTGACTTTGTAGAACGATGGCTTCAGATTTTCAACATACGGTGTGGTGGCGCTGACTGGGAGGGGGCGCTTCGCTCCTGCCCCCTCCCCAAGTAAGATTTTCATACGTGAAAGTACGTTAATGGTTTTGGTCCCTGAGATGCTTCGATGTCACTACCATTCTCAAATAGCATAAGTTCTGGATGTTGGGTGCCATAGTTAAGAGTTCTGAGCACTGCTTGTAACACTGTCTGAAGCTTATTTCCACCTACTGCAGCTTCACTATTCTCAAAGTAAGTGAGTGTCGTTTGTGGACCTGACTGCATTAGAAAACAATGTGATATGTTACCTTCCTAAACAGCTTGACGGAGGCCCCTGAGGGGCGGTGTGATGGCCATGGACTCGGAGAAGACGCTTGGCTCCGACACCCTCCCCAAGTCTTATAGCACTGGTGTAGCCTGAGATCGCCCCCGACATAGGCGGCCGGCTCCCGGGGTCCGGCGGAACTTTTTGCCTTTTGATGACTCTTCAATTCTGGACCTTGTCCCACAATCCGTTTGACCTGAAGACAAGCTGTAGTGGGGCGCCCCTTTATCGTTTTAGTTGCCATTCCGCCCGCTTTTGCTACACTGTGCCTCTTCCGCCATTCAGCTGTTTACCGCCCGCTCTTGCGACTACAGCGTCTCGCTCACCATGTAGTTGAGATGCGCCCGCTCTTGCGGTGCAGCGATAGGCGGCTGCCACAGGACTCTCAAAATGGCGGCCGGCTCTTCGGTTTTGGGCCTGGTCCACTAAAATGGCCCTGGGACACCTTGGAACTCGGACGCTTGTCTGCTAGGGCTTGGGTCCCATTCTCGAAAAGCGTCCCCTCAGCCGTGAAGATTCTACAAAAGTCTTGGGGGCCTCCGACTCCCGCAGGCTTCTGGTGGGGAGCGGCTGCCATGATTGCTCGTGGAATGGCCACGACGGAGCTACGAGATGGTAGTGGTCTCATGCTGACGCCAGCTTTAGTCTGAAACATCCAGAAACACTGTAGACTACCAATTCGATCAGTTCCGGTAGCGCCCCAACATGACCCGGAAGAGAAGAACTTGCCCTCCCCTCTTTGACTGATGGTTCTTGTTGCCTGTCCCCTCTGTTGTCATTTAACAGAACTTTTTGGACTGCTGAAAGGGGTTGTGTTGTGAACGCTGGTTGGTGGAGACATTTTGACTATATTCTTGACCTACGTTGTCGCGTAATGCGTTTTATGACACGCCGCGTTAGCGCACCCAGAAGTGATCCGAGGCGCGGCGCGCAGCGCGCAGCGCGTAACGTAAGCATAACAGGTCATGTGACTTGTTAATAAAACTTTTCATTGGTTCATTTTACTTTTGTTAATTTAATGATGAAAAGCTTGGTCATATGACCTAAAAATTACGCTTTTTATTATTTTCGAACAATATTTTTTTTTCAAACATATGTTATAATATTCCAGGCTAATGTACTTTCCCGGAAAATTTACAACTGTCTTGCAAGTAAAATATATTCCTTTTTCGAGAAAAAGGGCGTTTCTTCCTTCCATGACGGAGCCGTTGAGTAAAAGAGATTCGGCCTGCTGTCTTAGTCGCCGATACGCCTGATTATCAGATTCTTATCGATCACTTTATGTTGCAGGAGTGGAAAACACAACTGCCCTTGACCATTTATCTTTACTGCGTTCCTACATATTATACCTTTTATCCGTCATGTAATTGGACTGCTTTATTTCACTTGCCTTTTACTGATTCGAAAACAGTCACTAAAAGTAAAAACTTTACCAATGTAAATACTACTACCGTGTTTTGTTTTAAAAACCTTTATTGTAAAAATGTCAGTATACAAATACGGGCCTACAACCACGTGGGCCGGCCACGGAGCAAACTGAAATCGTATATGATGAGGAGACATTTACACTGTAGAAGAACGTAACGAGCGGGCCATTAGGTGACAAGAACAAAGGTGTCTAACAGTTGCGGAATCGGTGGACGTACATTTTGTAATTAAAATACGACAGGGCCACTTACAATAACATTTTCTAGATATACATTTGCGGGCAAAGAGTTACGAGTCCCATTTATACCGGCGCCATTTTGGGCGAGGCCGGGCAGGTCCAAGATATAGTCAAAATGTCTCCACCAACCATCGGCCAGACCAGAACCCCTTTCGGCCCTTTATGCTACAAGATGGTGTCTTCCATTCAGAAAATATTGGTGGCAGCATTTTGAAAGGAAACAGAAACAGCCGTTCTCGAGTTTCACATTGTTACATTTAGGAAGAATGTTGAAGAGTAGTATGTGGTAAATCTGAAGCCACTTTTCTACAAACTCTCAATCAGACTTGAATGGAAAAAAAAAACCTGAAGAATGTACAAACTGAAAACCAATTTTTGTCTGTATAGCACCAACAGTAACGCTTGAGTCAGCTTTGTGTCAAGCCGCCATTTTCATTCAATCAATAGCGTCCCCCTGCACACATTCAGGGACCTGGTCGTGTCTTCAGATGAAACGCATTGTAGGAAAAGAAGCAGAAAAGAAAAGGCAAAAAGTTCCGCCGGACCTAGTGAAGCTGCAGCAGGTGCAAATAAGCTTCAGACAGTCTTCAACTTACTCTGATTCTTATAATAAACTTCAGATAGTCTTACAAGCACTGCTCAGAACTCTCAACTGAGGCACTCAACATCCAGGACTTGCCATTCGGATCTTAGCGCCTTGTATTTTTGTTTTGTTCTTGATGGAGGGGAAACAACAAAAAACAGGCATTGAAAACGGCTCAACTGGAGCAAAAAAAAATTACTTCTTGGGTGCATTAGGGCATTTATGATTTTCAAATGCCGTATTCATCAGGTTGATGCTCATGTTGCCATAGGACAGCATAGCATTCACCTTCTTTGATCCAGGAGGGATGGAGAAAAACTGCCAGATGAAACTTGAAACTTGGCCATCCAGATCTCGGCGCGTTCGACTCACTGTACCGCAACAGTGACCGCAACTCAGCTGGACACGCCGTCTTTCGGCGCAGCATTGTAGGATGGCCACACCAGTGCGGCAATTTGCTAGACACCACCTCGGTGCCATCCGGATCTCGGCGCGTTCGAGTCACTGTACCGCAACAGTGACCGCAATTCAGCTGGACACGCCGTCTTTCGGCGCAGCATTGTAGGATGGCCACACCAGTGCGGCAATTTGCTGGACACCACCTCGGTGCCATCCGGATCTCGGCGCGTTCGAGTCACTGTACCGCAACAGTGACCGCAACTCAGCTGGACACGCCGTCTTTCGGCGCAGCATTGTAGGATGGCCACACCAGTGCGGCAATTTGCTGGACACCACCTCGGTGCCATCCGGATCTCGGCGCGTTCGAGTCACTGTACCGCAACAGTGACCGCAACTCAGCTGGACACGCCGTCTTTCGGCGCAGCATTGTAGGATGGCCACACCAGTGCGGCAATTTGCTGGACACCACCTCGGTGCCATCCGGATCTCGGCGCGTTCGAGTCACTGTACCGCAACAGTGACCGCAACTCAGCTGGACACGCCGTCTTTCGGCGCAGCATTGTAGGATGGCCACACCAGTGCGGCAATTTGCTGGACACCACCTCGGTGCCATCCGGATCTCGACGCGTTGTGCTGCCTTCGGCCTATTCGCACATCGGTCCGCTACTGACGCCGCCTCACGTGCCAACGGATTTTCTACGCTTTTTGTAGCCCTATGCCGCAGAACGGTCATGTGACTTGTTTATAAAACTTTTCATTGGTTCATTTTACTTTTGGTTTCCTAAAGATGGAAGGCTTGGTCATATGACCTAAAAATAACACTTTTCATTGGTTTAGAACATTTTTTTTCCCAAACGATGAAAGCCCCACCTTGTTTCTGGATCATTCAGACTGAAGCTGGCGTCAGCATGAGAGCACCACCATCTCGTGGCTCCGTCGTGGTCATTCCGCGAGCAATCATGGCAGCCGCTCCCCACCGGAAGACTGCGGGAGTCGGGGGCCCCCAAGACTTTTATACAATCTTCACGGCTGAGGGGACGCTTTTCGAGAATGGAGCCCAAGCCCTAGCAGGCAAGCGTCCGAGTTCCAAGGTGTCCCAGGGCCATTTCAGTGGACCAGGCCCAAAACCGAGGAGCCGTCCGCCATTTTGACAGCCATGTGGCAGCCGCCTATCGCTGCACTGCAAGAGTGGGAGCAACTCCACAACATGGTGAGCGAGACGCTGTGGCCGCAAGAGCGAGCGCAACTCAGCTAGATGGCCGCCACCTGGGGAGGCCCGTTCACGCCGCCTCCCCCCCCCGGGCCGCCGCACGCCAATTTTCGGAGCAGCATTGTAGGATACCAAAACCAGTGCGGCAGTTTACTGGACATCACCTGGGTGCCTGTCGTACATGTTGTGTCAGCCATGTGACACTGGACACAGACCGCTACTGACGAGGCCTCCCCCCGCACCACCCGGGACGCCCCACGCTGTTTTTCTGTGCTGCATTGTAGGATCCCTAAACCAGTGCGGCACCCAGGCGACATCACCTGGGTGCCGTCCAGAACTCTGCACGTTGTGCTGCCTTGGGACTATTCGCACAACAGACCGCTACTGACGAGGCCTCCCCCCGCCCCACCCGGGACGCCCCACGCCAATTTTCGGAGCAGCATTGTAGGATCCCTAAACCAGTGCGGCACCCAGGCGACATCACCTGGGTGCCGTCCAGAACTCTGCACGTTGTGCTGCCTTGGGACTATTCGCACAAAAGACCGCTTCTAACCATTGTTGCTTTTTGTGTTAAGAAATGTTTAAATGTTTTTAGTTTTTGTTCCGTTTGTTAAAGTTAGTAGTTAATAAAGTTTTATAACCTTAATTTGTTGGAGTGTTATCTATTTTTTGAAAAACGGGTGAATGGGGCCTTGAATCGGGTTATTGTCATGTGTGGGCTTTGGAAGTGTGCTGCTGCAGGATCGGACATTTCAAACTCAAATGCACGTTCTTTTTCTTACCTTTCCGAAGCATGGAGCGCAATAGCAGGCAGAGAAAGGGTGATGCACGTGTTGAACACTACCTGACCTGGCAAGTTGCTGGCAGTGCCCCCCCGCCCGCTCCTGAAAGAGGGCACACACACACCGCCGCCCCGAGTACTTCACAAATCTTTAAAAGACCATGCGCTTGTTCATGAGGCTTAAATGGTTTATCACCTCTTCTACAACCCCTGCATCGACCCTCTGACGTTTCATGGAAAAATTACCATGTAACACAATAGCAAGCCCTGTCGGCTGAAACCCCCAAGGAATCGTGGGGCATATTATCAAGGGGGTTTATCTCCGCTTTTTTTGGCTTTAAAAGCCATGAAAGCGGAGATAAAATTATCTCCCTATTACCAAGCTGTCGCTAACACCAGTTAGTGACAGCTAAAAGGAGATAGCGACCATCTTGGGCCCCGCTTTGCATGTCAGTGATATTTATCACTAATGACATGCAAAGTGGCGTGCCAGGATGTTAGCGACTGGAAACAGTCCCTAACATCGCTACCTTCTATTACCAACTTTTGGAGATATTCGCGCTAAGCGCGAATATCTCCAAAATCTAACACCTGCCCTGAGCAGTTCTTAGCCATGTTATCCAATGGGAGGTGGATAACATGGCTAAGAGCATTAGGTCAATAATACATGAATATCGCTGACTTTTCTGCGATAATAGCAAGGTTTATCTGCGATAAAAATCGCCGATGTGCGGCGATAATTTTTGTCTCTAAACAAGTTAGAGACAAAAATTATCGCTAGTTGTTCGTAATATGCCCCCGGGTTTTTGCTTGCAGAAATCGGGAGGCGGGAGACTAGCACTGAAATCAGTAGTCACACGCCTAAATCAGGAGGATTGGCATGTCTGAATTCTCTACAGCTGGGGCCATAAACTACATCCGCAGGGTTAGGTGATATCCTGGGACCAGCCTGGCATCTAAAATGGCTGCCGTGCACGACAAAATTGTGCCATTCGAAAAAAAGGCAAGA
Organism: Lissotriton vulgaris; assembly: GCF_964263255.1. NCBI lineage: Eukaryota > Metazoa > Chordata > Amphibia > Caudata > Salamandridae > Lissotriton > Lissotriton vulgaris. The sequence goes on along the minus strand of NW_028244125.1, from coordinate 498,199 downwards.
TGGCGCAGCCGCTGGAAGAGATGTATCAACATATATCAGCCTCCTCAGCCACCCTCAGGAAACATAGGGGATTAGGATACGTCTCCCGCACCCCCTTATACCTAGTAATTTAATTAACGAAGCACAAAATGGCGAATTCCCGTTTCGCTACCAGTTTGCGGCCCAGTTCGCGGCCCGTGAAGCGCTTCTACCGTGAAAAATCATTTTTTTTTTTATGTTCCCCACGGGACCCTTTAATAACCCCAACAACATTCCTAGGGGGTGAAGAGGGGGATACCTTGCCCCCTTTCATTAAATTCCCCCTTAGTTTTTCACCTTTTCTTCTCTCTCGATCCTACCGAGAGACAAGATGGCGGCCGCTCCGGACTGTCACGCAGCAAAAAAAAAAAAAAAGCTCACGCACAGCCGCTGGAAGAGATGTATCAACATATATCAGCCTCCTCAGCCACCCTCAGGAAACATAGGGGATTAGGATACGTCTCCCGCACCCACTTATAACTAGTAAGGGGATTAGGATACGTCTCCCGCACCCCCTTATACCTAGTAATTTAATTAACGAAGCACAAAATGGCGAATTCCCGTTTCGCTACCAGTTTGCGGCCCAGTTCGCAGCCCGTGAAGCGCTTCTACCTTGAAAAATCATTTTTTTTTTTATTTTCCCCACGGGACCCTTTAATAACCCCAACAACATTCCTAGGGGGTCAAGAGGGGGATACCTTGCCCCCTTTCATTAAATTCCCCTTTCGTTTTCCACCTCTTCTTCTCTCTCGATCCTACCGAGAGACAAGATGGCGTCCGCTCCGGACTGTTTAGAATGTTGACAGACACCGGAGAGCCAATCAGCTTTCTGCGCGCAAAGTTCCGATAAGCGAAAAGTAAGCGGACCGGATCGCTGCCCAGAGCGCTGTTACAGATATATATCTTGGTTTGAACGTTAATTTCTCAAAAACTACTGGAGCACATATATTGAGACCTAGCAAAGGCACATCGGGCTAACAGTCCCTACAATTTTGCCAAGTTTCGTGCAAATCCATTCAGCCGTTCGAGCTAAAAGTGAGTCCAACCGCCCTATGGAAAACTCAATGCAAAAAACGCGTTTTGGGACCCCCCTTTTTTCTCGGCCCCCCCTTGACGAAACCCCCCCAAATTTTCAGGGGCTGCTCAGAATCAAAATGTGCCATTTTCCTGAAAATTTCAGCCGATTCCGTCCACAAACGCCAAAGTTATTAGACATAGAATTTTCAAAAGTCCCATAGAGAAAAAATTCTAACTATATATACCTACTGGCGATAGCCAGTAGGTAATACATATATATATATATATATATATATATATATATATATATATATATATATATATATAAATATATATATATAAATATATGTATGGATATGTATATACTACCTACATGCGGTCGCCAGTAGGTATATATAGTTAGGACCTAGTTACGATAGGAAATTCCGAACATTCTATTGGGAATAACTTTGGCGCCAATTGAGGGATCTGCCTGTAATTTCCCTTAAATTTGCCTCGCTACGCTCCGCTCCTTCCCTGAAAGTTTCAGGGGGATTTGTCAAGCGGGGGCTGAGAAAAAAGGGGGGTCCCAAAACGTGTTTTCCTCATGTTAATTTCCATAGGGACATTCTGACAAGGCTACAGCTCGAACGGCTGAACGGCTGAACGGAATTACACCAGATTTGGCAAAATGGTAGGGACTGGTAGGCAGCAGTGCCTTTTGTATGTTTGGTGTAAATCCCTCCAGTAGTTTTTGAAAAAATTGAATGTGAAATGTAGCCCAATGCAATTTTCCAAAGGACCTTTAGACACAGCTACAGCCCGAACGGCTAAATGGAATTACACCAAACTTGGCAAAATGGTAGGGACTGGTATGCAGTAGTGCCTTTTTTATATTTGGTGAAAATCGCTACAGTAGTTGTTGAGAAAATTGAATTTTCCCAAATTATATATCTATGGGTGGGACACCGTGAGTGCACTGTAAGCTTACTGTACTCTGTACCTTCCCGAGTATGAGCTGCATGCTGATTGGCTGCCACTCTCAGTCAACACTCTAAAACAGAAATTGTTGGCAGCCATCTTGTGCCTCGGTAGACTGAGGCACAGGAAAGCAGAAAAACAAACGTGTAGAACTCAAAAAGGGGGCAGGGTTGAAGCACCCTGACCCCATAGGCCTGCTCAGGGGGTCCCACAAGGCCCCCCCCAGGCCCTCCAATTTTTTGGTTTTTTTTAAAATCGCGGGGTACGCGCATCATACATGCACCGTTCACGTACATATGCGTACAGTGCACGTACGGTGCGCGTACCCCCGCAATTTTACCAAAAAAAATCAAAAATGGGGGCCTGGGGGGCCTTGTGGGTCCACCTGAGCAGGCCTATTTAATTAATTATAATTAAATTACTTCTCACCCTATTCCCCTATAAACCCACAACCCACTCCAGAAAATAAATTACTAACATTAACATATTCATCAATTAATCAATTAAAAAGAATTACCAATTATATTTTAATTAATTACCAATTAAAAATTAATCAACAATTAATTCAAAATAAATACCAAAAAATAAAATAACATATTTAATTAATTATAATTAAATTACTTCGCACCCTATTCCCCTATAAACCCACAACCCGCTACAGAATTATATTACACAAAAATTAAAAATAATATTAACTTACTTACCTCAAATTCGATATTTTTGTTGCCTATATTCTGTCCATTCGATATTTTGGCCGTTCTATATTTTTGATTCGATATTAATGCTATTCTATTTGATATTAATACTATTCTATTCGATATTTTGGTAGTCTATATTCTATCTAGTCGATATTATGTCTATTCTATATTTTTTACTCGATATTAAAAGCTCGATATATTGACTATACACCTTTTCACTCATGGAGGCTCATCATGGTCAGTTAGACATTCATCAGATTCAATGTAAATTCTAGTGAAGTATGTGCAATCAGGAGCTGAATAAATGTGATTCATCTTTATCTCCCTTATAGGTTTGTTATGGACAGTCATGTCTAAACACCCATTGACTATGTCTTGTCATTCTGGATGCTCTTGTTCCTCTAACTCACTAACTTCCATTATCGTCTTTGGACTCCCAGTGGTTGTCAACAACATTTTTTGTCGGGTTCTAGGTTTTAGCTATCTTTCTTCCAGTGTGCTCAGTTTCTCAAGGTACTTGTGATTTCTGACTCGGTTAAAGCTTATTCTCTGTTAGAGGAGGAACTTTCTCTGTCAATGCCACTCTCAGATTCAGTTGTGCTTGTACTGGGCAGGTTTGTTTCTGCTTTCCATGAGTTCCTGCTGTCTCTGTGGATGCATAGCTTTGGCCTAGAGTCTGGAGTGTCAGTCACGACTGAAAGATTGGTACAGTTGTCCTCTTCTTGCCGCGGTTGGTGTTCTACTATTGAAGGCTGGGAAGTTTCAGACTAGGCTCTCTCTTCTTTGGATGCTTCAGGAACGTCAAACCTAGGCAGGCTTGAGGAGTAGTGGATGTTAGCTCTGCTCACCCTCTCAGTATGAAAGGCATGTATGCAGTTCAGCATTCCAGCACACTTCACAGTGGTATTGGTGACGGAACACCTGTTATGGGCCTTTTCAGCATTCTTCCAGGGAAATCTTATGAATGTGCTTCTTCTGATGAACCAAATCACCATGTCTCAAGTCATGACATGGAATTTCTTGCCCACATGGAGGCGTGGCATCAACCTTGTGAGAGATACCACATCAGCAAATCCTTTGCAGTACTCCAGAATCAGATAATCTGTGATATTCACAAGCGCAGCAGCTGGAACGAAAGAGATCATCATAGCTTTCCCCATCAGCACCTCAGGAGATGATAATCCGGTCCTCCTGCACAGAGTGATTGGAATGCTCATTAATACCAGGAGAATTGCTTCAGGTCATTTGAAAGATGTTGACACACAGGTTTTGGCCAGTTTTGCTTTAATCATCCAATAGATCTGTCAGTCTTAGAGTGGCATTTCCCCAAACGTTTTGCCTACTTAGCTCCAGTTTTGTGCTGAAATCCGTTTTTGTTGGCCTTAGGACTAAGCGTGGGTAGAGTTTGTGGAGTTTTACTCTGCGTAGCTCTGCAAAGTGCCAGAAAAACTCTGCCACACTCGGCGGAATTCCCCCAGCTAGCACTGATTTTTAGTGCCAAGAGTTTGTCTCATTTGCCCTATGGCATGAACGGCACTACGCATCGCGCCAGAGGGCATTGCTGCTTTTTGAAACTCAAGTAGATATTCTACTCAAGCAGCAGCTTCCTCAACACAAATGGCAGATTTAACGACCTGCTGCGACCACCCGCAATGAGAAATCTCACCAGGAGGAGGTCATGCGCATTAGTTTTTCTCACAAGTGCTCACCAGCCGTAGGCGAGCCGCTCGAGAAAAAAACCCCTGCTCCGTCGCCGACCCCGACTAAGGACACTATGAACTATACACTGCTAACCAGTGCTAAAGTGTTTGTGCTCACTTCCATAAATATGGTGTGATTGTTATACACCTAATTGGCATATTTAATTTACTTATAAGTCATTTGTAGAGTGGTGTACCATTTACCTAAGGTCTGTAATAAAATGTTACCAGAGGGCCTGCAGCACTTATTGTGCCACCCACTTAAGTAGCACCGTAAACATGTCTAAGACCTGCCACTGATGCCTGAATGCAGTTTTAAACTGCCATGTTGACTTGGCATTTAAACCCCCTAGCTAAAGCCTTAAACTCTCCTTTTATTACATATAAGTCACCCCCAAGGTAGGACCTAGCAAGCCCATCGGGCGGTGTGCTGTGTAATTAGAAGGTTGGACCTGTACTTTTAAGGCCTACATGCCCTGATAGTGAAAAACTCATAAAATAGTTTTTCACTACATTGAGGTCTACCCCTCCCATAGGATAATATTGGGGATTCCTTATTATACTTAATACGTTGCAGTTTGCAGTTGGGAGCTGGTGGTTATATCATGTTTGGTGTCTTTGGAACTGTAATGGAAAACCCTATTCAACTGTAAAGTTAGGTTTTTGATTCCAATTTAAAAAATGCACCTTTTAGAAAGTTCACACTTTCCTGCCCTTATCCCTTTTGTGCCTGCAACCTGGCCTTGGTCACATGACTTTGTGAATTCCTCTCAGGCATTCACACAATTGAGGGATTGCGTTGCCTGAATGGGCCATCAGCTGGCAGGATGGGGCAACGCTATGCACAGCCTCCCTGTCATGAATCTCCTTACTTCCTACTCTCCAGACTTCATAAAGTCTGAGAAGAGACAGATCTTATAAAAAACCCGCCCCTTTCCCGTGCACCAGCACCTCGTATGTGGTTTAAAATGTGATAAGTGATTTGTGTACATTTTGTTTATGAATCTTTTTACACTGTGAAAGGCGTTTTTATGTTTAATTCTGTATTACAAGATTCTTCATTTTATGGCGATTTCATTTCTCATAGTACTTTTGGTTTTAAGACTCATGAAAGCAGCGCATCGTGGAGGCTTGTCTGGTGAGTCTTGTTCTGCTTGAGAGCCGCCGCTATCTGCATTCGGCGCTCAGCAGAGTTTAACGTGTGCGTGAGCACGTATCTCCTGGGTGCGGTTCTCTATTTAAACCGCACCCAGGATTCTAGAAGACGCTTTGCCTTCTGAGTCTCTTGGAGAAAGGTTCGCGTCTGGAGGCGTTCATCTCTGCACGACGAGAACAGCGCAGAGACACCTCTTCTGGAAATCTTCATCCCTTCCTGAATTCCCTCTCGACGGCTGGACCTGACCGTTGAGGAAGAAAAGAAATAAACAAAGTTAAGTGCATTTTAGCTTTTACGAGCACAGCGCCCATCGCAAGACAGTTTAATTAGACTTTGAAATCTTTGCAGATGCCTTCTTGGTAAAGGACCTTCGAATAGACATTTGGCTAATGACATGGGCACAGAAAGTGTTTAGAGAAACTGCAGAAATTTTGGAATTAATGTCAAAGCGATTTCTGGGACATTAGAAGAGTTTTTGGAATTTAAAGTCAATTACAAGACGTTATATTGCAATGTGAATGTTATGCTTTATTTGATGAAACTAATTTAGCATTTTGGAGTCATAATTAAGCAGTCTGGAGTTTGTTGTATTTTTTCTCCATTGTGTTACAACAGGTTTGAACACAAATTATTCACAGACCCCCACAGCATTCATCCTAAGGAACCATTTGCAAGTAGGTTAAGGCGCAAAAGGAAAATTGGTGAATTAATAGTTAGAACATTTTATAAATGCATTTCTTTGTTTTATTTAGTAAATAATGTGCAAACAGACTGCAAACAAGACCCTTTGATGACTTCACGCTACAACCAAGACCAAGAAAAACTGGACGGAAATCAGGACAAGTTTGATCGCAGGTAGGAGACTCAAGTAGAATCTAACAGACAACGTATAGAGTAAATCCAGGCAAGGGGAGGGGATTGAATGAGGTTAAGGATCAGTAAGGGCCCTCTAGTAAAATCTCATTTGTTTGTTGATTCGCAGGTCGACAGCAACTACCCTCACCATCACGTCCAGTACCGGCCCTCCTCCCAAAAGTCTAGTTTTATTCTTAGCTGTTAATTTAGAACCAGCAAGTTTAATAGTTAGATATTTGGGAAGTTGGTCCCTTGCGTCTCTGCGAAATCCTCTACATCGTCCAAGATCTTCTGCACAGCTCAAGGTAAGGGACGACGTAGTTTGGTCTTTGACACTCACTTGCAACACAATAGCCTGTGTTCTGCCTTCACACAAAGAATCTAACAACTCTACATTGTCACTGCAGCCAGCTTGGAGCCAGGGCAGATACGGCAGGGAATTCCATAATCTAGAAGCTTCTCCCACCTTCCAGAGGCAGAACACTAGGGTATAAATATAGGACCTCAGACACCAACGTTTCAGAACAATTCTGGACCTGTGGATTCTCTGCCAGGAAGAAGTACTGCTGTGGTGATGGAAGGACTGATACTGTGCTAGACTGCTGCTCTGGTAGACTGCTGCCCTGCTAGATTGCTGTCCTATTGTCTTACTGCTCTGCTGCCTTCTGCCAGAGTACAAGGACTGGATCTTCATCTGTCCATTACCACCAGAATGACTCACAAGGCCTAGTTTCCTGCCCTCCTGTCAGAGCCAGAGGAACACAAAAGACTCCCTCCATCTTGAACCCACAACTGGACCCAGTCGGGGTGAGTCAAGACCCTCCAAGTGGTGCCCCTCCAGAGCTGGACCCTTGGATGCGGTGCTAAAAGTGCCCAGGTAGCTAAAATCAAAACCTGAGGACAGACACATTTTAGCTCAAATGTGCTCTGAGAACCAGGAGGAGACCCGACCAACCAGCTCACCTATCCCCCAAGGTGCAGATTCTCCCACTACGTTCTTCTCAGCAGTTCAGCAATCCTTCACCAAAGGGGTATCCGCCTTCGTGAAACTGCCTTCGGTTACAGCCCTCTCCCTCATCTGTTATGTTATGTTATGTTAAATTAACTTATTGAGCGCGCTAACACCATTAGGTTTCTTGGCGCTATACAGAGGGAGCAGGGAGGAGAGACAGAAGATAACATAACACAGAATGACGGCTAGTAATAAGCTACAGTGAAAAGGTGAGTTTTGAGGGAGGATCTGAATGTGGTGTAGGGGGAGGGCAACCTAAGAGAAAGAGGTAAGGTGTTCCAAAAAGACGGGGCTAAGAAAGAAAACCTGAGGCCACCGTGTTTCTTCCGCTTGAATCTGGGGACAGAAAGTAAGGCCAATTGAGATGACCGAAGAGTGCGGGAGGGAACATAAGGATGAAGCAAAGAAGAAATGAAGGAGGGACCATGGCCAGTGCTGGAGATTTTTTACATCCATTTCAAAGACTAAGGGCCATATTATGAGTTCGGAAGCCCTCCTGTCAGTTCGCCACCGCCGTGCCAACAGGAGGACCACCAAGCCCGTAGTGCGGCCGCCCGCAGGTTTACGAGTCCCATGGCGGTAGTATGTTAGCCTCATATAAGAGCCTTAACAGCAGACGGCAACCATGACAGCGCCTGCACACACATTGCAGGAGCGATGGTGCAATTCCAGAGGGCACAACATATGGCCCCCTGCATGCATCCAGGCCCAAAAGCTGCTGGGGCCATGTTAGTGCCCCCTTCCTTGCAAGTTCCCCACCTTTTTCATGCCAGGTTCACCGCCATGAAATGGGCGATGGACATGGATTCTGGCACAGCATATTCCTGGCCATTTCCAGACTGCCAGAGCAGCGGGATCCTTGATCCTGGAGGAACCGGCGCTCTTGTGGTGGTCCGACCACTCTACTTATAAAACGACAGGTGGGCTGCCAGTGTGGCAGTGGTCAGACCTCCACCATTTTTATTTTTTTATTTATTTAAGACTTGTAATGCGCAAGGCTGCCTCAGCAACGAGGCGTCCCAGCGCAACCAGAAACCCGATGCGGTTAAACATCAGATGATGGGAACAACCAGGTTTTTATGGTTTTGCGGAACAACAAGAGATTAGAAATACCTCTAGAGTGTGCTGGGAAAGAGTTCCAAAGTTTAGCAGCTAGAAGGCCGAACAAACGGCCCCCTGCCCTCGCTCTCCAAACTCGAGTAATACAGACAAGCACACGGTCGGCAGATCTCAATGAGCGCCTAGGCACATAGGGCATCAGCTGACCAGATAGCCCAACAGGGGCTTGGTGCATTAAGATTTTATGTGAAATGCACAATACCTTAAACTGAATGCACTTTTCGATGGGCAACCAGTGTAGCTTGGGGAGCACATGCGCCACCGAGCAAGATCTAAGTAGGGCCACTAAAAGGCGCGCCGCCGCATTCCGTACCCTCTGTAGGAATTTAATGCTGGCTTTGTTAGCGCTTAAGTATAGAGAGTTACCATAATCAAGCCTGGAAAGAATGGATGCCTGCATAATAGTCTCATGAGTATGGCGGTACTGTGGACCACCGTATTCGCATATACGTAGTAAGGCCCTAAGTCCAAATGTAGAACTCTTCCCCTCAGCTTTGACCCCAGGTTTTCAGATGATGACACTCCCTCCTCAACACCTCCTGCAACCTTGCCCTGCAGAACTTTACCTCCTCAGACACTTTTTCTCAGTATTTCTTCTATGTCCAGAGGTAAGTGCTGACAGGCCCAATCCACTTCTTGTATCCGAACTGTGCTTCATCGCCGTCAGCCATATTTTCAACTAGATATCCACAGTTGGAGCTTTGATCTTTTAGGCACTAAGTTTTACTAAAAACTTATAACATTCAAAACTCCAGTCCTACTGATTGGAATTTTGTCACTTTGGTGTCAAATAATTTATCAACATGTACTTTTGTTTCTAAGTTGGTTTGGGATGTTTCATGTGTTGTGTCGTCACTTTATTACTGTTTGTGTTCTGCATAAATACTTTACAAATTACCTCTGAGTTAAGCCTGGCTGCTTTTGTGCCAAGCTACCTAGGGTTAAGCAATGGTTAATTTAGAGCCATTTTATGGATCACCCTGCAAGGGATTGTGACTGCTGCTTGATGAGGGTTCACACTCCAATCAAGCAACAACCCAATTTCTCGAGTCATCCCATTTACTCTTTCAACTAAGTCTGAACCTTCTTGTCTGTGGCTATAATAAAATCTTCCCTCTATCCCCGATGTTGTACATAGCAGCTGCATCACTTAAATCAAGTGACTACCAAGATCTGATTCAAGGTGAACTGGCATTCCAATTCGCTGGACCAATTCCTGCAGTAGTAGTTTCACAACTGTCGGGCTGTCGCATCTCCTGGTGATAAGTGCCTCCACCCAATGAGAGAATGAACATACAATGACCAAGATGTACCTCAACTGATTGCATCATGGCATCTCCACAAAAACAATCTGGAGACAGTCGAAGAGACAATTAGACTTCCTTATATGAGTCATAGTCACTACAACCTTTTTGCCCACATTCTGCTTTTGGCAAATTGCACAGCGCTGGTACAGGTTCTGTCCCATTGTAGGAAAGTATGGATTATGGAAATGTTACTTAAATATCTTCACCATACCGTCTCGCCCCATATGTGTTGGCTCATGCATGTGTATCACCATAGCTAGTAAAATAGAGTTAGGTAGTGCAGGCTTTCCATCACTAGATACCCAGATGTCGCTAACTTCCTTAAAATATCCTGATATTTCTAAAAGTGTAGGTCAATTGTCGACAATATCCAACCATGCACAAGAAAAATTCTCACTTCTTTGTGTGTGGTTGGGAATTTAATTTTAAGAACAGTCTCAATGCGCTCATGGGACACCCTTCTGATACCCTTCTCAGTTTGAGGTCCCATGTACCTAGCCTCTTTTTGACAATACTCCATCTATTCCGGGGAAATCTTAAGCCCATTCTCAGCGACATGGTTGAGTAGGGCAATAGTATCTTGCCTACAAGTTTCCTTTGTCCCCGATGCAACAAGTAGGTAATTAGTGTACTGAACTAATGTTGAACTGCATGGTAACTGTAGGGTCTCTAAATACTCCTAAAGTATCAGATTGAAATATGAGGTGCTCTCTATATACCCCTCAGGACCGCAACACCACACAAGAGTTTTCTATTGGAATCGAAAAGCAAATGGATACTGGCTCTCTTTTTGAAAGGGAAAAAAAATGTCTGGCACAAGTCAATGACTATGTAATATTTAGCTTCGGGGGGAATTTGGAAGAGGATCACGGCAGGATTTAGTACCACAAAATAGCACTGAATGTCTATTTAGTTTATTTTTCTAAAATCTTGGCTGATCTCCAACTTTTTATTCCTTTTTGTGAGGTCATAATCGGAAAATTGCATGGACTCCGAATGACCCTGTTCTAACATACTTTCAATTACAGCAGTTATTCCTGCAATGGATTTTGGAGTCAACTTGTAGGGGGGTTTTGAGGGAACACTGAGTTGGACCTAAGGATTATTCTTAAGGGTTGAGCACCCTCAATCAAACTAATCCAATATCCTGTGAAATCACATACGTCTTCTCTGATCAATTCATTTACATCAGAATTTAGGTCTTCTTTAGTAAGTGCCTGATATAATTTTATTACACATTCTGATGCCTGCAATTTGAACTCTGCATCTACTGCTTAAGTCTCCAACCCAACTCTGTCCGGCGTGCAATATATTATACAGTTAAGTTTGCAGAGTAAGTCTCTTCCTAACAAATCTACTAGGCTTGAATCACAGATTACAAATTGGTGATGCTCTTTGATGGTCCAAATGTTTACTGTGACCTGGGCACTAACCTTATTTGTATGCTGCTGATTTGTAATACCAACAACTTGGACTTCCTTTCTTGAGAGCAGCAAGTTCGAGACCTCAACTGTTCTAATGGTAAAACCAGTGGCTCTAGTGTCTGTAAGAAAGGATGTCCATTAACCTCTCCATCTACATATCGGCCACTCTGATCTAGGCCTGGGTGATAAACTCGGCTCCGTTTGTAGAGTTTGCAGAGTTTTCCGCACTCTGTGCAGCACATTCTGCAAAAACTCAGCTCCTCAGAGCGGAGTTTTTTCCTCGCTCACACTCGCCTACACCAAGTTGGCAAGCACAAGCGAAGAAAATCCACCTCCTGGTGAGATTTCTCAATGCGGGGGGGGGGGTTGGATTTCTCAACGTAGGTGGTCGCGGATGGCCGTGGCCGCTTGTGTTGAGAAACCTTCAGTTCGCATTGAGAAAGCTGCTGCTCGAGTAGAAAATCTATCGGTTCAGCAGAAAAGAAGCAGCTTGGTGCCATTCCTGCTGATTTTACAGTGCAAGACAAACACCCGTCCCTGAAAATCAATGCGAACGGTGTGAACAAACGCACTCCGTCGCTTGTGGAACTCTGCATACCATGGCAGAGTTTTTCGGTTGCTCTCAAACTCTGTCCAGGCCTACTCTGATCCACTTCTGGAAGTGTGCCAAGCACCCACTCATCTTCCTATCTCAAGCACCAATATTGTGCCTGCTCAGATTTCATAGAACTTCCAAACATGATGGGAATTGAGGCACTCTGAGATGAAATTGGTCTACGCTGAGCTCAGTTGCTAGGTTGAAAGGGAAGATTCCCAGCTTGAACCTGTAAAGACACTAAGGGATTTTGTGTTGAACTTGTTTTCTGCATCTTTGCATTATTCATAGGATGTCTTGGTACAGGCGAAAGTTCTCCTTCCATCGTGAGATATGATGCTGGAGCATTGAGAATAGCTCAGTTGGTTATGCATGGACATTTCCGCATCCAGTGAATGATCTTGTTAAAAATGTTACAGGGGTGACTTTCTTCAAAGTGCTTATGCTGGTTCCTGACATACTGCCCATCCCTTTCCCATTCCTTGAGTATTTCCTCCATAGGACTTGAAGATTCCTTGCATATTGGTTCCTATACTTCTGTATAGCCCTGTACTAGGCATTTTTATGCCTCCATTCTGTGCTAACTGAGTCTTCTCTACCATGAGCTTTTCCTTCAGCCCTCTTTGTTTGGCATAAGCATGTCATTGCAATATTTTGAATACTACAATATTTCACCTACACACTAGCTTTGCCAGCAGAGAACCCCTTGTATGAACTGATTAGTGATTTCAGATCATAACCCTTGTACAAAGGAGGCAAGAAATCCTTCCATGTTTACCTGTGGGGGTCAATCAGACCTCTATTCTTCATGTACACCAGCATCAATCTCTCAAGGTATGCTTGCAGAGATTCTTTGAGCTCTTGGAATGTCCTAAAAAGTGGTTGAATTAATTTTCTTTTGAGGAACCATAGTTTTAAGGTGGGCAATAACGGAGTCATACTTTGTTTTTGCCACTTGTGACAGCATTTGTTTTTGCTACTTTAGGGGGCTCTTGTATTGACCAGTGTATGATTCTCTTACATTCTGCCCACAGATCCTTAGAGACTGGTACCTCAAAAAGCAAGTCCACACCCTCCCACAAAGACCATCAAAATTGTCACTGTTTATTCTGAGTATACCATTTGTCAGTATTTTCCCTTACTCTCGGGAGAGTATTTGTAAAATAGAAGAGGTCAGTTTGAGACCAAGGAACATGTATGTATGCTCCTCCCTGGACCTCTCTCAAAGGGCAATCCTTCACTATTCCCTCTGTTACTTATCCTTTTTCACTACTGTCTGTGAAGAGCGAGTCACCAGAAGCACAGCCATCTTGGGTAGCAGTCTAGTTGATAAGTGCACTCTTCCTATTTAATGGACGAGATGCAAGCACGCGGTTAGCTGAGATTACCAGCTGCGCGTTTCACAAGGATAGATGAGACATTGTATCACTGTGGTTTTTAAAATGATAATTTTGTTTTCAGTCGTGCATTGTACTGCCTAATAGAAAAACTGTTTTTAAAAGAAATTTTAGTCACATTTCTGCAGTTACTTGCCCCTGCTTGCACACAATCATTTCCTTAAACGCTCCCTTGATGTGCTGGTGTACTCATCTGTGAGAGCGAGTCACCGGAAGCACAGCCATCTTGCCTAGCGATCTAGTTGATCAGTGCACTCCTCCTATTTAATGGACGAGATGCAAGTGCTGTTAGCTGAGATTACCTGCTGCGTGTTTCACAGGGATAGTGGAGACATTGTATCACTCTGGTTTTTAAAATTATAATTTTGTTTTCGGTCGCGCATTGTACTTCCTAATAGAAAAACTGTTTTTAAAAGAAATTGTTGTCACATTGCTGCATTTACTTGCCCATGCTTGCACACAATCATTTCCTTAAACGCTCCCTTGATGTGCTGGTGTACTCGTCTGTGAAAGCGAGTCACCGGAAGCACAGCCATCTTGGGTAGCGTTCTAGTTGATCAGTGCACTCTTCCTATTTATTAAATGGGATGCAAGTGCTCGCACGCAGCGGGCGCACCAACGGCGCGTTGAAGGTGCGGCAAAATCACTACCGAACCTTTGGAACGCCCTGCCTGAGACACTCCGAAAGGAGGGAAATCTACTTCGTTTCAGGAAAGCCTTGAGAACTAATCTGTTCAGAACAGCACTCAGCTTAGCTTAAGTACTCCACCCTTTTTTTTATATCCCGGATGTTATGTTCTGTGGTCAAAGCGCCCTGAGACCTGTAGGTGACCCGGCGCTATATAAACCCACTATAACAATAACAATAACAATAACAATCAAGCCCGTTTGAGCTGCGAACGAGCTCAGTGCCAGCCACATTGCTTCAAGTATCCCTTGCATGGTATATTCCAGAGATGAGCTGATTCGACTTGACACCCGGAAAGATAGTATTAAGAGTAATGAAAGCAACATCAGTGGTAAGAGTCCTTTTAAGAAAGTCATGTTAGATACCCTCAATTGTGGATTGATTAATGTTAGATCTCAGGCTAAACACGACCTAGAGATGTATATACTATTAGAAGACCACATTCTCGATGTCCTATTTCTTACAGAAACTTGGACACGAGCTGACAGGGAAGTTGAGTTGGGTTTAGACTGCCCCCCCAGACTATAAAATCTGCCATAAACCCAGGCAGAAGGGGAGAATGGGAGGAGTAGGATTTATTGACAAAGACATTTGGAACTTTACTCAACTCTGTCTAGAGGATATTCCAGGGATTGAATCCCTAGGGTTCTCACTTAAGGATACTAGCGGTGCTCTATGTACAGGCCTACTTTGTTACAGACCAACAGGTGGAATGGCCCATGGGTACCAAGAGTTGGTTGATGCGATATATAATCTATCACACTCTCACTCTAAACTGTTGTTCCTTGGGTATTTTAATCTCTGGAAGAATGGGACTCTCAATATAGCTTTTAAAGAGCTTTGCCAGGCCTGTGAGAATGTTGACCTGCAACAGCTGGTATTACAACCTACTCATCAGAAAGGACATGTGCTTGACCTTGTTTTTTCTAGTGAAAAAGTCACAGCTGTAAAGGAGATACTCCCTCTATCCTGGACAGACCACTACTTGATTCTTTTCTCTTCAAGAGTAGTTGATTGTCAAAAACAAGCTGATCAAATAACAGTTGCTCGCAATAGTAGAGAATGGTCCAAAATATTATAACTAGTGGATCACCCTTGACTTATTGATAACAGATTTGTCATTGATGAATCAGTAGACACGATCTTGTGTCATCAAATTACCAACTCTTTAGATCAGTTAACCCCCATGAGGAAAGTCAAAAGATGTAAAAAGCCTTCTTCTCCGTGGTATAACGAAGAGCTTAGACTGATGAAGACTAGCTGTAAACAAGCATAATGGAAATGGAGAAGGAACTACTGAGAGGTGGATAAAGTAGCTCTAAAAAATCTGCTCTATACATATAAAGAGTCGATAGGTAAAGCCAAGGCTAAATACCTTGAGGAGACCATTTTACATTCAGCTAATATATCTCAGACTTTTTTCAACCTAGTAAGAGGTTTGTCAAACCCAGACTTTGCAAATCAAAAATCCCGGCATCACAGGAACTATGTGATGATTTAGCAATATTTTTTGAGGACAAAATCAACAAAATTCTAACCGGGCTAAAATCCTTTACGGATGATATTGCACATCAGCATATCAGTAATGACAATTTAGTAAATGGTGGCATAATTGATAGGGAACATCAACCTTTGGATCAATTTCAGGTTCCCTCGCAAGAGGAATTTAATGTAATAGCAGCTGGTATCTCCTCAGGTTCCTCTATGGACCCACTTCCACACAAGTTCTGGAAACTGTTTGGTGGCGAACTCTTTCCATATTTGTATCAAATCTGCTGCCAAACATTAACTGATGGTGTAGTACCGGAATGCTGGAAAAGGGGAATTGTCACCCTTTTGTTAAAAAAGGCTACACAGGATCCCCAGTGTCCCTCTAGTTACAGACCCATCTCCTTACTACCATATCTGATTAAGATCTTGGAGAGGGTAGTGAGCAAATCTCTGTCAAATGATGTTGAGGATAATGATCTGCTTGACGAAGTCCAATTTGGGTTTCGCCCGGCACACAGGACCGAGACTGCCCTGGTGGTAGTCTTGGATGACCTAAGAATGAGGGCTGACAGTGGTCAGACAGCATTTTTAGTGCTGCTTGATATGTCGGCCGCATTGTACACAGTCAATCACCAGGTCCTGATTAAGAGATTGGAGGAGATGGGTGTTGTGGGTAAGGCGCGGGACTGGCTGCACTCATATCTTTCTAACAGGCAACAGGCAGTGTCTCTATCGTCATTCACCTCTCAGAACAGAGATGTTAAACACGGGGTTCCACAGGGCTCGGCTATCAGCCCAATTCTGTTTAACCTATATCTTTGTCCTTTGATTGTCCTAATAAAATCATTCGGCATAGATGTTATAAACTATGCGGATGATACTCGGCTTATCTTTTCCATTGAGAGCAATAAAGCAGTGCCCTTGGAAAAATGTCACAACTGTATGCACAGGACAACAGAATGGCTGAAGGAGAATTCACTGCAATTTAATGGGGAAAAAACGGAGGTCCTGTGCTGTACCGCATGTAAAATTCAGCGACCTCTCCCAGTAGATTTTTGGCCAGGCCCAGCTAACAACTCCCTACTGCCTGCTGTTTCAGTACGCAACTTAGGGGTAATGCTGGACAATGATCTACAACTGGACTCCCAGGTAAACAAAATGGTGAATACCTGTTTATCTTTGCTTCGAGCTCTACGGAAGATAATCCCGTGTTTACCTATTTCAGCTAGACCTCAAGTGGTGCGGAGTATTGTGGTGAGCAGAATGGTTTACTGTAATGCACTCCTTTTAGATGCCCCAGTTGCCCTGACAAATAAATTACAAAGAGTGCAGATTATGGCGGCCAAGTTGGCGCTGAATCGGCCTCATAGAGCATCGGCCTCATTGGCCTTAAAGGACCTACACTGGCTGCCTATTGCACAAAAAGTCCAATTTAAGGCACTCTGTATTGTCTATAAGGCAATATATAAAATTGCCCCAAAATTTTTGCAAAGGAAATTTGTGTGGTACTCCCCTGCTAGACACCTGCGTTCTTCCTCTGCCAATCTGGTCTGTGTTCCTCATGTTAATAAAGTTTGAATGGGTGACAGATCTATCAGCTTTACAGCATCTAGACTCTGGAATGCTCTGCCTCCAGAGCTTACACAATTGAACACTGTGTCACGTTTCAGAAAGGAACTGAAAACCAGACTATTCCCCAGAGACTAGATTCCGCTTATCTCAGTTAGACACACGCAGTGGCTGATTGGTAATCTGAGCAGCAGGATACCCTTCGGGTGACAGTTGCGCTATACAAGTGCTCCTTACATTACATTACTCCCTCTTTTAGTTCTCCTCCTCCATCCCCTTTGGATTCCTCTTTTCGTTTTACTTTCCATTGTTAGAACCGGCTGTCTCTAGTTGGCAGAGGTAGGCACTTCTGACAAATAGGGACACACCTTTTCTAGTCAGCGCAAGGGGATCACACCCTTTGATAACCCCTGCTCACCCCCTTGGTAGCTTGGCAGAGCAGACAGGCTTATCTCATGCGTTAAGCATTTATGACCATATACAGTAATAAAGTGAATACACTACAAATGGACACGACACAGTAGTATTATAAAAATAAGGATTTTTATATAAGGCTTAGCACAAGACCAAATAACGACAAAAATATACCACAGTCTTAATACGTACTCTTGGAAGGGAAAATAATAGTTCAAATGTAGTTTCTTCTTTAGCACAAAGTCTTTCGTATCAAAAGCAACTCTTCTTCCTGGAAACACAGTTCTTGGCAACAATGTAACCCACACGGGAGTCACACGACGTCGAGGCAAAGTTAATCCAAAGGTTCGGCGTCGACCGCGAGGAGTGCTACGTCTAGCCCGGAGTCACACGGACCCCCAACAACACAGTACCTTAGGAAAGTGAAGCACACGATGATCAGCGGCGTCGAGCAATCCGGCGTCGCGTTGTCGGTGTCAATCAGGCCTCAGTAGTTGTCGATGTCGATGATGATGTTGCAAGAGTGAGCAGTGCTCACTGCGTCAAGAGGGCTTCGAAGTCGATACGGTCAGCAGCGGTGCAGACACGAGGTCCCTTGGAGCTGGAGCCGAACTCACTACTCACTGGCATTGCTGCTGGCGTCGATCGGGCCCGGCGGCCGGCGTCGAGGAAGCGGGACACTGGAGCCATTACTCACGATGTCGAGCTGGATTTGGCGACGTCCTTCAGCGTCGAGATTGCTGGTTCTTTCAGAGGTGCTGGATTCACAGGGTCCAGCAAATAGCACTTTAAGCAGATGAAGTCCTTTAGCCCTGTGACTTCAACAGGAGACTGGCACTCTTCCAGCCCTTGGAGATTTTCTTAGCAAAGCGTGAGAGTACACACACAGTTCCTCTCTCCTGGTTCCTTGGCAAAAATAAAGAAGCAAATGCAGGATTCCCCCCAGCAAACATCACACTGGCAGAAGGGGTAGGCAAGTCCTTGGATCAGCAGGCTTCTTGTCCTTGGTTTCAGGGTTCCTTGTCAGAAGTGATCTGAATTCTTGGTTCAGGGATCCTTCTCTTATATCCCTTTTTGGCTTTGATCCCTTTGTCCATGCAGGGGAATTTCCCAACATCCTGGGTCTGTTGTGGGTGGAGCCAGGCAGAAGCACCTGGCCTATTCACTGAGCAGGGCTGGGTCCTCAGACGCCCAGCAGGAGGTGGAGCCAGCATTATCACTGGCAGGAGCAGAGCTATCAGCCTCCTGGTAGGAGGTGGGGCTAGGATCGTCCATGGCAGGCACAGAGCCATCAGCCGCTTGGCAGGAGGTGGAGCCAGCATTGTATCAGGCAGGGCAGGCTATCAGCAACTACTCTCCCCCTACTCTCAATGCAAATGTCCCACTCATCCCACACTGACTCATCCAGACCTCTGGAGCCACCCAGCTCCTGTCACACACGCAAAACCTGCAGAAACCAGAAATGGTTAGACAAGAAAATAGACACTTTCTAAAAGTGCTATTTTCAAAACCAGAGTCCAAAAACCATCCACACCAACGGATGCGTAATTAAACCCCGAGTTCAGGGATACCAAACTCGACATTGCACCATGCTCCCCGAGCCATCTAGGATTATAGCATTAACAATCCCGGCGGCCCATTCTAACTAATGGAGAGCAGGTTACCACGCAATAGTGAAAAACGAAGATGGCTGTAATTCACTATTAGGACATGCCAACTTGGTCAGGCGTGTCCTACCTTATACTTACAACGCACCCTGCCCGTGGGCCTACCATAGGGGTGACTAACACGAAGTTAAGGGAAGGTTTGAGGGACTGGCAAGTAGTTGTACTTGCGCAGTCAGCGTGACAGTACTAGACTGCACGTAGGTCTCGCAATGGCAGACCTTCAGACATCCTTTTACGAGGCCGCTCTTGTGGGTGGCACAACACATGCTGCAAGCCCACGAGCAGCATTTGTATTTACAAGCCCCGGCACTCCTGGTGCACTAGACTAGGGACTGACAGTAAACCAAATAAGCCAAACATGGAATTCAATCAATACAGTAATTTAATATAGGGAGCACTTGCACTGTGGCACTGATCAGCAGTGGCACAGTGCCCAAAGCATTATCCAGCAAAAACATTGTAAAACAGTGGAGGCAAACATAAAAAATGGAGGAGAGACTCAAGCCAATGATGTCAGGTCTAACATCCATCTTTCTTTCTTTGACCAAAGTTGCCTACATTTCTCTACATCACTCCAATGCCTGATGCTATCAATCAGTTTTCTCACATGCATTTTCAATCCTTTCAGTTTTAAAAATCTCACTTCCATGTCATCCATCATCATTCTTTTGTTTTAATAAAGTTTTTTCCTTTACATTAAATAAAGTCTGCATTCATGTGCAACCCTTTCCATCATCGCATAGGCTTCTCCCACCACCCTCGCAGCCTCTCTAGTCAAGTAAAGTAATTAATTCTCATTACAATGCCTCAAAAGATTAATCCCTACATTGCCCTTTAGGATCACTTCAAACTCGTTTTTTAATTAGGCTACATTGAGTTTCTTAGGTCCGACAAAATAGAACCTGCAGCTGACTTTACGTTGAGCACATCAATTGTAAGTGTCCTCTGTTTGTTAAGGTTCTGTGTTAGTCCACCACGGGACCTGCTGCAACACAGTCCCACTGGAATCCAGACAGAAAATGCAACGAAAACGTGGAGACAGCACCAGGAATGAAGTCACAACTTGGTCACTTTTTGTGAAACAAAATCTTTATTCTTCTTAGTGTAAAAACTTGACAACAGCCAACGTGTTTCGTTCCTACACAAGGAACTTCCTCAGGGCAAAAAACGATCATTAAATGGGTTCCTAGACTTGTCCCAGAGTGTTCAACATGGACATAATATTCTCAATGTTTTCGTATCAGTATCTTTGAAACTTGTACCCAAACAAGCGTTTCAAAAAAAGGGCTAAATTCTTTCCACAGTCCTGTAGATATAAGTGTCTCCTCTAACCCGGGTTTGGAGCCGATCACAGCGGACTTCAAGAAACACAAATGTTTTCTTGTGAAGTTAAAGTAATTTATGATAAAGTGCACCACATAGGGAAATATGCTGTGGGTTCTTATATCAGTAGGTGGAGACGATCATAGTAAATCCAAATCAGTAACAATTCTCTTCAGCAAGCAGAATCTCGGCATCATGGACCATATATCGTGGAACCCTGCCAGGTTCCACGATATATGGTCCATGATGCCGAGCAGGGTTCCACGATATATGGTCCATGATGCGGAGATTCTGTGTGCTGAAGGGAAATTGTTACTAATCCATCATTGCACCCTCAAGCCTCAAAGTCCACAAGAACTAAAGTGCCTGTCAAAAAGTAAAAAAAGCATTTGGCAATGTTAAAGTGGCATACAGGGCATTTGTCACATGCAACCATACACATACATAAAACATTTTATTTAGCAAGGACACTGACAAAGCAGACAACAGGAGTAACTATCTTTATTACATATCACCCAGAGAAGCATCAAAAACAGAAAACCTCAAGGCCATTGGCCAGTCCATAGTTCAAAGTATGTACATGTGTGCATGTGAACCTACACTGGTAATGGGCATCAAAAGTGACAAACAGCAAGGCCATTGGCCAGTCCATAGTTCAACGTATGTATTGTACATGTGTGCATGAGAACCTGCACAGGAAATGGGCATCCAAAGTGACAAACAGCAAGGCCATTGGCCATTGCATAGTTCAAAGTATGTACAAGTGTGCATGAGAACCAGCACAGAGAATGGGCATCCAAAGTGACAAGAAGAAAGGCCATTGTCCAATCCATATTTCAAAGTATGTACATGTGTGCAGGAGAAACTGCACAGGGAATGGGTAACACCGTACACTGCCGTGGGAATCACCAAAGCTCTGGGGATACAAATGGGCAGTCCAGGCACTGCTGTGGTAGAGATGGGTTTGGGAGGGGGACTTTGACTCAGACTTGGCTGTCAGTTGAACTGGGAGGTGGCTGATTGTTGGGGCCAGTTTGTGAACCAGCTGAGGTAGAGTCATCAGTGGCTTTGTGAGTCGGAGGGTTGCTTGGACCAGGCGGCATGGTGGCACAGGGAGGCTTAGACATGCTGCTGTGAGACACAGTGTGTGAGGGTGAATGTGGAGGACTGCCTCTCCTCTTCTTGGAAATTCAATAGCCAAGAATGGTCTTGGTAGGAGTGGGAAGTGGGGCGGGCACAATAGCCTCACTCTCCACCAAAGGTGCATCAGGTGAAGGTGGTGGCCCTCCCTGTGGGGATTTGCTGGATCTGGTGGTATGCGTAGCCTGGCATTGCCTTTGCCCCTACATCCCCTGTTGCCCAGGTGAAGCCCCAAATTGCTCTCCTGTCCCAGCTTCACAGGGGTGTGTGTGGGAGTAGAGGTTGTGGGTGAATCTGCCTGAGAGAGCTGCTTCTGCAGAATCTTCGCAGGCACCAGCTTCACAGCAGGCAGGGCAACTGTTTGTTTGTATTTGGGAGCAGGTTTTGTGATGGGAATGTCCTTGATTTGGGCTGATCAGGGTGCATGTGAGTGTGAGGCCTGCTTCTTGGCCTGATGCCCCTGATTGTCACCTGTTGGGCTTTTGTGTTTGCGCTCCTGTGTGTCTGTTTTTTGTTTTGGGGATGGTGTCTGCGCTCTGGGACACTTGGTGTGCTGCTGTTGTGTGCTGCGTGTTGAGTACTTGGAGCCTGAGGGCTGTGGTGTGTGGTCACTCTCGTCAGATGTTGCCACTTACAGGTTGGTTGCTGAAGGGACTGGAGCTGGACTCTGAGCCGGTGCCAGCTGAATGGCTGCCATCACTTGGGAGGAAAAAGACTGGACAGTTATGCGTAACCCACACACCTCAAAATGAATGCCCTCCATGAAGGCATCTACCTGTGCCAACTTTTTGTCATGATCCTGGAAGGCATTCAGGAGAGTAGTCAGACCCGCACACAGCTGGCACAAAAGGTCCACCGCCTAAACACTGAGGGCAGCAGGGGAGACAGGGGCAGCGGTGCCTGGGGGAAGGACACTCTACCCTCCTTACTGCTGCGGGCATGGGCAGCACCAGTGGTAGGAGGGTGGGCACTGAACAATGTGTGCTGGAAGAAGAGGCAGATTTCCCACTCCCTGTAACCGCCAACATCGAGGAGTCACCACTCGAGTCAAATGATGTTGAGGTTGGTGTTTCCTGGTGGGATTCTTCAAGGACACTCCTGTCCCCCTCCGAGGTGCTGGTCACATCAGTGAGCTCATGTGTAGCAGTCGTGCCAGATGCCTCACCACTGGTGTCCATCCCCTGTCCTTCCGTGCCCTCTGTAGATGCTGCGATAGACAGAGATGTAGGTTCAGTATAGTGCCATACTCACAAACACCACCCTGTGCAGTCTGCATGTGCAACCTTAATGCAAAACTCAGAAGATGCATGGAAGCCTGCATTGCTGGCATTAATGACCCATGTGACGTTCACACAGCCAACTAGCTTGCCCGTGCATCCATCTAACCTGACATACTGATTTCTGTAAGCATACCTACATGCCTGTAGGTGAGATAGATGTACACATCAACAGGTTGTCACAGTCACATATGGAGTCACTTAAAGGGGATAACACAGATACTGACTTCAGAATGTCCCTATACTATGGCAATGAGCTACTGATGTCGACCACGTTGTGCTTTGAAGCACAACGACCGTAGCACATTGGTGTCAGATGTGTAGTTCTCAAAATTGCGAAGTCAGGCACTGCACACATCAACAAAAGCAAACTTGGATGAGGTACACTGCTGTTCACTGCCTGGTGACGTCACTGACACCCATAATGCAGCCGATATCATAAGGCCACATCTCATCTTGCAATGTCAAGGGCCATTAGATTAAACACATGAGAAAGTACATGTAGCATAAATGTCTGACAGCTGCACTCAACACAGAGGCCACTTACAAGCCATTGCATTGCACTAGAAACATCACAGAGCTCCACACTGGCTCTGGGTTTGGATACATGCTGTCACTCACACCAAAAGTCAACCTTTGCAGAATACTCACCCCCAACTTGCTGCTGATGGACCTTCAAACGTCCATCCAGCTCTGGCTGTGTCACTGCTAAGATGTGGGCCATTAGTGGTGTCTTGCTCCTGCACGCCAACCTGCCAGTCCAAAGGAGCAGCCCCAGCGTCAACTCTGCCAAGTTTATTTTTAGCCGGCAGATGTCATCCCACCTCTTGTAACAGTGTATGTGCCATCGGTTGGAGACACCCAGAGCCCGCACCTTGCAAGCAATGGCTCTCCATAAGGCCTTTTGCTGGCAGACTTTAAGCTACAGGCATGGGAGACAAATAGTGGAAGTTTCAGTGACCACTGTGTCTCAGTACAGGAACATGCACAAACTTAGCACAGCTATACATATATGTTTAGCAGAGGCCATTCAGCATAACAAGTAGTACATTAGCATAGTGCAATCCACAGGCCTAAGACAGCTCATTGATGAGTAGGATGGCAGAAAACACAGACGTCTCACTCTGTCCATTTATTGATGGGTCCCTGTCAAATTGGGCACTAACTGTGCAGAACAGGGGGACTCGCACTGGGGTTAAATGTGGGCCATATAAACAGTCACATGCATGTACAATATGAGAAGGAAAACAGTGCCTACATGTGCGAGTCAGTACACATAATGGATAGAATAGAAGTTGGATGTTTCAGAAGTAGAACAATCTGCTGTGTCATAGGTGACTTTCCACAAAGAGTGTCAACCTCAGGCATTTCAGTCTTGTGCATAATGCTTACATATCCATGGTGGCAATATGAACGTTAAACACACTTCCTTCAGTACCCTCTGGACGGAAATATTTTGTAATGTCACAAATGATCATGTGAAAACCTCGTGGACTCTGGCATCCATCAGCACAGGCAATGTTTGTTCTGACTTCCACTTTCCAAACCAGCAGTGTTACTGTATGGATGCAAAAATACAGAATGTCCCTCCCATCCTGAAATGCAGCCAGGGATCTGTGGAAATTAGGCCACAACCCTCATTTACCTAAAGTCAGCATGCTAGGCAGTGTATCACACAAATATGCACTGACAGGCACATACTAGAGCAGATCAACTTCATGTGTGCACTCTTTGCACTCTACTAATGTCACTCTGAAACACTTACCATGACATCAGGATCACCATATAGCCTCCCATACTGTGAAAGCACCTCGTCTACCAGGACCTCCAGCTCCTCTGTAGTGAAGGGATGGACCTTGATGTTCTCAGTTCTCACCATCAACGGGTCCTGGAGACAGGAACAGCAGCAGTTGGCGATGCAGAGTGTCAGACAGCAGTGTCTGGATGCAGTGGAAATGTGTGGCTCTCTCCCAGACATATATAGCCCCCTGGGGTCCTTTCAGTGGTACTCAGCTGCTGCAATTGGTGTTCCAGGTCAGCTTTTTTCAAATGTGACCAATGACCGGCCCTGCGGTAGGGGAGCACACCTACTGCGATTTTCAAAAGTGCATTCCACTACAGCAATTGCGTTTCCCATTGGCTGAACGGTCATGGGCATTTGCAGTGTCACATCCTGGTGCCCAGGCGGTCATTACCACAATGGTGCATCTTTCAATTGTATCCAGTGACCGGCCCGTGGTAGCGGAGCACACATACCGTGATTTTCAAAAGTGCATTCCACTACCGCGATTGCGATTCCCATTGGCTGAAAGGGTATGAGCATTGGCAGTGACACACCACAGGGGCCAGGCAGTCGCTACCGCAATTTGGCATCTTTGAATTGGTGCCAGCGGCCGTGATTGCGGTGGCTGTGCACGCCTACCGCGGGTTTCAAAAGTGCATTCCACTACCACAATTGCGGTTCCCATTGGCTGAAAGGGTATGGGCATTGGAGGTGCTACACCTCAGGGGCCAGGTGGTCGCTACCGCAATTTAGCATCTTTCAATTGTATTTAATGACCGTGCCCACGCTAGCGGAGCATGCCTACAGCGATTTTCAAAAGTGCATTCCATTACCGCGATTGCGGTTCCCATTGGCTGAAAGGGCATTGGCATTGGCGATGCCACACAGCAGGGTCAAGGAGGTCGCTAATGCGATTTGGCATCTTTGAATTGGTGCCAAGGGCCGTGATTGCGGTGGCGGTGCACACTCACGTTACCTATGGACACATCAAGCTGTGGCAATGGCAATGGCCAGTTCTCAGCATTGCACAGTAGACACTTACTATGAATCATGCCACCTGAGAGTGTAATTATTTGCTAGTGTGACATTTAACTACTCACTGATGCTTACACATGGCATGTCAGTGAACAGGATTACATGCATTACCATCTACTCCCTCACATGTGACTTATGATGTTGTTGAGCATGTGCACAGATCTGTTGTGTGAGTGGCTGTCAAATATGTAAGCATGTCAATGTGTGTGATGGCTAAGTAACTCACAGTAATGATGGCTGGATACATAATGTGCCTATTTCACTGTGTAGATTGCTGAACTCATGTCCATACTTGTTAATTATGCACGCACTGTGCTCATTGTGTTGGTAATGGGTAATGGGTGCCCTGTACTAATCACACAAGAAGGTGTCGCAGGTACAGCAGCTACATAGAAGCCAGAAGTGTTGGTGTTTTACACATGTGCTGTGTCAACTACTCTCAGGGCTGGTGACACAGGATGTTGGAATGTTCCATTTGGCATTTACATTGTCTGAATCTGTTTTGGGGTACTCACTATGTACATACTGGACACATGTACAACTACTTGGATCAAGGTGTCTCTACATATGACTTGTAATGTAAGCTGTTTTTTCAGGCCATTCATTGTTGGCGCTGTGTCAGTCAAAACGTAAAATGCTTGACACATCTCATAGGGGGATTGAATAGACATGTGTCCCCTTTCATCTTCCCTAGGAAGCCACCAAATTTGCATCATCCATTCACATTGCTTGCGGACATGGAGGATGAAGATTCATATGTAAATTCCATTTGGACCAACCTTCAAGACCTATGTGCTCAGTTGGAGCCCCATCTGAGGCCGAGCAGAACATATCCGACTGCTTTGAGACCAACAGGTAAGGTGATGGCAGCCCTGCATTTCTTTGTAACTTGTTCGTTCCAGTACATGGTGTCCAGCGCAGGTGGGATGTCTCAACCAAAGTTCAGCATGGTGCAACGTGATGTCCTGCCCGCTATGATGACCTACAAATACAGCTAAATCCATTTTACCAGGAGCCGGGAATTGGCAGCTGCGAAGGGTGAATTGTATGGCCTTGCCCAACATCCTCATTGCTGTTGGTGCCATTGACTGCACACATGTTGGCCTGTTTCCACCACAGGCACTTGAGCACATCTATAGGAACAGGAAGCATTTCCATTCCCTCAATGTGCAAGTGGTTTGCCAAGCAGAAATGATAATCTCCCAAGTCTGTGCCAAATTTCCCGGATCAGCACATGACTCCTACATACTGCGTAACAGCATTGTACCACAGCTGTCCTCTCCCACAGTTATATTACAAAATTGGTCTGTGTATCTCACACCTAGGTGACTCTGCATATCCCAACAGGCCTTGGTTGCTGTGCCCACTGACAAATCCAAGGACCCCGGGTGAAGTCCGCTACAATGAGGCACATGGGAGGACACATCGTGTGGTGGAGCGTACCTTTAGTCTTCTGAAGTCGAGATTCCGGTGTCTGGACAAGAGCGGAGGTGCACTACTCTACTCTCCCCAAAAGGTGTCTCAGATTGTAGTTGCATGCTGCATGCTTCAAAACCTGGCCTTGCGCAAAGAGATCTCCCTGATACTGGACGATGATGAGCAGCAGATGCCCCGCCTGCAAACCCACATATGTCCAGTGACGAGGATAGTGGAGAGGAGGAAGGTGTTAAACGGTGTCAACAGCTCATCAACCGCTACTTCCCTTGCGTGTGAGTGACATTGTACAACAGTGACATTGTCTGCAATCTTTGATGGTTGTGCATATTCCTACGGGAGCTTTTTGACTGCTGCCTTTTGTTGGCTCTGTACTGATGGCTGATGTTTGTGGCACAGTGTAGTCATGACCAGCCACATGATGTATATGTTGATATTGCTTCTCATTGTAATGTGTGCTGTGTTGTATGTCTTGATGGCCATTGTTGTGTACTGGCTGTGATGCCATCACCTGACAAGTAAATCGTGTTCTCTCGTGTCTTTCTAGGTCCCTTCATTCTCTCAATGCCTCGTCATCATCCTAGCTTCTGGTACATTTGAATCAGAGTCAACATTGTACATCCTGTAATAAACATGGAGCTGACACAAATACATAGGTGTGTAAAGAGTGTTTATTTACAAAGATTGCTTGTGACAGACAACTGTGGTTTGAGAAAATGGTGCAAAGAAATCAATGAGTTATCAATGATGGTAGACGAGACAATAGAGTAGTCACCACATTGATGTGGTGACACAGTCCAACAGACACCTGCCATCAACATGGCAGTGTGGGTAAGGATAGTCAACAAAGTCAATGTCAAGGTGAAGAGAGGTGCCATCATGGCTGGCTCTTTGACTTGCGTTTGGCTGGTGCTTTGCCATGTGATCCTCCCGTAGGGTTTCTCGGATGGCCCCTTTTGTGTTTTCCAGGGGGAGCATCTGCTACAGGCTCAGCGGGTCTGAGGAGTCATCCTGTTCCAGCTCACCCCTCTCTGTGGCCGCAGCTGAGGTGGAAGGAGTAACGTCCTGTGGGCCACTGGACAGAGGTTGAGCTGTCCTTTGGCCGCATGACTGTGCCTCAAAACACCCACAAGCTGGCCAATGAGGTCCACCATTTGGCCCATACGTGTGTCCATGGACCTCAGCAGCAGCCGAAGCTCACGCACTTCTTCCAGAACCTGGCCCATATGTCCTGGGTTTGTTCATATGCCCCAAGGACTCGGACGATGTTGGCCAGGACTTCGGCACCAGTGTCCTGTAGATTTTGTCCCCCAGTTACCCCCCCACCTGCCCTGCTGTCCCGGACCTGTACCGCTTTGTCCCGGACCTGTGGCGTTGCCACTCGATGCACTTGCAGACTCTCCCTGCCCTCCTCAGATTGTTGGTGTTGGTATCCTCTGAGGCAGGGTGTGTGTTGCAGGCAGCACTGGTGGTGGTGGTGGTAGTGGTTGAGGCCGTACAGGTCATCACAGCAGGGGTCAACACATTTATTGTTGCTGAGGTAGATTTGGTTAGGACAGTGAGGGGCCTCGCACATGGTCACCTTGGCAGTCCTGATGGGCCAGGTTCGTTCTCCACATCTAAGAAACTGAGGGAGTCTGCATCCGAGGGTCCATGTTGCAGGGGGGAAGACTGGCTCTGCAGGTTGGTGTTCTCTTCTGCTGCAGTCACTTATTGGTCTCCTGTTGGACAGAGGTGACATGGTCAGTGAAGTGCACCCCACAAGCTTGGTGTTAGATGTTTGGATGTTACATGTGATATACCACACAGTTTACATTGATATCACTTTGTTTGGCTGCACGGTACTGAGCATCATGACATGATATGGCGGGACATACATTACTTGTCCAAGGTGTGACATGTCAATAGATACCATGCTCCGTGTACAGGTTGTGTGATTACAAGGTCATAACGACTAGCAGCATGACAACTTTGTGTGAGGCGTCTTTTTTGTTTACTCTGCATGGAACTATGTTACATCTGTGCAAGGACTAGCCATTGTAATCTTATGCATACCTTTGTCATATCATGTACTTTACTTTCTTTTACCACCTGACCATGCATGTTTTGTGTTCATATAGGCCTTGATGATCTGACCCCATTGCACTTTCACATGGCATTCAGTGCTGTGAATGATTGTGCCCTGAATTTCTTCAACATGTGACTTGGTTGTTCAAACTTTAATTTCTGTGACAGTTACATATGCTTATCTGTCTGCACACTGGAAGTGGGGGGACATGTGAGGGCTGGTGTGGTCATATGGCTCCATGCTTTTTGAGAGGAATTGCAGTGTGCATACACTGTCTACCTACCTGTTCTGGGACACGGTTGAGGTGAATTGCTACCAAATGGTTGTGGGGGGAGTGTTCCAGCCTGCTTGGCTTTGGGACAGGGGGCCTGTTCGGAGTTGTAGTGCAGTCTTCCCACACACACCCCCCTCCCAGTTAAGATGGCTACCTACCTGTTAGGTGGATGTGAGCAATACGATGGCATCCCCATGGTTGTGTTGGGGGGAGAGTGCTCCATCCTGCTGGGCTTTAGGACAGGGGGCCTGTTGGGAGTTGCAGTGCAGTCGTCCCACCCTCACACACCCCTCCCAGTTAAGATGGCTACCTACCTGTTAGGTGAACGTGAGCAATGCAGTGGCTGACACATGGTTGTGGATGTGGGGTGGAGTGTTACATCTTGCTCAGCTTTGGCACCAGGGTGCCTGGTGGAGGTTGTAGTGCTGGCTGCCTGTGCATATGCCCCCATGGTAATATTGCTAGCTACCTTTGGGGTGTATCAGAGGGAGTGAATGCTGGATCTGTGAGACATGTTTTGGGGAGAGTGTGGTGCACATGCATGCATTCGGGCCTAGGAGGTGTTGCTTTGTAGTTGAGCAAGACTTTACATAGCACTGTAATGGTATGCATTTGTTGGTACTTATCAGCCTCCACTCCGCCGGGTATTCCTGTGAATTCGGTGAATGTTCGTGATGGAATGGGAGGGCCACTACCAGTCATCTGTGCCAGCTTGATGTTCTTGTTGTTCCTCTCTTTCACCTTGCTCTTGAGGTCATTACACCGCTTCCTGATCTCCTTCTTGGAGTGGGGGATGGTCCCTACTGCATTGACTTTGTTGACTGTCTTTTTCCACATTTGATTTTTTCTGGCTTGTGGTGTCTGTTGAACCAGGCTTCCAAACAAATGTGGTTCTACTCTGATTACCTCATCTACCATCACTGACTCATTGTCCGTGAATATGGGTATTTTCTTTAATGACATAATAATAATAATAATAAGGGCATTTGTAAAGCACTGAGTTACGCACACCGGCGTGTCCCCGCGCTATGGTGAGAGAGGCGGAAGCTGGGATTTTAACTGAGGGGCGGGCAGTCTACCTGACATATAGATAGGTTTTTAATTTAGCACGGAACCTAGTTTCTGCCGGTTCTAGTCGTAGCGCTACCGGAAGTTTGTTCCAATGATTTGCCGCTAAATACCTGGTGCGCATATATGTGAAAAGTGCAGTTGTGAAGGTGGTGGTGATGTGTGTGTTGTGTGTTTTGTTGTTGTGCAGGTGAGATGTGTGGTGATTTGCTTCTCTTTTCTGCTGTGGGGTGGATTCCTTCAGTAGTGGAGTAGTGCAAAGGGTTCTAGTCAGGGAATGGGCTGGTTTTAAACTCAGCTATGTGGGTGGGTCAAAATGGAGTATTCCTGTCAGGTGTGTTGTGTGTGTTGACCTGGGATTTGTATTTTTTACTTGCCAATGGGATGAGTCATTGGGGTGTGTTAGGTGTTTTTTGGAGGCTGAGTCAGGTTGATGGCCACACTTTTTAGCCTTCTGGTGTGTTTTTTTGTCAACCGCCAATACTGTTCCGGAGCGACGGTGATGGTGGGAATAGAACAGCCCTTCCGCCGGCTCTCCTATTCATCTATAGTTGCTATTGTGGCGTACGGAAACAGCATATCATATTGCTGTCACCGCAAAGGTATCCTAATTTGACGTGCGGTCATTCCTCTGGATGTGCAGCAGTTTTGGGTCATTCCGCAGCAAATCTGACTGCCGTGGATGGATTTTCACATGTTCCGCATGAATCCGTCCGGCGCGGTTGGAATTTTCTGGTGGTTCATGCTAATCTGACCGCCGGTTTTCCCGCGGTGCTGCAGGCGGTTAATATCCGTATTTGAATTGCATTATCCTGTTGTACTTTTCAAGTGATTCTTATTTGATTTTATATGCTTTGTTTGTTATTGTATTTTTACATGGCTGCTAATTTTTACTACATATGGAATAAATTGGATGCTCTTTTATATATTTAGTTGTGCTTGTGTAATTGAAGATCATACGTTAAAAAAAAATATATATTGTTTGATCAAGGGGATCCAACTCTTTCAGGCTTTGATACCTCAATTCCCTTGACTTCTCCAAGGAGTACCTCTCTTTTTGTGATATATAGGTTAATTTCCGCTACCATGGCGGTCGGAATGGTTTTCCAACCGCCATCCTAATCGACCCCTTAGTTCGAAAATGGAATTTCAAAGGACTATTATAGGATAGCCAACCCTATTTGTGTAGAAACAGAGTTGTTACTCAATTATTTATAATGTTGATCTATCTCTTGAGGTATCTGTAGTCCTGTTTCAAATTATGAATACTACTCAATCATTGAATAGGCATGTTAGCATAGGACTTTCTTTTGTTTCAATGCATCAGGGACACTGTATATATGCCAGGTCTATGATTGGCAATAAAGAGGCACCATTACAGGATGACCGCTCCTTAGCTGTACCAAAGTTAACAGTCCTACCTTTCTTTAATGTAATGAAAAGTTGCACAGAGCCCTTTTTTCCTTGCTGTGCATGGGCAAGAATGAAAGTCCTGTGTTTATTTCAATCAAGCTAATCGGGCAGCCATCTTGTAGATGAGGACTTCGTGTAAGGGCTGGAGAGAGAGAGACTCCCAAAATGGAGCATTGCCCCAGGGCCAATAGGATCCCCCATCAACAAAAAGGCACCACAAAGACATCAAAAAATGTGTAAATTCCTCAAGAACATGAAAAAATGACTGAAGCGTTAGCATCACCCTCACCCCACCTGTAAATTCAGTCCAGCAGCAGCTCGTAGGACCCTGGAGGATGGGGGGTGTGAGCTCGAGAGAGAGGATGCTTCCAACAGGGCATGGCGGCACACCGGGTGTTGGAGTTGGCACAGGAGATGCTCGGGAGAGGTAGGTGTTAAGGCGGCGTCACAGACAGTGCTGCCTCCGTCTGGCACCAAACGCCATAGAAACACCTCCCGTGAACATGGAGACAGCCAGGTCGAATAGCCGCAGCAGTACTCACACTGCCTCTGCAATCATGCTGAGGAAAAGCAGTCCAGATTACAACCGACGCCCAGGCTGCTGGCGCAAGACGCCTCTTAGTTCCCATCTTGAACAATTACAAAATAAAGAGACGGGCGCTGGAAGCAGGAACGCAAGAACAGAGTTTTATTTCTCATGAGGAGAGCCTGTCATTTCGGACACGCACACAGTGTCTTCAGGAGGTACTCTAACAAGTTTCACTGAGGCTTCGTCTTTTATACACAGGTTTATGATGCACAAACATTCCTTATTGCAATAAAGACACTTTGAAGTACGAAAAGGCATGTTTGGAATCCCAGCTTCAGGCCTATTCCCATACCCTTCCTCGGATGTCGTTCCCCCTCCTAAATGTAACAAGTGATTGTAATCTTGCAGCCGGACATTCCAACAGGACACGAGGGCAGGAGGGGGCGGTCAGATCTAAGGTTGGGCAGGCGATAAGATCGGGCACTTCAGTTGGTGTATCACATTTTGTTATGCAGGGCTAAAAGGGGGGGTGGTACATCCATGAGGCTTGGTCTTATGACTTGGGACCGGGTCGAGGGGCCAGGCGTGGCCGGGAGGGGGGATCATCAGAAGAGGGGAAGGGTGTTCCTGAGGGGAAATGTAGGGGGTGTGGGCCAGGCGGGGGTGTCATTTCCAGAGTAGGGTCGCGCAGAGGAAGAGAGTTTTATGGTCTATGCATGAGAGCGCGGGGATGTTCAATGCGCGGGGGGGCCTGCTGGGGATTTAACAAACGGGCAGAGAGGCCATGGTGCCTAAAATGGCTGTCGCGTACGCGCGTGCATGGGCCTAAACTGGCGGGATGATGCAGTCAATGCTTCGCGGTACTCGTTCTGCTTACAGAGAGGGGTATGGTGAACACAAATGAACGCCGCTTATGTACATATACATGGTCATTTTCCACAGTCGCCGCTTTTTAACATAAGTTAGTTCACTTCCGTGATTATCATAACTGGCGGGGTGTACATATAGCCATGTGTGGTCAATGAAATAGTGTTTGTCAATACTGGCGGATTGCATATAACCATGTGCAGTCGATGCGATGGACGAGGTGCAGTACATATGAATTTACATTTGTTGTGCTATACATACGAGTCTAGAGATCGGTGTACTACTCAGTCGGGGTCAATCAAGGGAATGTTTCGACATATTATAGAACCATGTTCTGACTCTCTCTCCGGTGGTATCAATGTACAGTTAAAAGTGACCGACAAAACATTTTGAAAGCAATACAAAGTGGTTGAGGGAGGAATTCAGTTCGATACAAGCAATTAGTCAAGGGGGGGAGAATGTTCAAAAAAAAAGGGGGGGGGTCTTCGCCACAGTGTCTTTTTAGCAGCGAGCCATCACTGGTAGGCTCTAGTAGTCCGTCTTCTTCCGTTGGCGCTGTTGAGCACCGGCGGTGGAGCTATAGGTCCAGCTCGGATCCAACCTTACGCGTCGCAGGGTGCGATCTGTCCTCTGCTGTTAGACCACAGTCCTGTTTCCTAACTAATCTTTTTAGGGGTGCCTCATGCTGGGCACCTGCATTCCTTTCTCCTTTCGTGGCAAAACCCTATTCTACCTAAATGCTGTTCTTCTTTCCTGAGTCAAAATCCATGTGGAAAAAGGGAGCAAAGGATAACGAGCAGGCAGGCCCATTAATCGGGTTCAAAGGGGTGGGGGGAATTCTGGCACGAGTGGGACAGCAAACAGAGGGCTTCGAGGCAGCCCTTCATCCTTTCATTTTCCGTGTTTGTGAGTGGTGCCTCGTCCCACGTCTCGTTGCTCTGCAGCTCCACCTTTGGTCGAGGTCACATGTACTTCGTGATCTGTGGCCAGGCTGTGCGTCACGTCCGGCCCCTCTCCTCCAGTGATTGTGTATCTTTGAATGGGTACAAAACAAACTTTAGAGAACTGGTAGGAGAAGACATTTATACATTTCAATTCCGCCCCAAATCCTTGAGTAGTTGGGGATACGTTCATCGGTCACGGTCAGAAGTTATCACTATGGAGTATGTATGTGAGACTAAGTCTATTTGGCATTCATTCATGACGTATATGGAGAGTGGTCAGACTCCTATCAACTGCATATTCTATCAAACTTGAAATCGGATCCTTCGGTAGAGACTCGTCTTTCTAACCCGAGTCCTGACAGTCTTACGTTTTCCTTCAGAGTCGGCTAACTCTTGCGAACGGGGGGGAGTGCTAACATCATGAGAGGGGGACAGAGGCTAAACATTCTTTTCTCGGAGAGCAACGGTTAATCAGGGTCATCAGCTATACTTCGGGGACAGCAGACATGGAGCTGGGGTCAATCGGGAGAAGCGAGGATGCTTTGGACATTCGTACTTGGATGCGGAGGGGTGGGGCAATCTGGGCATTGGGGATTGTGTTTCTAACGAACTGAAAAACAGAAGGCCACTGACATATAGTCCCCCCTATAAAAAGGCCAGATTAGGGGACACCAGTCGTCTTACCTGTCCTTTCCTTCTTAGCCAATTCAAGTCCTTCATTTTGCAGAAAGGAGAGGTAGTAATATGGCAATTTACAATCGTTTTAGGTTCTGTCAATTTTTCCCGAACACCTTTGTGTTCACAAACCAATTAGGCTTGTGCCGGCGGGGCACAACGTTACCACATAAGGGAAGAGGGAACAGGGGGGACCCTCAGAGAGAGAGAGAGTCGTCCAAATTCTAAACGAACTATTCGGTACACGTACGACATGGAGAGAGAGAGAGAGAGAGAGAGAGAGAGAGAGAGAGACGTGTACAATAATAGGCCATTTAGTGCGCACACAACACAGAACAGCAGGGGTCAAGTTATATAGAAACACAGGCTGAGGGACGACGTAGATCCATACATTACGTACACACGAATTCAGGCGGGGGAGATAGTACATGTATTACATACAAAAATCCAAGACAAAACAACAGTTTCTGGCCACCTAGATTTCTTCCTGCATGCTGCGCATCCTTAGTATCCTACTTAATTCGTTTGGGGGCTGAGCTTTTTACCTTTTTCTTCTTTCTTTTCGTTGGCTGCCTTTGCTGGTGGCCTCAATTGCAAATACTTACACTTTTGTCAATTGGTCGGGAACTAACCTGGTCGGCCTAATACTCACGGTGGGATCTTCGAATCGTGTTTAGTGAATGGGTTTCCGGGCTGAGGCAACAGAGGGTATCAGTCGGGAGAACAATGGGGCAGCTTTGAGTTTTATGTCTATGAGGGTGCAAGAAGAAGGTGGTAAATCTTAAACATTGACTACATTCCTAGTCTTTCAGGCGGAGGGTACTTGGGTAGACCTCACCCCGGAATATTCCTTAACCTTTCCTTACTTAGTTAAAGTTTGAATTTACTCATTGGTGCACGTCATTCTTGGTTGCATTATTTGGGGTGCCGGTTGGAGTCATATTTTGTCATACTGTAATAACCCGTCAAGTTTCTGCTTCACCCTCCCAGTCGCTGTGTTCAGAGAGAGAGACAGTCATTTCTAAGTAAGGGAGTGCTATATCTTTGTTTGTTCATCGTGTATAAGCACCATGTTCAGACCCCTTTTTCCCCATTCCATCGGTCGTTCGATCATCACTTAAGTCATACACAAACCATTTCTTTTATCAATCCAAACATGTGCAACGTGTATTCAGTCGAGCTATACAGATCAGGGCATGCACGCGTGCATTCATATCACGCAAATTCGTCACGTTCTCAGGAGCAGTCCCCATAGGTAATATATAATTTTCACAGTGCTAGCCTGACTTCCGCGCGGGACCATGGCGTGCTGCTTAGGTTCAATATGTCTCCACCAACTCGTGGTTGGACCAGAACCTCTTTCGGCAGTCCAAATGTTTTCGTTAAAGGGTAGCAAAAGGGACTGGCGACGTGAACCATCAGTCAATGGGGGGAGGGAGGCAACAATCTTTCCTACCGGGTCATACTGGTGTCCCACCGGAACTTGATCAAATTGGTAGTCCGCAGGATTTTGGTCATTTGAACTGAGGCTGGCGCCAGCATGGGAGCGCCAAAGTCTCGTGGCTACGTCTTGGTCATTCCGTGGGTGATCATGGCAGTCATTCCCCATCGGGGGCCCGTGGGGAGAGTCGGGGGCCCCCGCGGTTCTCATAGAATCTTCAAAGTCGAGGGAAACACTTCTGGACGTGGGACTCATTTTCTAGCTGACAAGCGACTGGGCCATCCCCTCACGGCGGCCCCAATCCTGCAGAGTCGACCGCCCACTTCATGAACTCGGCTGGTTCGGGCGAAGCGTCGTTGCACCGCAACAGTGGACGAGACCCCGCTGGGTGAGTGGAGCGCCGCTGCATCGGAAGAGTGGACGAACCCTTGTTGGGTGAGTGGAGCGTTGGGGGTGCAGCTGGGGGCCTCCACCTGGGGAGGTGGGAGAGGCTCGTCCGCGCCGCCTCTCCATTCCAGCGCACCCCAAGCCGTCTCCCGGCGCGGACATTCGTGATGGCCGGACCAGGCGATAAGAGGGGAGGGGGTGGGAGGCATAAGCAAGACATCCCCCCGTGGCCTGCAAGGCGCCAGAAGAGGATGGGAGGACCAGTACATTCCGGGCCGACCATCCCACGACTTCTCCGGCCGATGGCGGCCAGCCAGGCCCCGCCCTGCACGTGTCGGGGCCTCGTCTTCCGGATGGGCATAACCGTGGACCTGTTGCACTTCGGGAGTTTCCGGAATGGGGGTAGGTATCTGCTGACTTGTTTCTATCTCATGTTACCGTTATTGGGCGTGGCAGGCGGTGGGACAGACATGTTTGGAGCAGTGAGGGGCGGCGGAGCCTAGCTACCTCGTGGCTGCCGTGATGTCAAGCTTGGCTTCTCTCACCACTTTCATGTTTCTTATTGCAGGCTGTTTCTAACGTTTCTCATTTCTAGCGAAGTCAAAAACTCATCAGTGGCCTACTGATTTCCTCGATTTCTTTTTTCTTCCTTTTCTAGTGTGTTTTATGCTAAAGTTTCAGTTAACAGGATACGGTGATTACTTCGTATTTTACATATGTCCTTTTTATTAGGGGTGCCCTCCGGTTGAGCCAGATGATCTACCTCTAATAAATGGTCCGGGTGGAACTAGTTTACCAATCAGTGGGGAGTAGATAGGCATGACAGATTACAACGGGGGACAAAGGTCCGCATTACCTACCCTTCACTACTTGCAAAGACTAGACAGCATATTTCTATTCCACGTTATTTGCAGACAGAGAATACCTCAAAAGAACTATTCCTTGAACAATAAATGTCCAGACAATCAATCAATCAGTGGGGAGAAAAACAGGTATGACGGATTACAATGGGGGACAAAAGTCTGCATTACCTATCCTTCGCTATCTGCAAAGGGAGACAGAATATTCCTATTCTTCTCCATTTGTAGACAGGGAATATCTCAAAAGAGCGATAATCGATAAAAATCGATAACAAACAATCAGTGGGGAGAAAGATAGGCATGACGGATTACAATGGGGGACAAAAGTCTGCATTACCTATCCTTCCCTATTTGCAAAGAGAGAGGAAAGTTCCTATTCGTCGCTGTTTGCAAACAGAGAATGTCTCAAAGAGAACCAATACTTCAAGTAGCAACCAAGGCTAAATGAACCAATCAATGAAAAATACCAGTATTTAAATACCGATTCCAATACGAACAATCAATCAATCAATCAATCAGATGGATAAAGTCATCCTACCAATCAGACGTAAAAGACGTCCTACTTAACCTTACCCGGACCGGACCGTGTGGACAGTTCTTCGCCTTCCCTTTCCAGCGCCCGATCGTTCTCTTACTCCTTGTTTTTACCGCAGCATTCCTGTGGGATTCCAGTCAGGACAGTAGGTCGCTTGAGAGAGGTCCATTCGGAATCGGTGAAGTTCATTCAATCGGCAGCCGGACGAGGGCCCTCTCAAGGCAGGTATACTCCAATCGTTTAGATGTTCACCCCATCGTCTGGACCTCTCTTACCGGACCTTATGTCGCTGATTGGCCCCACGTTTGGCGCCAATTGAGGAAAAGCAGTCCAGATTACAACCGACGCCCAGGCTGCTGGCGCAAGATGCCTCTTAGTTCCCATCTTGAACAATTACAAAATAAAGAGACGGGCGCTGGAAGCATGAACGCAAGAACAGAGTTTTATTTCTCATGAGGAGAGCCTGTCATTTCGGACACGCACACAGTGTCTTCAGGAGGTGCTCTAACAAGTTTCACTGAGGCTTCGTCTTTTATACACAGGTTTGTGATGCACAAACATTCCTTATTGCAATAAAGACACTTTGAGGTACGAAAAGGCATGTTTGGAATCCCAGCTTCAGGCCTATTCCCATACCCTTCCTCGGATGTCGTTGCCCCTCCTAAATGTAACAAGTGATTGTAATCTTGCAGCCGGACATTCCAACAGGACACGAGGGCAGGAGGGGGCGGTCAGATCTAAGGTTGGGCAGGCGATAAGATCGGGCACTTCAGTTGGTGTATCACATTTTGTTATGCGGGGCTAAAAGGGGGGGGTGGTACATCCATGAGGCTTGGTCTTATGACTTGGGACCGGGTCGAGGGGCCAGGCGTGGCCGGGAGGGGGGATCATCAGAAGAGGGGAAGGGTGTTCCTGAGGGGAAATGCAGGGGGTGTGGGCCAGGCGGGGGTGTCATTTCCAGAGTAGGGTCGCGCAGAGGAAGAGGGTTTTATGGTCTATGCATGAGAGAGCGGGGGTGTTCAATGCGCGGGGGGCGTGCTGGGGATTTAACAAACGGGCAGAGAGGCCATGGTGCCTAAAATGGCTGTCGCGTACGCGTGTGCATGGACCTACACTGGCGGGATGATGCAGTCAATGCTTCGCGGTACTCGTTCTGCTTACAGAGAGGGGTATGGTGAACACAAATGAACGCCGCTTATGTACATATACATGGTCATTTTCCACAATGCTTCCCCAGGCCCGTCTCTTCACAGGGCATTCCGGCTGGCCAATTGCAGAGGCAGCAGGCTCACACATTTGGGCCAAATCAGCACAGAGCTGCCATCACCAAGATCTACATCATTCACCCTCGGCATCTCCTATAGGCCCACAGCTCCCCTTCTAGGCATGGAGGCAAGCAGAACAGTCCCTGGGTATCTGTTCCGACATTCCGGCAGACTGCATCCAACTCTTGTGTGGATCTGGATTTTTGACTCTCAGCTAGAGATCGCCACAGGACCTTCCCGGTGAGTAGAAAACCACAATCGCTGCAGTGGTTTGATTCCAGAATGTACCCAGAGTTGAGGCTATACAGCAGAGGGGGGGAAGGCAGGGAATTGAAGCAGGCTATTCACAGATTCGTGATACCAAACCCTGGATCAGCCCTTTTTTAATCCTCCAGTTTGGCAGCCATCCCCAAGACAGTATAATGACTGTATTACATGGTGAGGCTGCACAATTACACCGTATCATACTACACAGAGGCACATGTTGCACAGAAATTCCCCCACTAAGCGAGCAGGCTCCACACTTTTGCTTTATTTTGTGATCAGACTTACTTTTAGAGGACCCGACACATAGGGCCCATTAGCATGTCGGGGGGATCGCGGCCGCTCGGACATCGGTGGCTACCGCCGGCTCGGCGGTGGCGATCTGCCCGCCGAATGTCCCTGGTTCCCCCTCCGGCCATATTAGTATGACGGAGGGCACCACGGCGGACGGGAAGACGGTCTGCCACTTTTCCGCCAGTTGACTCGTCGACAGGGCAGAAAAGGGACATGATATGGTGGCGGTGTCTGCAAGACACCGACATCCATATCAGGATGCATGCGGTCATTGGCCTTTCCATGACGGAGTTGCCACCATGGAAAGGCATGCAGTGGCTGACATTGGGGGCCCGTTGCGGGCCCCCAGGGTGTCGGGGGAGTGGGGGGTGCACATGCATTGCCATGCACTATGTGGCAGGCACCACGTGGTGCCTGCCATGTAGTGCATGGCAATGATGTAGGCACTGCATTTTCATTGCAGGCAGGTCTGCGGCCAGCACATCCACTTGCAATGTCAAATGCCCAGGATGCGTCCGCCAGTGTGGCGGCCGCATCCTAATTTGCATTGCAGGACCGCTGCGACTTTGGCGGTTGGTCCCATGCTCCATTGCGGTAGCGGGCGGACAAAGTCCGCCGCCATCATATTGGACCCCATAGTATTTCAACTTGAACAAAAGGGAACAGCCCACAGTTATACATGTTTTGGGTTTTAATCCGAGCTAGGATGCTTACATTTCCTTGTATATTGTCCTGAAGAGGCCTTAAGAGATATAAGCTGAAACGCACAAACATTGTAGTTGAACAAGGCTCCACTCAGACAAATATAAAAATAGGAGTTTCCACAACATAAGGAGATGAGTCTGTAATGTAACAGAAGTCCCATTTGGAATGCCTGGATGGTTCACTCAATGGGTATTCCTTGGATTTGAATTGACACTCACTATTGCTAAAAAAAATATATATATATTTCTGTGCTAGTAACACTAGAAGGTATCATGATTCGATGAATAATGTATTTTTTAATACATTAATTTGGTAAGGATCAACAACTTCCATGATCCACTGTTACAAGGGCAATAATGTGGATGTTAAAATTGTTGTATACAAAAAATACGAATAGCGACGAATTCCACAATTGAGGTTGAAAGATATTGCTATCATTTATTGCTATTGATAAACCTTTTTAGACAGCTACTTACAGATAACAGCATCCAGATTCAACAATGTGCAGATGATACACAATTCAACTTGAAAGTCTCTTCTGCTTCAGACTAAATGCCATAAACACTGATTGCACATCATCCACACCAGGATGTACAGCACATACCTGAAAATGACCCCAACCAAGACAGAATTTCTATTATTCGTCAAGAACAATAAGCAAGATACAGTAAAAACCTCAAAGACATTAACCTTGACAGTTTTGAACATCAAATGTCACCAAATGCCAAATCACTTGCATTCACCCTGGACACCAACCACTCCCTCAAGGGGCGCATTGCCAAAAAAATATGTCCTGGTAGCAATTCTTTGCAGAAAGCGACTTCGGAACTGGTGTTCAAGCCCTTGTACTCTCACATCTGAATGGTGGTTATGTCCTACTCTATGACTTCCGTGACTCCACACTGGCATCCCTTAGGAGCATTCTAACATTCTAAAGGAGATCTCATCCAGGGCCTGAATAAATATTATCAGATCACCCCACCCTGATTGAACTTCATTGGTTTCCTTTGCCATCCCGCACCTTCTACAAAACTAGCAGCATCACTTACAAAGCTATCACAACCAGTACCCCCAGACAAGCTCCCCAGCTATGGTGGTTCTCTGCACAACTGCAGCCAAGAAATCATCAGACTACTTACGAAAAAGTGTAAAAAAAATGAACAACACAATAGGCCTTTTCTGTTTATGCCGATCATCAGGAACAACATCCCTGTATTCATCAGTACCGCTTCAACGCTGCTGCTATTTAGGAAAAAGTTGAAGACTCATCTCTTAAAAAAACACCATAGCACAATACATTAACGGTCTACAACTCAGCTTCCTCTCCAAGTACTTACCAAATGTAGGCTTCCCTTTGACAATGTACTGTATTTTGCTGTCTTTGGGTAGGTTCCTGATACAGAAATATATAAATTCAAACAAAATATAGGCCTTTCTTTTTACCAGTGGCACTGGTGAAATATTGGCAACTAGGATGACAACTCTTGGCTTGACGCTGCACATGGAAAGGTTGCAGACACCTGAATTAAGTACCAGTAGTGCCCATCAATAGTTGCACAAATTAAGTTCTGGTGATGATGAAAAACATATCAAAATAATGTGGAAACATCTTGACTGGCAATGGAGGAAGCGATAGTGAGATGATAACCAGATTTTAACACCAGGAACAAAAGGAAATGGCGATGATATTGACTTGTCAACACATTCTTTTTTATTACAAATAACCTAGGGCCTGATTTAGATCTTGGAGGACTGGTTACTTCATCAAAATGGTGACGGATATCCCATCCTCCTTCACAATGGTGACGGATATTTTGTCTACCGAAATGTAGATCACATTATATCCTATGGGATTTATATTTTAGCGTATGGAATATCCGTCACCACGTTCATGCAGTAACCTGTCTGCCAAGATGTAAATCAGTCCCAAAATCTTTCCAAAACCAAGGGGCTCATTATGATGGCAAAAGGACCACCACCGCCGGCCCGGAGGTGGCGGTCCGTCTGCCGTCATACAGAAAATTCCCACCGCCAAATTAGGATGGCGGTGGGAATCACAATGGTTCCTCAGTGGACGAAAAATCCATCCACCATGGTTCCACAAGACGGTCCTTTTCCGGCCGCCTTGTGAAACCGGAATTTGAACCAGGGCAACATTGCGGTGGAGCCGTGCAGGCACCGCCGTAGGGATTATGGTATCCCTTTCTGCCTGTCTTTTTACAGCAGATATTCCACGGCAAAAAGACAGGCAGAGACTGGCTTTGGGGGTCTGTTCCAGACCCCTCTGTGTTGATGGGGGAGTGCACTGGGTACCAATGCACCAAGTGGCAGGAACAGCATGGTGACTCTTCTGAGCTGCAAGAGGGATTGAGTCTTTGCTATGGGAAATTGAAGCTCATGAGCCCTCCTACCATCTAATCCTTGCTGGTTAATCAAAGGTTCATAAAAAAAGCAGAGAGGAAGTACGAATATTTGTGTCGATGCTGAGGGGTTATGGGGTAGTAATTTTAATTGCTTTTCTGCCATGACCGGTGATTTCAAAGTTACTACCACACCGCCCCCTTTAATAGATTTAGGTTGCTTCCCCAGCCATGAGACCCTGCGGGCCAGTCGAATTTTACAGAACCCTTCTGCCTGTCCATTCGTGTTTTTGCACATCCAATGTCAAGCTTTGTGGATTAGTTGAGTAGTTGTTTCTGTTTGATCATTATTTAAAATTGAAGTATTTGCTAATATGACTGCATAGTGGCATGCAGCTGGGGGGAGATCTAGCCTCTCAGCCCCTCTTCTAAATTTTGTGAGAGTTTAGGGCCCTCCCCTACCCTTATGACTGGAGACTCCTGTTCCAAACCTCTTCTGACCAGGAGTGGGTTGGGCACTGATGCTAGCTCTGTGCCTTGAGCCACTATTGACACTCGGGAGGGTCGAGGGGGGGCGAGCAGAAATGCACCTTGAAGGCAACCGAGGTGCAGACAAT
Source organism: Lissotriton vulgaris (assembly GCF_964263255.1). Classification (NCBI taxonomy): domain Eukaryota; kingdom Metazoa; phylum Chordata; class Amphibia; order Caudata; family Salamandridae; genus Lissotriton; species Lissotriton vulgaris. The sequence goes on along the minus strand of NW_028244125.1, from coordinate 454,554 downwards.
GCACCTGGGAGTTTTTACTGATATTTACCGGATGTAAATGTAAATGTGTTTGTATTTATATAGCGCCTTCTACCCAGAGGTCTCGTAGCGCTGTATTCATACTGCTGTGGAACCCTTCATGGCTTTCCTGTGAGATGTCCACTCCTGGGCACCCCCAATGTGAAGACAGGCATCCAAGCGCTGCTGGGGCCATTGTGGAGATTAAGCAAGCTATTGCCCAGAGTCACAGAGTGGGACCCATGATAAGAATAGGCACCGAGGCGAGAGTTATCAGGTCCGGGGAGATTGAGTCCAAGAGCCGCCGAGGCGGGAATTGAACCCTGGTCCCGGGCCAGACCTCTGCATCAGGGTCTGCCCCTCTAACCATTGAGCCACGCTTCTCCACACCATTAGGCCACGCTTCTCCTCACTATGGACACCTACTACAGGATTTTGCAACTGACCTTAGGGGCTCACCCTCCCCCCGTGGGGTGGCATATTTCTTGATGGAACTATATCTTTTAATACCTTTCCGATTGACTCTAACCACAAAGTTATAGGGACTAAAAGTTTCGTACATTTTTCTAGGAAGTTTTCCATATTCAAAACCTTAGGCGGGACACCTACCGCCTGTTGTTGGTGTCAATTCTCCCTGTTACTGCCTAACACACTTTCTGGGCTGATTTGACTTTTTCTTGGTCTCTTGGAGTTGTTTGTAGGAAGCTTTCTAGAGAGGTGCGGTTTCCTTTGTGGGCAGGTACTACATCCACTGAAATAAGTGTCTCTGCTAAGGGAATGGAGATGGTTGTTGCAGGAGTAGAGGGGATGGAGGGGCTGATTGTGCCCGCAGTTGGCCCCAAAGAATTAGGCAACTGACCTTCATGTATGAATGGTGGTGTGTCTTTGTTTACGCCAATGTCAACACCCTCAGATAATCTCCTCTCAGCCCAATCAATCTCTAAAGCTATTGCAGATCAGGCCTTTGCTAAGCAAGTATTCAGGCTAGTTAGATTTACCTCCTCCGACGACGTGTGGGCAGCTTTCCTCCTCTCCATGCTTGCAGCATTCTTCTTCACCATCTTAAGGCCTTTTACTTTAGCCAAAGGTTAGAGTGGTGACCCAGCCTCCTCCAGGCTCCGACAGGTGTGTCCGGGCCTGCCCTAGTCCACAACTTTGCCCGGGCATGCCCATGCGCGTCCTGCACTGCGGTAGCCCTGATCGATAATTAAGTGACCTCCTGTTGCCTGCGGTATGCGTTGGTGGCACCCACGCCACTGTGCAGGCTGGGGATTGAGGTCACGGCCTCCCCCGATCGCAGCAGGAACAGTATGCAAAGAAAAGGCTCCCACGCTGCGGGAGCCCTAACCGTAATTAGGTGCCTCCTGGCGCATGCGGTATGAGTTGACGGCGTCCACGCCACTGTGGAGGCTGGGGATTGTGGTCACGGCCTCCCCCATCACAGCAGGAACAGTATGCAAGGAACCGCATGACCAACAGAGGTTAACAAAGACCTTTGGGGGATGCTGGGGTTGTCACCCATAATTGGACACTTAAAATGCAACAACTGTGCAGCGTGTTCTATGACCAATGATTCAAAATCCATTATGATTAATGATCAAAAACAAACACAACATAGTTTTTCTAATTGTAATACAAGAAACATTATATACTGTTTAAAGTGTCCGTGTGAGTCATTCTATATTGGGCAAACCACTCAACTTGTCAAGATGCACATTTTACAGCACAAATCTAGACTTAGATGCAATACACAAAAAACAGGGTGCACCTTTAGTACAACATTATCAGCAATATAACCACAAGGAGAATGAGATCCAATGGTCTGTGTTGATTGTGGTACAAACCACTAGTACATTGACTTTACAAAGTGTCCTGAACAAATTAGAAGCACGGATGATTGAAAAATAAAGAACAGATGTGCATGGCCCAAATGATCACGATGAAATATGGGCCCTGATATGGTTGACCCCCTGACCCTCTATTCTTCTTAGGATCTGGACAGTAGGGTTATCCATGTTGTAGAGTTAACAGGCCATGGGACCTCATTGGTGTACTTCTGATAAGGTACCCCTTTGACTTTATGGTCTTTTACCATAGGAATTTGGTGTTTGCATCGCCCTCAGTCTTCTTCTCGCTCCAAGATTCACAGCGGTGAGCATCAGATGGACATTTCTCTCCAATAGTGTTAAGCCTCTGGAAGTAGTGCTCCATGGAGGAATTACTCCATTTCACATATGTACTTTTCTTGCCCCCTCTAGAACACAGTAGTCTTGTACATAGACAGCCGCCTACATTTTTGAAGTAGATCTTGGACCTTTCGTATTTAGAAGTATTTGGGAATTTTTTCGACTGGTGGTTGATTTTGGAGGTGTATGTTCCTGTGTTCCTATTTAGGTTCTAATAGAGATGTATACGCTGGTTTCCTCTTCAGACAACCTGTTTACTGTCCCCCATAGAGGATCCTTTTGAAGAATAGTTCATTCCGCCTGGGCATGTAAGTTACCTTCGCTACCCTCTCCTGGTGTTCCATATGAATCGGAGAGCTTTCTCTAATGTTATCCTTTTCCGCCTTGGATTCACACTCATATAGGTTTCCATGCATGAGTATTAGAGAGCTTTGCTTTTAGCATGGGGTATTCATGATTCAGTCTTTTCTTTCTTTGCACGGCATTTAAGTCATGTTATACACTTTGGTGGGTTGCTACTTAGTGCATGATGGTTCTGAGCATGCCTGGATATTTGTGCTTACACATTTTGTATAGTGAGCACAATTTTTGTGCACATTGGATATGGCAACGGCTGTATTGTGGTGTAAGTTTACACTACTATATCTTATTTTGTAGGTGTTCTCTTCCTTGTACCTATGTCCTGATGGGGCCCGAATTGCTGGGCTGAAACACGTCGACCCCACAAAACCGAGGAGTCCAACAAAGCTTAAATGCAGATTAAGAAATTGGTTACATACTGTTCGAATGTAATAGAGGGTTGACTCTTCCCCTCATGTGTGTATTAGACTACTTCTTGGTGCAAGTGCTTGAAATTAAGTAGCATCGAATTGTTATAAGAATGGGTAGGAAGAAATGAGAAATTATTTATACAGTCATTTATGTTGTTATTTTGTGTTTTTGTATGATATATGTTGTTCAACAACAAATAATGAAGTAAAAAAGATAACGGAGTAAAGAAATTATGAAAGAAAAATAGTCTCAGTTAGATTTAGAGGTGGTATGTAAAAATGTTTTTTATTAATTTCCGGGACTTTGTACCGATAAATAGGGACTGATTCAAGTGTTATCTACTGAAAGTGTATTATTGATTACTCCACATCACCCCCGACTTTCGTGATGCTTGGTCTCCTCCAGCAAGTCTGTAGGTGAGTAAACATTCTTTCATGAAATACTGTCTGTAATCACTATGCCGCACAGGTCCCATAACATTTGTTTTGTCACACGGAGTGTATCCACTAACTGTGTCCTGATGAAGTGCCCCTCTATACTGACAATCAACATAGTATGGCTATACACATTGACACAAACCTAAATTTGTTGTCTAGATGTAATTATTGTGATTAGGTAACAGTATTGAAATGTTATAGTTTGCCTGAAATACAGTCGTACCTCAACCAGACATTGGGCCTGATTATGAGTCTTACTGCCGGAGAACCGCATCCGCATCCTCCAATTCACCGCTGTGCCGACGGCCTACCTACCACTGTATTACAAGATGTGTGGTCTAAAACTCAGACCTCCGTCACAGCGGTCCACCCAGAGGTCCAGGGGCAGTGCAAAATGTTGGTTGTGAACCCACGGATGCCACGAGGCCCCTGATCCAAGCGCCAAGCCTATTACGATTACAGTCGTAATGGCGGTCTCACGGTGGTGCTCAAGAAATGGCGGTGCGCTGATGGTACTCGCAGCTGCGGTGCGCGCCAAATAATACACCACAACTGTGACCCTTGAATGCTTTTGAAAAATCACACCTGATATTCATTAGCAGGTAGACGCGCCTGCAAATCACAATAAACACACCCCATTTCTGACCAGCATAATTTGCGTTCAAACTGAGGGCCAGAATACAAGCACACCATCTGCACTAGGCCCTTATTTTTTAGGATAAGGCAACCTTTTTTTTTGATCTTCCTTATAATTATTCTCCACCACCTTCTTTATGTTTTTGGGACTTAAATTCACCCACTTCCCTGGTTAAATCAAGTCACATACCCACTCCCATCATCGTATTCACCATGTCACAGAAAGAAAAACACCCTTCACAGAGAAAGAGTTGACTGTCAGGGTGGATGAAAGCACACCGGCAGAGACCCACATTTTTGGAGCCCATGTCCAGCACAATTCTCAGAGTAGGAAAAAGAAAATGTGGGATAGGATAGTCAACAGAGGGAATGCTTTTGTACCACCCTGCGCACACAGGTAGACATCAGGCAGAGGTAGAACAACCTCCAGCAGAAGGTGCACAGCAAGTACAACACCCACTAGCTGGAGGCACTGAAAACTGCTGGTTGCCTTTCCAACGCACCATTACAACTCTTACCCTTGGAACAGATGGTCTTGACTATCCTGCACACTGAGGGCTTGTCAGAATTAAATTGAGAGGGGAGTGGACTCTGATGAGTTACACGTCAAGAACTGCCACAAGATCACAATGTCATGTTTGCTCTTAACTCTGATTTTCCTATTCTGTTCTCTATATACTTTCCTAACATGCAATACTCAACGTATCTGAGATGTTGGCAATGTGTATTCTTGCTTATAAGATGACTTGTATCCTTCCAACATATGCGTAGAACTAGAGCCTCAATCCTAGACTTCTGCCGTACACATAATATTAAAGATGCTTGGCGATATTTACACCCACATATCCCTGGCTACACATACTATTCTGCACCCCATAAACTTTGCTCTCGACTAGATATGGCTTTAGCTAAGGTCAGACTACTGAACATCAGCACAATGGAAATATGTCCTCGTATTTCTTCAGATCACAAACCAATAATGCTGACTTTTGATACTCCACATACCGGCATATGTCATAGACCATTTTCATTTTCTAGATACTTAATATCAGATTCTGCCTATATTTCACAATTAAAAAATCATCTCACTGAATTTATAGAAATTAACTGGAACTCTGCCTCATATAACACGGTTTGGGATACGTGTAAGGCAAGTATCCGAGGATTCACGCAGGGATACTTGCTTAAACAAAACTGAACGTCGTAAACTTAGTGAAGCTCTGATCTCCAATATCTCTGACTATGAAGCACAATTAGCTACAGCGCTTCGGATAAATTCACCCACTGCAACAGAGATAGGCCTCAAATGAAACCAATTAAAATCTGAAACTAAAACAAAGTTTATTCAAAAAAATTTAGCCAACATACATAAATGTAAGATTGAGCAATATGAGGGAGAGTACAAAATCGGCAAAATCTTGGCTTACAAAGTAGCTGAAGATAGAGCTAGCACCATAATATCACACGTCCGAGGCTCAGACAATAAAATATACGACCAAACTCATGATATACTGGAACAATTTGTGTACTTTTACAGGACCTTATACACACCTGAATCTATTCCAAATGAAATTATCATACAGAACTACCTAGATGAGACTTTAACAACCATACTTAACACTTCGGAATTGGATTCATTATCTGAAAATATTACAGAACAAGATATACGCCAAGCTATTGCCACTTTACCGATAGGAAAAGCCACTGGGGAAGATACTATTCCTTTGGAAATATATAAAATATGCCTAGAGGAACTATTACCTTTACTAATGCAGGTCATACAATCCATTGGGGAGACTGGGAGGGCCACCAAATCATGGAACAGAGCTAAAATATTTTTTTTTCTTAAAAAGGGTAAGCCAAAGGAGGAGAGGGGGTCGTACGGGCCCATCTCTTTGATTAACACCGATGCAAAAATATTTGCAAAAATCTTAGCTACTAGGTTAGCTCCCCACATGCCCAAAATTGTTAACCCACAGCAACACGGATTTGTAACCGGGAGAGACACTACTACTCATGTTAACATGGCTATAACAGCGTTTGATGTCGCTGAGATTAATTCCACCCCGCTCGGCATGATCCTGTTGGATGCCGAAAGGCTTTAGACTGAGTGGGGTGGAACTATCTCTGGCACGTTATGACTAAAATGGGGTTCAATGGGTACTTTTTAAAGTGGATAAAAGCACTATACGATAACCCCTTAGCCTATGTTAGTTATGGGGGGCAGACTTCCTCAGATTTTAAGATCTCTCGAGGTACTCGTCAAGGCTGCCCCCTATCACCCTTATTATTTGCCCTCTCACTTGAACCATTTTTACACTCCCTGCAGGCACAACATAGAATCGTTTCATTCAAATCTAATGAACAAACACTGAAAATCACGGCATATGCCGACGACATCGCTATCTATTCCTCAGATATTATTAAAGCGCTACAAGGGGTTAACATCGAGGCTTGTAAATTTGGCAAAGCATCCGGCTATAAGCTAAACACTAACAAAACACAAATCATAGCCAACCATACACCAGCGATAAAAATCCCCGAGATCTGTAAAACTGCCACATACTTAGGAGTAAGAATCACATCTAATATACGAGAAATAAACAATCTTAACTATAACGAACTAATCAAATCTACCATTATATTGCTCAAAAAATGGCATAGATTGCCTTTGAACCTAATTGGCAGAATTAACCTTATAAAAATGTGGTACTACCGAAATTTGTATACCTCTTTCGATCTATCCCTTTGGCATTAAACAACTCTTTTTTAAGGCAATTAGATGGAATATTTAGCAGTTTCATCTGGGGATACAAAAAAGCCAGAAGATCGTTGAAACTCTTAAAAAACAGCATCGACAAAGGAGGCTTAAACTTCCCCGATGTTAAATTGTACTTTTGGTCCTCATTTTTTAGGCGTCTCCGGTCTTTACTACAAACTGAGAACACTTTTTTTTTCATTCGTTTATGTTAAATTCAAACTCAAAAATGTTTCTATTAAGAGCAAATGACCCTAACTATTACAAGAGGGTGAAATTCAAGACCGCTAAAGATATTCTTAGGATTTGGGCTAACATTCTTTCTTACTGTAATACATCTTTTCACCACCCGAAATTACAGCTATGGGGTAACCCAGGCCTTCCGGATATTTTCAATGATGGCATGGCCTTTAGATGGTCTGCTCATGGAATCAAAGCTTTGGGAGATTTGTATGGCGCGCAAGAGTTTTTAGATTTTGATACACTTCAAACTTTGTATAATTTGACGGAAACAATGAGATTCAAATATTTACAAATACATGACTTCCTAATAAGGAAGAGCCAGATAAAAAACATCTATGATTGTGATATTTCGAACTGTTTATACTCCCCCAAAAATAAATCTTTGATAGGTGAGGCCTATAAACATCTTAGTGCCATTAAAACTGACGATTGTCAAAAACTTGCGGAGAAATGGAGCTATAAAATTGGCCTAAATATAACTCCCAAACAAATATCATGCTCCTTATCTAATATTAATAACCCTGTACGATCGTCTAGCTTAAGATTACAGCAGTTTCGAACAACATGCATGCTGTATTACACACTGGAAAAGATCTCTAAATGGCCCCTTAACAACAATCAAAGCGACCGCACTAAATGCCAAAAATGCTCTGCTTATGCAGCAGACTTAGGACACATGTTGTTCTCCTGTCCAACCTTAAACGATTTTTGGGGAGAAATACTTAAAGTCTTGGAAATCAAGAAAATCTTCTTACCTTCACTCACAATACCAATAATATTACTTGATATCTACCCCGTCTCCCTTCCCCAATCTGTTCTGATAACCATCCTTATTTCCTGCGCCAAACTCACATTAGCTAGAGCCTGGATATGCCCTAATCCCCCTAGCATATGGGATTGGTGGTCACTAGTTAATGAAATCCACTCTATGGAACTAGGGCTCGCAAAGCTTAGAGGTGCCCGTTCATTGAAAAAATTTGAGAAAATCTGGGGTAACTTTCTTCTTTGAAGACTTTTTAAGACTCTTTTTTGTTAATCAACGTTTTTCTTTCTGCTGGACATCTATTTTCTTAATGTGGATAACTATGTTTCTACTGGTTTTTTCTTGCTCTTAATATAAATAACTGAGTTACCTTGCAAATATGCTTTAAGTCGAAAATGAAATATCTTTGTTCTGGAACTAACTATACTTATCTTGTAAATAACTGTTTTAATTTTTTTTCTTTTTTCTTATATGTACATTGTCATGTCTTCCCAATTTATCTGTGAATAAAAATAATTTAAAAAAAAGATGACTTGTATCCAACACCAGGGCATGCCACATGTTGCAATGCTGTCTGTAAGTGCATTTCCATTAAAATATCTATCCAGGACCCATGATATGTGTTCAAATATAAATGTATGGTCCATCCCACATGAATGTAAGCAACAGCTATGATTGATTGTCAAGTGTTGTTGAAGTGACTATTACTACCATGAGGCCTCTCACTCCAACTCTAACCAAGATGCTACACTGCATTTGACCCTTCTCACTTGTCGTCATCTTACCACTGATCTACACTAGTCAGGCAGCTTACTTTTTCTCAAGTGTTGGTAGGTAGAGACTGAAAAGCTAGCAATGCTGCCACATATGCCACACTGCTTTTGACCCTTCTCACTTGTTGGCCATCTTACCCCTGATCTACACTAGTCAGGCAGTTTACCTTTTATCAAATGTTGGTAAGTAGAGTTTGAAAATCTACCACTACTACCATGAGCCCTTGTCACAACAACTCTAACCAAGATGCTATACTGCTTTTGACCCTTTTCACTTGTCAGCCATCTTACCACTGATCTACACTAGTCATACAGCTTACCTTTTCCCAGGGGTTTGTAGGTAGAGACTGAAAAGCTACTACTACTATCATTAGGCCTTGTCACTCCAACTCTAACCAAGATGCTACACTGCTTTTGACCCTTCTCACTTGTTGGCCATCTTATGGCTGATCTACACTAGTCAGGCACCCTATCTTTTCTCGTGTTGGTAAGTAGAGATTGAAAAGTTCCCACTACTACCATGAGGCCCTGTCACACCAACTCTAACCAAGATGCCAAAGTTGCTTTTGACCCTTCTCACTTGTCGTTCATCTTACCACTAATCTTCACTAGTCAGGCAGTTTATCTTTTCTGAAGTGTTGGTAGGTAGAGACTGAAAAGCTACCACTACTACCACGAGGACTTGTCACTCCAACACTAACCAAAATGCTACACTGCTTTTGTCCCTTCTCACTTGTCGGCCATCTTACCACTGATCAACACTAGTCAGGCCCTTTACCTTTTGTCTTTTACCATGAGGCCTTGTCAGACCAACTCTAACCAAATCTCACTCCTTCATCCCCTTCTCACTCACTTTCTACCGAGCTACACAACTCATGCAGCTTGGCATTTCTCAAGTGTTGCTAAAGTGACATTTAACTGACTACAACTAACATGAGGCCTTGTCACTCCAACTCCAAACAGGTAGCACACTCCTTTACCCCCTTCTCACCTGTCACCCTTATTACTACTGAACTACACTACTCAGGAAATGTGTAAAGTGCAGACAGTGTTCATTACAAATAAACATCTGAACACTTTGCTTGATGTTGTCCTGGACCCATCAACTCAAACTAGTGATAGCCTGAGTTACGCCATAACAACAGAGTTCCCCTAATATATGTAAGCCATGAAAGACACACAGCTCATTGGCAATGCCAGGTTACCCCTTGACTATAGACCCATAACAAGATGAACAATTATACTTATACGTCCAAGCTGCCTATTTGTCTGAATTCAATATCATTAGGCTTTGGAATGGACAAATACAAATGATATGACTATACTGTGTGAGTGTTGAAGATGTCATGTCTATCCTAAAACCCAAAAGGACATATAGCGTCACATCCAATGAGGTGATGAAATCAGATACATGGATTGAATATCACCTAGTGCCTAGTAACAAAATATAACTCCTTTCAAATCACTTACTGAAGTAATCAGCATTTTTTTCTATTCCTTCTAGGTCCAGAATCAACTTGACACAAACAACGTGTGGGCACATACCTCAATTTGACCATTGACTATGTTCTTTATTTCTCAACAGGTCAATCCAGAACTGCATCTGAACAGAGGCAAGAAAGCCAACAGAGTTCCTCTCCAGCCCAGTAGGAAGAAGCCCTCACTAATGACAATGCTCCTGATGCGATGTATGTCGAGAACCTTATATTAACAACGGGGTTGAACCTGTGTCCCTCAGAACCTGGGTAAGTGGTAGTTCAACATGAATTGGTTCTGTCGGGTGCGAACAACAATTAATTTTCTAGGAATATATCTTCTCCTATGATTTACAAACCAAAAACAAAAACAAAAAACAAAATTCATGTTGAGAACCGTCCTGCCCATCTAGTCATCCTGGGCCGACGCCAACAGCCGAGCTCATTATGCCCAAAACCACACCTCCCACCACAGCGGCAACAACCCAGCTAACTGCAGCCCCCACAACCAGTGGACCTAGCACAGTCAGTTCCATCACTGCCCCCCAGTCCTGGACTCTCAGATGGCCACCACCATTCCTGTCAGTCAGGATCCAGGACCCAGTGGAAAAGTGCAGTCTGTGCCAAGGGCACAGGGCGGTGGGGGTCGTGGGATGGTAAATGTGGCCTCCAGAGGGAGGCCACTGAAGCTACGGCCACTCAGGCTGCCATCACACAAGTCCAGGGACTCTGCCAGGACTCTCACAGTGTGTTGGGACAGATTGGCACAGAAGTGCGGGAAATGAAGGAGCTGCACAATTCCACATACCAGGAGGTTGCCGGAATCCAGATCGAGGTGGCTGGTATCGACACTGAGGTTGTGGGGCTGCGCACTACCAAGAGGCCTTGTCACTCCAACTCTAGCCAAAATGCTACACTGCTTTTGATCCTTCTCAGTTATCCTCCATCTTACAACACTAATCAGGCACATTACCTTTTCTCAAGTGTTGGTAAGTAAAGATTAAAAAGCCACCACTACTACATGAGACCTCCGCTATGGCCGCTTCCCACACCGAGGTGGCTGGCCTATGCACTGTGGTGGGCTTCCTGTTAGGTGTGCTGCGGGACATAAACACCACCCTTTGCAGGGATTTTCCACCTTTATTTCCCCTTCCTGTGGTCCTTGCATATCTAGAGCATCAACTTCTGCTGCAGCCACAGGAAGGGAGTACCTGACAGAGGAGGATACGCCTGCAAGCACCCCTGGCTCAGCAGCTCCCAATCCCACCTCTGTCAAAGAGGGGACGTCCATGCAAGATTTCAAGAGGGAAGGGTGGCAAGAAAAGCACCACAGCCAGCAAGACACATCACCCCTAATGTCTTGCTGTGTGTAGTACACATTGACTTTGTTGACTGTTCTTGCCCACTTTTCCCTATTTGATGTGAGGAGTATGTTGGAATATGGACTTTAGAAATTTGGGACTCCAGCCACAATGGTTTCATCCAGCAATACTGAAGACTGCACATTTATGTCCTCGCTGTACTCTGTTTAAGTTCTTTTGTTTTTGCATAGTTCACATGTCACCAAAGCAATGTCTCCTGTTGTAATTCTCACACAATAAAACTTTGATGGTATTACCATGTAAAGTTAGCAATGTCATAAGTGGGGACTCCTCAATGTATGGATATGTAGTATGTAAACAATGTTGTAATCTGGACCACTAACATGTCACAACATGTTCATTCAAGTGTCTAACCTAAAACTATCTTTATTCCATTGTACTACTCATAGGCTGACAGGATGTCATGCACATAGCAAAGAAGTCATGACTCTTATGTAGGGTCAGTGATCACATATTCACTTGCAGAGTATCAGTACATGTAAGAAGGGGATACATCTGCCAAGATTACACACAATAGGCAACAAATATTGGGTGGATATCCCCTTCTCTATAATCAGTTTAAGCCATATTGCCTCCCTCACAACTTCAAATAAACTGTTAGATTGACACATGTCATTACAATACTTTCTGACCACAAGGTTATTTAAATCCAGTGTTGCAGGCATCTGGTGGAATGACACAAACAAATGTCAGTGTAGTGCTACTAGCCCTTTGGCCTACAATGATGGGACAAAGCAAAAAAACATCCAGTTGAGAGGTAATGAGTAAATAGCCAATGTGAAGGCTGGATAGCATGATTTGGGCACAACACAAATGTTTTGTGGATCACATGAGAGAACACATATTGCATTAGGCCCAACCCACCACAAGAAACAAGTCCAATGGAAGCCAGGTACTTTCCATCCTATTGCTGAGCAAGCTAACTTGGTAGCAGCTTTGTCACCCAAACTCTGTGACACTCATTCCCAGGACCAACCCAGGTCCACTTTGTATGGCTGAACAGCAACATATAACTGCTGATGTCCTGAAATGTTCACATGAAAAGGAAATAGTGACGTTACCTAAAACAGACCAACACAGAGAGATTAGCTGTCCAAACATTCACATAACATACAGCACATTGACAACTTCTAGAGAACACAGTCCTAAATACCATTTACATCTGAAAAGAGATACACTATCAAAACAAACACTTTTCCCAAGATGTTTCCAGATCTCCATAGCCTGAGATACTAGCTTCAACATCAGCCTCTGAACATTACTATAAGATTGCCTAGATTGTTCTTTCATCACATCTCACACCTTTCTTACACTCGGGAGAAGTAGGTCGAGATGAGATCTTGACATAAATCTGATCCTTCTTCTTCACCACTATCAGCTGGCTTTTCAGGGTCCCCAAAGCAAACACTAAGAGATGATTGACGGAGTGCTGAAACCTTTCAGACACTCACCCTCCAGTCACAGATCTTTATGTATAGTGTAATGGGGACTAATATGGGTTTCACATGGAGAACTTGTTCAATCAAAAAAGGAATGATAGTGTAGCAATGCATTACTACTGTAAGTATCATGTAAGGCACAGCAGTGGTATATTGTGGGTATGTGTATAGTCCCCCAGATCACCTGCCCATATCAGTCTGCTCCCAGCACCTTGGCTGAGAGTGATGGAACGTCACTAACCCAGTCAGAGAGCAACACAGCATTCAAGTCCTGTATTGGGTGTCCATTACATATACACTAACGTATGAGCTACTTGGAAATATGATGGTAATGTGGGATCACAATGGTAAACCTGCAGACAGCAAACCCTGTCAATGATTCCTACCCACCCTGGTCCAAGATTAAGCAGAGATTACTATGACATAGGACTGCAGCACAGTGTCCTCTCCCATGATTCTGCACATCCAGAGATGGTGTCCAAAACAGTATTCCAGAACTATTTGTTACCCAAAGACATGTTAGTAAAGCCACCTATGATATTGTCCCTGACAGGAGCCGCAGACCTGAGTGTACTTGCCATTTAGCCTTATCGTCAATGTGCTTCACCGGCCCCTCAATACCACAAGTGTGTTGTAATAGGCCCATGAATTGTGCCCGAATTTTGCAGAGTATCTGCACTCTTGACACATGTATTTTGCACATAGTTGGTGAATACATCAGTGAAGTCCATCACTGAATCACCCGGTGTGTCTCACAAAGCAACCAGTCCATCTTTACAAGAGTATGTTGATGTCATCCCTGCGACAGAGCTAGAAGTGGCCAAATGGGTATCCTTTGCTGCAGGGATGTTGGCCACATGCTCAATCAGTAGTGACTTTTTTACATTGATTTGTACACATGACCACTGATTTGCAGATAGAAAGCACAAAGTGTGCCACATGCCAGAACTTTAATGTTGATCCAAGGTTTTGGGATGCATCATAGTTTGTGCTAACAGTCCTGTTATGTACAGCATGTATAGGGTCACATGTCTGGTCTGTTAAAGTATCTGTACAGTCATGCAGATTTAGCTCAGCTGTCATGTGCTCACACTGTATGTAGTGGTACATCTTGTCCACATTAACAGAACATGTGGAGTGGCCCTGGCCTAAGTGTTGTCATTATGCTGGCATAGGCCATAGACAACCAGAACATAGTTTGGTGTAATCGTCGATGAATAGTGTAATATTGACTCATGTCAGTGTGCATGGACATCATGGGAGGCTACACATTTGGGTCTTGTCAAGTTCCACTTGGTCATGCTAGGTATACAACTCCTTGATCTGCTACACAGATGACTTTGGTCTTGCATCTCCACTCAGTCAATTCATCTATTCTAGCCATCCGGGTCAAATCCCATCAAAAGATGAGCCTCCTGGTCACGGAAACTACTCTCCCCTCATGCAGCTCCATTGTTGGGCCCCTTCAGGTAGGTGTCCGAGGCCCTCCTTCACCCGCAGGCTCCTGCCTGCGCCTCATCCCTGGTGGTCCAGTGGGAAAGCCTTGCTCTTCTGCAGGTCCGTTCTGCCTGTCTTCGCTGTTTTTGTCTCGTTGTGCCTCTTCTGTCTCTTTGTGCCTTTTTTCTCTAACTGTGCCTCATTTGTCTCTTGGTGCCTTTCTTGTCTATTTGTGCCTGTTGTCTGCTTCCACTGTTATGTTTTTTGGTCCTGTTGCCGCAGCTGCTGCTCCGTGGCCCCATCCCCCTTTGTGTCCCCGTTCCTGCCTCCAAGCTGCTCTCCCTTTCCCAAACCCTTCTTAATGGTGGCCGCTGTGCAACAGGGAGAGTAAGACCTCTGACCTCATGGTCAGTGATACTACACTCCCCTCGCGCAGCTCCATTGTTGAGCCCCTTCAGGTAGGTGTCCGAGGCCCTCCTCCACCAGCAGGCTCCTGCCTGCACCTCATCCCTGGTGGTCCAGTGGGAGAGGCTTGCTCTTCTGCTGGTCCATTCCGCCTGTCTTTGATGTTTTTGTCTCACTGTGCCTTTTTGTCTCTTTGGGCCTCTTTTGTCTATATGTGTAGGAGAGTAGGGTCTGCTTCCTATGGTTGCCCCACTTTTTGCTGTGATTCTCTGGTTTTTCGACTTTAGTCTGGCTGTGGCCCTGCTAATCAGGCCCACAGCCTAGCTGTTCTCTCTCTAAATCGATATCATGTACTTTAGGTACATACCAGATTGGTTACTGGGTCACCCTTGTGAGCCCCCGTATAGTGTACCCTAGGTACCCAGGGCATAGGTGCGCCCTAGGCCTACCAGGGGCTGCAGCATGTATTGTGCCACCCCTGGTTTGCCTTCCAAACTGACACCACAGGTCTGTTCACACAGCCTGGGTAAGGTGGTGTAATCACCCCTTACTTAGATAAAGTATACATATATCTACATAGCTATATAGACACATATACGCCTATAAGCCACTCCTAAGGCAGACCTCGACAATCCTGGAGGTAGAGTGCTTGGTTTTATGTGAGAGGGTGCCCTAGCATGAGCTGAACCCCTCTGCTGCTTTCGGAACCATCTCCTTATAACTGTGCTATGAGATAGCCATACCATATACTCTTAAGTGCATTATAACCCTCGCGGTTAATGCTAACTTTGGTTTGGCTTTATCAAAACATGTCATATAAGGTGTCAAACACTTTGGAATACTACCCCCCGCCAGTCATGGCGACGGGGGTAGCATTCCACTCTTCTAGAGGGATAAGACATGTGGGTATAGGTAAACCCGGTTAAAGTTAAACAGAGCCTCAGCATCACAAAATGGATGCTGCTGCCACAGACACGAGTCTGCCCTCCTGCTGCTGGACGAAACTCCGGCAGGGGAGGCCTGGACAATAGGTTTCCTGTCCAGGGAGGTGCTGGCATCTCCCCGGACAGGGTTTTGTGTATTGGGGCAGGGAGGGCTGCATTCAGTAAACTCTTTCCAGACACTACCTGGGGCACACTAGGTGCTCCATGCATTTCCCAGTTCAAACCGGTTGCTGGGGCACTCTGCCCCAGCTCTGGCGTGAAACTGGACAAAGGGAAAGGGGTGTAACCACCCCCTTCCCAGGTCCACCCATAGGAGTGACCTTAAAGGTAGTCCAGCCCCTAAACTTAGTATAAGTATAGGAACCCAGTCCCTAGGACTTTAGATTACCCTGGACAAAACTCTGATACATATATCCTGGACCTTCGACATTCCATTTCAACTGGAAGATGGAAGACATCTCCCTTGTGGTCATGGAGTGACCACCCTGTTCAAACAGGGACCAAAAGCAACTTTGCCAGTTTGCACTTCTGAGGCTCCTGTCGGATCCCGAAGAATCTGCAACAGAACACAAACTTCCAGACATCAATAGCCCCGACCTTCGCTCACAGCAAAGCTGAGACCTGTGGCGGACACGAGAGATGTGGGACCAGAACTCCTGGACATCCTGCATTTTGCAAGCTGCACCTTCTTCACGGGGTATCTCGAAGTTGTGCATTGGGGTACTTAAAGCCCCAGACCCAACCACTATTTGCACCGAAGCTCAGAGGCCCCTACTCCCCGAGTGTCCAGTAAGCCCGATTTTGCCTTTCAGCTTGATGCATCTTTGCAGTTCCTAGTTTGTTGGATAGTGAGCCCCCTGAAGACTTTCTTTTGAATCTAACTTGCTTTCCTGGTTGCTCCAGGATTTCTCCAGCTTCCCTATAAAGGAGAAGCACCATAGACGTTGCTGGTCCGCACCAAAGCCAATCTTGACATCCTGCATGGGTTGTGTTTGCCAAGGCTTGTTGGGTTCAATCCGGATACCAACACCACAGTCAACCAGATCCTTTCTGGGATAGCCCAGATCCAGCTCCTGGTTGTCTTTGACACCTCCTGAACCTCATGGTTGAAGAGACAAACTTCACCTTTTCTCCTGAAATCAGTCGACATTGAAATCGATGACGAAACCCGACATCAAAAGACACCTATGCACCCGCGACCGTGGGTGTGGTAACACTAGTACTCTGGTAGTCTTGAGGGTATTGGCCCTCCTAGTGTCTAAGTCTAAAAGGGTTCCACCGTAGTCCATTCGGAAGTAACCTTAAATTGTAAAATTGTAACTTGTTTGTTTCCGATAGAAAGTCAATGGTAACATGAGGTTGTGTTTAGACACTGAACGCGTCTCCCGTGGGCCTCCTACTTCCTAACCTTTGGTTGTTTAGAGTAGCCCCAGCAATTCACAGGCCCCATGCCTGCTTTCTAATTCTCACGTGGTTCTTATACCACTATTTTAGTATGTGGTTTGTGAGGCCCCTAGGGCAAAACGTATACTGTGCAACTTATCGTATGCTAATTAAGTAACTTGTATTGTACTTTTACCTCTGACCTCATAAAGAGTGCAGAAGGGTTGTGTTTAGAATAAATACATACATATTTGATATATACCTTGTGTGGTGTGCTTTCATTTGGTACTCAAGGGATTATAATTGGTAAAACAACTAGCTTAATTTGCTCTCTGAAGTCT
The DNA here is from genome assembly GCF_964263255.1 of Lissotriton vulgaris. NCBI lineage: Eukaryota > Metazoa > Chordata > Amphibia > Caudata > Salamandridae > Lissotriton > Lissotriton vulgaris. The sequence continues at coordinate 437,184 of NW_028244125.1, read as the reverse complement.
TAGCCTGAACCTAGCGAGTCCTTCACTTTGGATCCAAGCCAAAGTGCTTTTCGTGCCCTCTTTCCTGTACCAGGACTCGAGTTATTTTTAAGGTGGGAGATAAAACCCAGAAACTTGAGGAATTTGAGCTGATTCCATCTAGGTTTATTTCAACCTGTAGGACCAATATCGTGTCGAGGCTAGACCCAGTCCAAGGAGTGTTTATGGCATATTCATAGAACCCGGGAAAAAAAACCCCAAAAAAAAAAACTCGGATTCTATCTCCACTCGCACAGCACATCCCAAAATGCCAGATTGCGTTTACTACATGATCTATTGAGGTCTGCTTTGGATGTTTCGTATAGTGATGTGAGCCATCCAGAATGTGAAGGGGCTGTTTTCTCTATCCAATGCAAGTAGATTTGCCTTCTTGCCAGCAAAATGGCATAGAAGAGGAATTACCTTGCTTTACCAGTAATGTTGTCTTCCAGCCCAAAGATAATAAGTGGTAGTGTTATTAAGAGTGATGTATTCAGGATGGAGTTTAGAGTGGCCTTCACTTCTTCCCAAAACCGACTTATATCGGGACAGTCCATAAACATGTGGACGTCGGATGCTCCCATAAGATTACATTTGTTACATTTTTTGTCAGGGAGGAATTTGGAAAGTTTAAGTGGCGTGATGTATGCGCGGTGTACTGAGAAGAGATGATTTCTTCTTAGCCATGATGGTTTTACAATCTTATGTAGAAGGGCAAAAGAATTTAGCCACCTCTCCTCACAATGAAGGCCAGTTGCTGACCCCCATAACTGATCTGGGAGGGTAAAGTCTCCATCAATTTCTTCAAGGATCTGCCAATACCATAAAGCTACCTCCTTTCTTCCCGCTGGTTTTTCCACTAACTGTTGCTCCAAAGAGCTTACTTTCCCAAGATGTTTGTCTTTGCTACGCTGGGTTCTTGTCCAACTATCCAGTTGAATGTACTTAAATCTGGACAGTCCGGGACCGATGTGGTCATTTAACTCGTCCCATATAATAATGATCCCTCCTTCAGTAGTTGACCCCATCTGGAAATCCCTGCATGTTCTAGTGTAAATGACAAGCTATCTCTCATACATAGTGGAAGCCCAGGGGATTCCCAAATTGGGGCAAGGTTTGAGTAGTAAGACAGCCCCAGTCTTTTTCTGATGATAAGCCACATCTTAGACCATGATTGTAGTATTTTAAGTTTGATTTTTTTGAAAAATTTCTGGCTAGCAAATTTGAACATAAACCCGTCCACTGATAGGTTTGCCCCGATTAACATGGCTCTATACATTGACCCATTCGAAAGATTGGTTGGTGTTTTTAGAAGCATCCTCGAGTGTGTCATCTGGAATGCCCAAGCATAGTATAATAGGTCAAGGAAAGCGAGACCTCCTTTCTCTCTTCTCCTCCTCAGCTTTATCCAGGCGAGTCTGGTGGATTTATAGTTCCAAATAAAGGAGTTGATTTCTTGTTGGCTTTTTTCAATTGTTTTGAGATCAAATGCCAAGGGAATAGCGCTGAAGGCTAAGATAAATTTTGGGAGGATACACATTTTAACTAGATTTACTCGACCTGTTATGGAAAGTGGCAGGTGTGACCAAGATCTCAACAACTTTTTACTCTCGCTGTGGATTCTATCCAAATTGGTTTGACCAATGTTGCCCACATCTTGAGTGACTCGTATTCCAAGGTACCGCATGGAGGTTGAGACGTTTATCCCCAAGTGTTGATCTGGGATATTCCATGTCATAATTTCGGTTTTGCTCGAGTTAATGTCGTAACCCGAGATATGCCCAAATTCTTTTGCTCGCTGTATGACTACCGGAAATGTTGTTGTTGGATCAGTTGTGAAAATCAAAATGTCATCGGGGTATAACGCTACCCGCCTCTCCCACTCCCCGAAACTAAATGACGGAATATTGGCCTCTGCCTGCAGAACCTGGACGAATGGCTCGCTATATAGGTTAAAGAGGAGTGGGGAGAGCGGACAGCCCTGTCTTGTACCTCTGGTGATATGAAAGGCTTCCGTCAAGACACCATTAACCAGTAGCCTAGCCGAGGGGGCACTGTAAAGTTGGAATATCGCTCTACAGAATCTACTTCCAAAATTAAATGTTTTAAGGACATCCTCGAGGTAGGGCCAGTTGACCCTATCAAATGCCTTGGTTGCGTCTAAAGTGAGTGTGGCCAAGGGTAGGGAGAAGGCTGATGCAATGTCTATGGCTCCTATCAGATCATGTGTTAATTCTGATAATTGTCGGCCTTTGATGAAGCCTTTCTGATCTTGATGTACTACATTGCCTATTACGCCACTCAGTCTTGTTGATATTATCGTTATAAAGATTTTATAATCGTTGTTGAGCAACGATATGGGTCGATATGACCCACATTCCCGGGGAGATTTGCCTGGTTTCGGAATAAGCACAATTGTAGCTTCCCCCCATGTTTTTGGTGGTGGATTTCCTTCTATTAAAATGTCATTAAATAAAGCCATCAACAGGGGGTCGATAACATCTTCCAGTGCTCTATATATCTCCCCTGGGAGACCATCTGGGCCAGCCGCTTTCCCTTTTTTGGATTGACGTATTGCTTTCCCTCAGGGATCTTCAAAATTTGAATATTATTGCATCTGGAGTAATTCTCCAGCACCTCAATTCGCTCTCGCATGCTCTCTCCATCTCTTTGGAGGGTATGTATTTTAGATCTTGCAGACTCTCTAATTTGAGGTCAGGGCTCCCACTGAGCTCTCAAATATTTCAGTTCTTTCACAGAGACCATTGACTTTCTTTTCCAGTATGTCGCAGGACTCCCTTATCTCGTTCTGATTGGCTTTAGAAACTGCAAAGTCATGTCTTATTTCTTCTCTCATCGCAGTTATAGAGCTAACAAGAGCCTCAAGGGAGCTGCCCACTCCTAGTTCCTCCTACCCCCGGTCTGCTACCTCCTGTCTCCCTTCCTTTCCTGATGTTAGCACAGTGTGCCCTTCTTCATCTTCCCGCCGCTCTTGTGGGCTAGCGATACTAGCCTCTGGGAATGTTGGGTGGAGCACCGGGGTAGCATTTAAGGATGACTTGGGTTGAGGCGCGGGACTCCCTAAAGGAGCCGGTGATAATGTCCCATCCAAACTCTGGGTGGGGAGATGTCCCTCCCCTGAAGTTGGTTTTAAGATATCCTCCTGTTTATCTTGTTGTAGACCCAGAATTTTTGATGTTGCCATGTCTTGTGGAATTTCCAGTACCTGGGGTATGGGTTTAAAATAAGACTGCAGTGATGGAGTAATGCCCTTGGGGGCCTTTAGGCTTTTATTTGTTTTGGGCCTTTTCTGTTTGATGTTTTTGGCCCCCTTAATTGAGGCAACTCTCCTCGATTCTGCTGCTTTTGCTTGATAGTCCAGCTCCTTTGCTATATCTTCCCCCAAACTGCACTCTGGGACCTGTAGTTTTTTCACCAGTATGGCCCCTCTGTGATCTCCCCTGGTTTTGCTCCTTGTAACTCTTGTTTGGGGGTCTACATCCCTAACTATCCCCCCTAGGTTTGGCACGTCGCTGCTTGAATCAAGAGTTTTGGTTTTAACTAATCGAGGACCTCTCACCTCTTCTATGTGAGCCGCCTCCCTGTCTGGTATCTGTAGGGGTGAGTCGTCAGCTGATTGAAACCGCGGGGGTCCGGCGTCGGTCGACTCTCTTTCCTCTCCTTTGCCGCTGCCGTCAGCGATCTTGCCAAGAAATCCCCGAGCTGCGGCCGCCCGGCCGCACCGAAGCTCCACAGCTGCCCGCCTCCAACTCGGATGAGGGGCGGGTGCCGGGGAGAAGTCAGCAACGGACAAACACATCCACTAAGCCCAGGTACAAAGAAAAATGACACAAGAGTCATGGGAAGTAAACTCCGCTATCTTATCGAATCTTTTGTTGTTGTTCAGCAAATGTATGCGATTAGCAGCTCTATGACGAGCGTCTTCTACAGTGCTGCAGCAAGGGTCTCAGAGGGCTGCTCGGTGCGTGCGGTCCGCTGTAGCCGGCGGCCGCCATGCTTTCCCTCGCTGTAGCAGGTCTTTGTATGTAATGGGTAGGACTTCTGTAAGCATGGGCATGCTAGTAGATGCCACATGATCTCTGTAGTATGTTAAAAGGGGCTACGTATACAGGGTGGTGTCATATCCTGCAACATGCATGATGATTGAGTCGAAACAAGGTGACTCATGCAATGGTGTCAGACTGTGGTCCAGACATCATTGTGTGCAACTGTTAAGAACTCATGTTGCATACATGCATGTGATACTGCTAATGTTGTAGTCAATTTAGCCATCCTAGTAGGTGGTGCGATAACTGCTCAAGTGTTCTGCTATGTTTACTGAGTTGTTCCTCCTGTGTGCCTACGCTTTTGGATTAAAAAAGCTAATATGCCATTTCAGCATCTACCCAGGCAAGTGGAGGAGACAGGGCCAAGGTCATTGGGGAAGCAGCTAGTCCAAGTGGGTCCATTGTGTCACTGATATGGATGGACCCAGTTGCCAAGATGGAAAGCGGAATGCCACGGAGGATGAGACTTGACAACATCATGCACAGAGTCCGACTCCAGTGTCCATTCCTTGGTGGTGCGTTGAAACAACAAGGGGACCCAAAGGATACAGCCATGGACCTTGGGAAAGTACTTTATCAACAACAGTGGTCCATTTCAAAAAGTAGTTTTAGAGAGAAACAATAAAATATAGACATCATTCCTTGCTGGTGGCGGACCCACCCATCCTGGTGCTATGCCATCATTGGCCACCACTCCCGTACCATCGACACCCTTCTGCTCCCCACCCAGTTGTCTGGGCCACCTCCCCTAAAAGAGGAGCCGTCTCCTCTGCTCCAGGCACCTCAGCCCCTGCCTCTGCGCCTCCAGCTGTCCTTAGTGAGGCAGCTATTGACCCCCTGAGACACATCTCTGTTGGGCAGACTGCACTGTTGAATGCTATCCAGGGTCTGGGCACCCAACAGACTCAGATGGTTGCCTATCTGGGTGGCATGCACAGTGGTATATGTGCCCTACAGGCATCTTTTCAGGCTCTGGCGTCTTTATTAATGGAAGCCTTGAACCCATCAGAGTATTCCACCCAACATCCTTCCTCTATCCCGTCCCCATCTCAAGACCCTATTCCTCTACCTGTCCCTAGCACACATACACCTGTGCATGCACTCCCCCAAACAGACCCATGGGGCACAAACACACACACAGCCTACACATGGAAAACACACATCCACGCATCACACACTCACATCCTACAAACCCACTGACCCCAACAGCATTGGTCCTGGGAGTACATATACACCAGCCGCTCCATCACCTACCCACAGCTTATCATTCACCGCACACTCACCCACACCACCCACCATCAGCCTAACCAGCACACCTGCACCCACATCAGAGCCACCTTCACCAGACACTTTCACTCCCTCTACCACCCAACCTGACCCCGCCTATGATTATACCAGATCCTATAAATGTGACCAATACCTCTTTTCCCTTGGACTTTGCCCTGTTGGACACCTCCCTCCATCACCCCAGGTTCCCTTTTTCCATCCCCATCCTCATCCCTTCCACTTTACATACCACCACTCCCAGATCCACACCAAGAAGGATGAGAAGATCCCAGACCCGCCCTAACTCATGAAAAGACATCAACGGGCAAAGTCTACCCCTCCCAAGCCCACCTCACAATAAAGATTCTTGAGGTGCCTGACATGCTGACTAGATTTCCCTTCCTCAGGAACTTTCCCTGGCAGTGTTCAGTGGGCACGTTAGGTGGCAAACCTATATGCCACCTGCCCCCACAATCAAATATGTGGACTGGCTAATGGCCTGTTAAGTTTGACACTATATTTGACTAATGAATATAATAAATACCGTTTGTTTGGTACAAATGAGTCCTGCACTAGTTCTGATCTGATTGTGAATTAGATCCATTCCTTGTGATGTCTCACTGCATTTATGGCTCCTACAGGTAGTGTGCTGTATAATTAGCGGAGATAACAGCGATCCTGTATATGGCACTGATGATGGTATTCGACAGGAGGTGGTTAACAGCTCCACGGATAGACATGTTGGATGATATGGAACTAGATGGGAGGTCATATGGTGGGTATTTAAAACTCTGTAGGACAATGTGAGAATTATTTGGCTAAAAGATCTCGTGATGGTATTGGTTGGATATGTGCCTGATGCGTTGGAGTGACAAACTTGGATCTCCACACATGGAAGAAAATATGTAGGCCTATTGTTGTATGATTTGTAATGGGAATATGTCTACAGGTGTCATGTGCCGTTCACCTACCTCACCTTTGTGTGTCACACATTCAATTCCTGCTGTGTTTGCTGAGCCTACCTGCACTTACAGTATACCATATTTTGCATGACTGGTGGTTCTGATAATATTGGTCTCTGGTTAAAAACAAAGCCACAGCTACTGTGCATATGGGGATCCTTAGATGTGAAGTGTTGACTGTGGCCCAAGCCCTCAGACTATCAGGTACCCGCATGGTGGAGTGAGTGCTATCATGTATGGGGACTTACTTTGCATAGTGAACATCTTGAATGACATATCTTTCTTCCATGGTTTGAAGGTCTGGAAATGGTAGGTACTGTGAAAACTAGTGTCTAGGTAATGTGGAAAACTATCTTTATGTGTGGTCAACACATATTTAGACAATGACCACAGTGTCCGCAGTAAAATTTGTGAGGAGACAAACAAAACTCATCATGTGCACAAACAGTACTGGATATCTAAGCATTACACATCCATCCACTTATTTACTGACTGAAGTCAGTGTTTCCCATTAAATAATCTATCTGGCCTCCACATGTGTGCATTTCAGCGAGGTACACATTGTACATACTCCAATTGTGTCATCTACACCGACCTGTCACATGTATGTATATTTGCACACTGTACGTAATTTCCGTCATCGTCGTGGTGAAATTCACATGGATATGGTGGGGATAGCAGTATGAAGGCTGTTCAATCATGTTTGTGAACTGGTAGTTCCAGAGTAGTGGTCTACACCCTCGGTAGACAGCGTGGGACTCTCCTGGAGGGCAATCAAGCGGTGCCCGACGGGCTGATCTGACAGCTCACTGTGAGGTCTGTTTTATGGCTCTATGTGGGTCTGTTTATGGTGTGCCCAGATGGTTTTGTACAGTTATTTTCCTGTCTGTATTAAAACACACATTGCCTGCAGCAAGCTCAAATCCATGCAGTCTCCTATATCTTGTAAAACACTTGTACAGCGCTTCTTTTTAAGTTCACAACTGTTCAATTTCCAAAAATGTGCCTTTTTTTCTATCTAATTCACTAATGGGGGCTGTTCGTCTTCTGGTGCCCGGATCTATTTTCTGCCCCAGTTCGACCCTGTCTGAAGACAGGTAATAACATGCATGGAGCGATTGTGAGGGCTGCCAAAAAAATGAGGTATGAGCTATTCTCAAGCACCAACATGGCGGTTGCCTGATGCTGCTTGTTGCACATTAAACATTTTAATTCCCCCGTCAGAAGGTGACAGCGCAGTAGGCGGTGTCAGCTACGGCGGATATAGCCATTGGCTAGCTGTAATGAACAACAAAAGGTCCATTCTTTGTAATTTGAATGATGTAGTATTTATTCAAGTGTTGATAAAGAGAGCCCCACCAGGAGCGGTCTGCGTCCTGCTCAGCCCATTCAGCAACTGATCACATCCAACCACATTCTAACATTCCACATTCTCTCACGTCATACATCCTGGCTGAGCAGTACACTAAGTTTGACTTAGCCAGAATGGGTTTGATTCTCAAACCTGGCTCTGATCAACCTATTGCTTTAGGTGATATCCCTCATGACTACTACACTAGTCATGATTCTGGGAACTTTCATATTTCAGATCTTTATTTTCCCATAGTCAAAATGGACAATTTACTAAGTTCTTTTCCAAACTTATTTAAAGATAAGGTTGGTACAGTTCTTGGTTTTAAGCATGAAATTAGACTTAAACCCAATGCTCAGCCCCTTATTCACAAAGTTCGTTCTCTTCCTTTGAGTGCAAGAGATGAACTAAAAGGTGTTTTGAAAAATTTATGTGATGAAGGAATCATTGCTCCCTGTGATTCGTCAGAATGGGTTTCCCCAATAGTTTTAGTTCGCAAAAAAACTGGGGAGGTGAGATTGTGTGCTGATTTACACTCACTGAATAACAATATCATCGTGGATTGTCATCCACTTCCCAAAATTCATGACCTATTGGCTAACTTGGGTGGGGCTAAATTCTTCTCCCTCCTGGACCTTAGGTCTGCTTATCACCAAATTCCCTTGTCCCTTAAATCCCAAGAATTAACAACCTTTATAACTCCCTTTGGTGCTTTCAAGTACCATAGGCTTCCTTTTGGCTTGGCCTCGGCAGCCAGCATTTTTCAAAAACTGATGGACAACTTGTTTCAAGACATTCCTGGCGTGCAAGCGTATCAGGACGATATTTTGATCTACGCTAACGACATTTCTCAGCATAATCACACTCTCAACACTGTCTTACAAGTGTTGGAAAAAGCTGGTATGACTGTTAGGCATGACAAATGTAAGTTTGGAGTTCAAGAATTAGATTACTTGGGTCATTCCCTTTCTCCCAATGGCATTAAACCCAAATTCTCCTTATCACGTCATACATCCTGGCTGAGCAGTACACTACACTAGCATTGGGGAATATGAGGGTCGCAGTCCAATGGCTGTGTCCATGCAGGCAGAATCCTCCCTATGTGGCGGTGATGTACGTCGTGGTGAGCGGAACTCTTCACTGGCCTGTTGACACCGCTGTGGACTACACCTCCTCGACTTCAACTGCTGTTTGTTTTCTCTGAGAGCTATCATGGTCCGTTCAAAGGGATGAGGGCGCCAGCCTGTATGGCCAGCTATGTTCCTCAAATACTTACTTCACTCTGTTGGACTGCATTGCTAACTGTCTCACAGGCTATTATGTTGCTTAGGTTTCCAATGTGTCAAATGATAGCAGTGGGGTGGAAATTTGGTTTCCCTACAAAACACATTGTTGTGAAGGATAGTAAATCTGTTTACTCTGTGTACTTCAAATCATCATTGTGACGTTTGTTTAGGCACAGATAATTCCTATATAGCATAAACATTTCAGTGCAAGTAGTAACACTTGTGTTGTAAAACTCATTGCGAAGGGTGGTGGATAGTTCTAGGCTCAGAGTCTGTGCTGTGTTTCTGTCCTGTAATGAGCAGGTATGGATGAAGTGAGGCATGTGTACAGTCGGCATACTGAAGCAGGCTAGATGTGTAGGTATCACACTCTGCTTATGGCCCCTTCAGTGTGCCACACAAAGGTCATGTCACATACAGCATGGCCCAAAGATGTACATTCTGCTTGAAGTGCTGTGAGTGTGCTGTGCATGTGGTTTGATTCTACAGTGGCTGAAGAGGGCAAGTGATGATGCAGAATAGTGCCCATCACTGGCCATGGCAGAGGCTGAGAGGCACATTAATTGTGGCCTGCCCTATTGAGTCACAGGTTTAACTCTCTGTAGTCCTGCAGATGCTTCGATGTTCCCAAAATGAGTCCCTTACCCCACTTTTTTTTCAAGATGGACTGTGCATGTTGTACATTATGTATGTTCTCTGAGATCAGCCTCAGAACTGAGACTTCTCTCCGTTGGCCCACACTGTGGATGTATGTGATTTAATTATGTCAGAATGTTTACTTCCACGTGTTTGTTGTTTCTCTTCCTATAGCTTGCTTTTTACAGGCCTAATGCTCATGTTACATTTTGCCTGTCTTGGAGGTTGCTCTTGTGTGAGAAAATCACCTTTAGTGGGCTGTAGCTTGTTAAAAGGCAACATATGAAACAGGGTATTAAGATGTTTGTAGTTGTCATCCCTGTGTCTGTGCCACATGTGGCAGGATGTATGTCCTGTGATGCTAATTGCAACCCCTCAAATACTCAGTGGAAGCTTCTCCACTAAGGCGGAGGACCGTAGCCCCACTGCTTTTCTGCAGTGACACAAAGGCAAAATAAAGTGATAATAACTTGCTTTATTATTATTTTAGGTTCTCCTACTTCTGCTCACTTTGCGTTAGGGGGCGAGGGCAGGGGAGGAGTGGTTGCCCCCTTCTAAAGTGCACAGTGACTGCTTGGCCGGCCCTCTCAGGCCTCCCAGAACAGTCTTGCACACTTCACATGTTCTCCATGCAGACTGCATTACAGCTTACATGGAGAACATGCCGAGGCCCCCAGTCAGCATCTAAGCACCGAAACACGGCTGACTGGTCGCCTGGGTGTGATTCCGGTAAGGCCGAGCGAGGGAGGACTACGGAGGCAAAGAAGTGGCGAGAAGGTACGTTTTATTTTTATTTTTTATTCCCGCTTCCCAGCGTGTCCTTCACCCCTCCCGCCCCGGCCTCCCTACCTCCTGCTTCCTACCCCCCTCCCACCCCTCTACCTCTTGTCAGTGCCGGCTGCCGCTGCAAATACTGTGACACATTGTAGTTATCTTTTCCTGTAGTCCACATGACTAGACAATACCAGAGTGGGATATGTCAGTGTGACACGTGAGCCCTTTCATTGTGACCTTTGTGTTTGATGTCACTATGTAGTCTGGGGTCAGGCTTTGTGTACCATATGCATCTTGTTAACACAGCAAACAACATGTAAGATGGCCCTGGCATACGTGGTGTTGGTGGCCTGTGCTCGTCAGTGTAGTACACAACAAGCAATGAAGATAGACTGCTAAAGACTATCAAAGTGTGTATACCCCTATAAGTGGTGCTAAACATGTTTGAAGTACAAATGTAGTGTATTAAAATTCATTACTTGCTTGTGTTAGATTTCTCCAAAATGTGAGTGAGGCCAACATTGATCCATTTACTTGCAGTTACAATACCTTGCTTCATCACTTGTATCTATACAGGTCAACGCACATCAAAAGCAGAGACACTGGAAAGCAATTGCTCGGAGAGTGCGGCCCTGTGGGTCTATTGTGCTGCAGCATCACTGCAGGAAGAGATGGGTGGACCTGAGATGCTGGACCTGGAAGACCACAGAGGCCCAGCTGAAGAAGTCCTCGCAACATGGTAGGGGCGCGCGTCGGACCGTAACTCCCCAAATGGCCCACATCCTGGTGGTAGCCTACCCAGAGCTTGATGGGCAGTTGAGGGCCCAACAGCAGCAGGCAGTGGTGAGTCCGACATTATGCATTAACATTTTCCTCCTGTTACAAGCAGCAGCTTCCCCATCAACGTTGTAGGTGACACACGTGCTAAAGATTATCGGTGTTGCATGTGTAGGTCTTGAAGTAGGTGCATAATGCTTGGGCAAGACTTATGTCTCGTAGTCCAGATCCAAATGTGATTCAAGACATATGACAATCTTCAGAGTCGTACAGCCAGATGGCTGAGTGTTGTGGCAATTCACATAAACATGTTTGATGTGTGTGACAGCTGTCCCACTCAGACCATGTGTCTTCTTTGTGTCAGGATTGATGCTTCCCCAATACTGTGTATCTTTTCCTTGGGATCTCTTACATGTAACATGACAAGCAGCCCACATAGGATGCACACTATAAGCTATAATTGGCCCTGCTAAATGGGGTGTGTATAGCATTGTGAGATGGCTAACAACGCTGGTGCCATCTGTATCAATGCCTACATTATGGCATGTGTAGTTTATTATTCTTTTGCTATTATCTGCACAGGAGTAAGATCCATGATGTAAGGGTCTACATAGGTAAGGATGAGAGCCCTTCACATTTGTAAGTGTTGGCCAATTCGTAAAGGACAATGTTTATTCATGTTGGGTATGCAGGAGAGGTATACATACAGACAAGAGTGTGTAGACATGGGAGGGTTTGTCTGACATACGTAGAGACATTGATCTCTCTTATTAATCATGTCTAAATGTTGTGGATATGTATTTCATGGTATGTCCACTTACAGTTGTCTCGCAAACAGTTACTCAATAGCATTGATGTGGAAGTGTGAAGAATATGGACTACACATGCCCACTGTTGAATGTGCATTTACAAACATGCATTAGGGAGTGATACGATGATTTGTTTTTTTCATACTTGCGTGTTCACAATCTGAGATACATTGGCATTTGTGTGAAAAACATTTTGAGTAGTTTCATGTACCTTCCCTATATGTGACACCTAAAATTCATGGACTGGAGCTTACAAGAACCCCTTAATCCTTTCACTGTTCAATTGAGTTGTAAACATACATTCTGAGGATGCTGTTCCTACCAAGACCAATGTAGAGTAGGGATGTGCCTAGGCGTAGTTGGGGTCTGGTACCATGGATATTTGAGCAGCTGATGACAGTAAACCTAGGGACAACTTGTCTCCACACAAGTTCTAGCAGACCTTGTCATTGGAGTGTTCTGTGCCCATTTGATGATGTTATTGTTGTGATATGTTCATTCATTGTCTTTATGCAGATATCTGACACCTACTTCATCTGTCTTTTAAGCATCAACTGAGGCAAGCAGATAAGACCGTGCCGACGATGTTGGGGATGCAGCAGACAACAGTCCCTCTGTTAAGAAACTGTGGCCCACAGGGTGAGGAGTCTGCCCTGGATGAGGCAGGTTCAAGAATGTCATCTTCAGACTCGGCTTCCAGGGGCAGTTCTGTTGTGGTAGTGGCTGAACCCACAGGACCTGTGTCCTCACCAACCTTGTCTGCCACCCCACATTCCATCTCCACTCTCCCTGTTGCTTCCCACCAATTTGTCTGGGTTCACTCCCGTAAGGAGCACAAGGTCTCCTTTGCCCCAGGCACCTCATCCCCTGCCCCTGTGGCCCCAGCTTCCCTGAGTGAGGAAGCTATTGATCTCCTGAAACAGATCTCTGTTGGTCAGGATGCACTGCTGAATGTCATTCAGGCGCAGTCCAGCCAGCTGGGTCAGATGCTGGAGTACCTAGAAGCCATTTGCAGTAGTATGTCTGGCCTACAGAGAATGTTTCAGGCTCTGGCCTCCTCACTGACGGATGCCTTCCACACATCCCAACCTTCCACCTTACCTCCTGCCTCTTTCCTATCCCAAATCCCTTTACCCACGCATGTACCCAGGAAACACAAACATCAGCACTCACCCACACCAACATTTACATGCAGCACCCCCCCCAACTCAGCAAGAAGTCCAGGCATGCACCCACTGAACAGACCCTCACAAGACCCACCACACACATACACACAGAGCCCGCACCAACAGACTCAGCCCAGACACGACAGACATCAAACCCACACACACCAGCACCAACAACAGGTACACCCATGACAGACACTGACACTCCCTCTACCTCCCAAAGCACACCCCTTGGCATAACACCTCCCCAGTCAACCATGTAAATCCCTAAGTTTTCCCTTGGCCTTCCCTCTGCCCCAGCCACTGCCCCCTGCCATAGTCAACTTAAATCCTCCCAATACCGATCCGAGTTCTCCCTGGTTGTATCTTTGAGGGGCCTGGGCCACCCACCAGATGCCCCTTTCTTGGGAGGTTCCCTTGCAGTGTCATGTTAGGCAAGTGGAGGGGTACCGCATTGTGCCGGGCAACATGAGACATTTGGACTGGCCATTGGCCTTCATTTCTATCTGTTGAAATAAAAATGTTTACATTTTGATGAATCATTAGCCCTGCCATTACCTGTAATGCTGGTGGCTGTTATGTTATGTTATGTTATAACAATTTATTATGCGCACAGCGACTCCAGCGAAGGAGCATCCTGGCGCAGGGACACGGAGCAACATAACACAACAAGGAGATAATGCCACAGAAGGAAGGCTAAAACAGGCTAAAACAGGAAGGCTAAAACAAAAAGGTCTTTATGGCTCTACGGAAAGACAACAGGTCCTCAAGCAGCCGAATTTCGACTGGGAGGGTGTTCCAGGTTAACGCAGCTTTAACCCTAAAGGAACAACCCCCCATCCTGCTGAGCCTAAATCTGGGAACAACAGCAAGGGCCTGACCTTGAGATCGAAGGTTGCGGGTAGGGACATAGAAGGAAATGGAATTGGCCAAAATCTCAGGGCCTATGCCTCTTAGGATTTTAAAGGTCAGACACAAGACCTTGAAAAGAATACGCTTCCTGACAGGGAGCCAGTGCAGGGAGCGAAGGACATGAGACACCGGGCAAAACCTAGGTAGGCCGACAATGGCTCTCGCCGCGGCGTTTTGCACCCGCTGCAGACGGGTTAACTCAGCCTGGTTAGCCCCAGCTAGCAGAGAGCTAGCGTAGTCCAGACGGGAGATGATGGTTGCCTGGACCACAAGCTGTCTGGTAGGGGCATCGAAGAACTTAAGCACTGGCCTTAAACCTCTTAAGAGTCCAAAGCAACAGGCTGCAATTTTTTTGGTGTGCCCTATGAATGTGAGACCAGCGTCTAACCAGACCCCTAGGTTCTTCACCTCCGACACCGGGGTCGGAGTGGGGCCCAGCTCCGAAGGCCACCACTGATCGCCCCAGAGCTCCACTCCCTTCCCGACAACCATAACCTCTGTTTTTGTGGCATTAAGCTGGAGACAGTTACCTGTCAACCAGCTGGCCACCGCCTTCAGTCCAGACTGAAACCTGGGGGCGTCCTGTTCCGCATCCCCACTGAGAGTAACCGCCAGCTGTGTGTCGTCGGCATATGAGACCAAAGTTAGGCCCCACTGCCTAGCGACATCAGCCAGCGGTCTCACGTAAAGGTTGAACAACGTGGGGCTCAGTGAGGACCCCTGCGGAACCCCCATGGCCAGAGGCTGGAACCTGGACTTGAAGGGTGGGATGGCAACACAGAAGGAGCGGTTGGCTAGGAAGGAGCGGAACCATTGCAGCGCCTGACCACCGATACCGATCTCCTCGAGCCGCTGAAGGAGGATGCTGTGCGATACAGTATCAAAGGCGGCGCTGAGGTCTAACAAAATCAGCGCCGCCGTCTGACCAGCATCCAACCTCGCACGGAGATGTTCCACCATCACAAGAAGGGCAGTCTCCGTGCTGTGGCCAGCACAGAAGCCATTCTGTGTGGGATCGAGGGCATTGGACCGGGCTAGATGTTCAGACAGGGCCAGATTGACATGGGCCTCTGTCAACTTAGCTGGCCAGGGTAGCAGCGCGATGGGACGATAGCCTTCCGGCTTAGACGGTTCGAGAGAGGGTTTTTTAATGATCGGAGACACCACCGCCTGCTTCCAGCTAGTAGGGACAACCCCCGTCTCTAGGGAGAGATTGACAAGGGAGCGTATAGCCAAACGTCCCAAAAAGGTCTGGTCTCGAAAGAGGGCAGGCCTCACTGGATCAGATGGAGACCCAGACTTAACTTGCGTAGCAAGTTTGTCAAACCCTTCCAGGGTGAGAGGGGGAAATGAGACCAAAGTGATCTGGTAAAGTGTCTCCTTGGGGCTACCCGGCACAATACCAGTACAAGGGAAAGTCCGATATATAGCCTGGACTTTTCCCAAGAAATAGGAAGCGAGGGATTCACAGTGTGTGACAGAGCTCTCAGCCGTAGAGGTAGACCGCTTAGACATAAGATCTTTAACCGCCTTAAAGATGGCCTTCGACGGGTTCGTGCTGTCCCGGAATTCCTCGGCATAGAAAGCCGCTCGGGCACGACAAATGGCCCGGTGATAGAGCTTGACGGACGCAGCATATGCGGCTTTTAGCTCAGCCCCATATGTCTTCCGCCAGGCCCTCTCCGCCCGTCTACAGGCTCCCTTCAGGGCGCGCAAAGCGTCATCATACCAGGGGCTTGACACACGAGGATTGATCTTCGTCGTAACAACAGGTATCAAGGCGTCCAGAGCCCTAGTGAGCCAAGAGCAGAAGAGGTCGTACCCCTCTTCTACGTTGTTTAATGGGCCCAGGGGTTCCACTGACAAAAGATGGTAAAAGTCTTCCAGCCTGAGTTTACTCCAGGGTCTCCTGGGTACCCGCTTGGCTGAAGAAGTGGAAGTAGTGGCTGGCATAGGACAACAGATGGACACCAAAGAATGGTCAGACCACTCTACAGGAGCCACCGACGCAACTTTAGCCTCAGTCAGATTGGTGAAAAAAGGGTCAAGAATATGTCCCCCGGAATGAGTAGGCTGGGAGACCAGCTGAGAGAGTTGAAAGGCCTCTAAGTCCATAAGAATACTACGTGCTGTCAGACAGGATGGTGCATCGAAATGCAGATTTAAATCGCCCAGAATGGCACAGTCAGTGACCAAGGTGTCGACAGTGTCCGGGAAAGCATTCCTGAACGCCACATCACTGCCCGGCGGACGATACACCACCATCCCAGAGTTATGGCTCCTTAAGTACGCCTGACTAAAGTTGTGTAAGTTTCACACAAAATGGTGATCCATTTGAAGTGGTGAGTGCGATCTGACCTTTGCACCTATTCTGGAGTTACAGTGTACGAGGGGACATCCTCATTGCATGGATATGTGTGATGAAAACCAACGTGGTGGCATTGCATTGTGTGATTTTCCATTTGGTAAGTAGTTAAGCTTGGCCACTGTCAATGTCATTTAGCGTGCCGTTCTCCCTGTGATGTAGATTGGGAATGTGTTTGGTGTTTTGAAGTAAGATATTTGTGTATCCACACATGGAGGGTGTCAATTTGTGTTACCTTTGTGTGTTTCTGCATGGACATGTGTCCATTTTGTTTATTTTTATTATTTATTTATGTGTCTTATAAAGTGCACTGTCACCTTGCAGGCATCCTGGCGCTGGTGGCTTAAAGAGGGCGGGAGTGTCAGACAGAACAGAACAGAACGGGCAGGTTACACATACTAAGGAAACAGCCAGGTTTTAACCTTTTTTCTGAACGGGAGAAGCTCCTTGATTTGTCTGATTTCGCACGGGAGCCAATTCCAAAGCTTGGCCGCGGCCACCTCAAAAGATTTGTTAAAACCTAGACTGCAGTGTCAACATTATCGGCGCCATCTTGCCCCCTTTTCGAGCCCATTCATGCGCGTAAGCGGCAGCCATTTTAAATGCCATGGCCTCTCTGCCCATCGCCGATAGCCAGCGCGTCTCTCTCTCTCTCTCCTGACCTCGCAAGCATCCCCCGCACGCTGACAGCCCCCGCTCTCACATGCCTTGGGTCATAAACCCCTCTTCAGCACAGCTCTGCCTCGGAACCCCATCCTGTTCCCAGCTCAACACCTCCCTCCATTCCTTTCATGATCCCGGGTGCTTTGATAAAACCCCCTTTCCTCTGTGCCCGTTTGTCTTACTCGTTCCCAGGCCGCCACCTGGCCCTGCGGATACTGTTTATTGCCCCCTATACAGTAGGAAGCTTCTCCCATCAAAGGATCCACGAGTTGATCAAAGCCCCCACCCCATGAGATCCGATCAACCACATACATTCCGTGAATCGGCGGAATGTCCAGCTGCGCGACAATCATCACCTGTTGTGACCGGGGTGGGGACTTCAACTGTAAATGTGTGTGGGAACGGGCCTGAAGCGGGGATTCCGAGGATGTCCTTTCATACTTCAAAGCATTGCAAGAATGTGTGACATGCAATAAAGATCATAAACCTGTGTATAAGAGGCCAGGCCTCAGAGATGCGGTGAGAGCACCTCGAGAAGATACCCTGTTGTCTGATTTGATGTGTTCTGCTCCGTCGGAATAAAACTTCTGTTTCCTGCCTTCCAGTCTCCAGCGCCTGCCTCTTTGTTTGGTAACTTGAGTGGGTATAGAGGCGGTTAACGCCGGGCAACTCTGAAAAAGGTCATCAGCCCTACCTTTTTCCACATTTGGCGTCCCAAACGTGGGACCCATCAGCGACTCGTGGATCCAGTGGGAGAGGTCCTAACGACAGAGTGAACGACTGCAACGATCGGGAGAGCTCCTGTCCGATAGACCCTCGTCTGACAGCCGATCATCCGAACTTCACTGGTTCCGAACAGACCTCTCTCGAGTGATCTACGGTCCTGACTGGGAACCATCAGTAGTGCCGCGAAGATCACGAAGAATAGAGGACGATCGGGCGCTGGATTCGGAAGACAAGAAACTGTCCATGCGGTCCGGGTAAGGTCGTGTAAACGCGACAAATTGCGAAATGATTGTTTGATTGTTTGGAAAATACTAGTATTACTCTTTTGTTGATTTGTTTGGAGATTCACTGTCTGTAAACGGAGAAACAACAGGCTCTCTCTTTGCAAGCAGTGAAGGATAGGTAACGCAGACTTTTGTCCCCGTTGTAATCCGTCGTGCCTATCTTCCTCCCCCACTGATTGATTGTTTGGCCCGAACTATTGTTCGCGGATTGTTTTCTGGAGATTCTCTGTCTGCAAACAGGGAAGAACAGGTTCTCTCTTTGCAGGTAGTGAAAGGGTAGGTAACGCAGACTTTTGTCCCCGTTGTAACCCGTCATGCCTACTTATTCTCCCCATTGATTGTTTGATTGACCGAACATTGACTGTTCGATATTGGTTCTTTTGAGGTATTCACCGCCTGCAAACAACGAAGAATAGAAATATTCTGTCTAGTCTTTGCACTCAGTGATAAGATAGGTAGTGCAGACTTTTGTCCCCGTTGTAATCCGTCATGCCTATCTTCTCCCCACTGATTGGTAACCTGTTTAGCCCGGACCGCTTATTAGAGATGAACCATCCGGCTTCACTGGAAGGCACCCCTAATAAGGACATGTTCATGAAGCATGGATTGATCGCTATAGCTTATAGCAAGCTGTGGCATAAATATACGAAAAAGGATCGAGAAAGTCAGTGGCCACTGATAGGATCCTTCGATGAGGATAAAATAAGCACGCTAGAAACAGCCCTTGGGAAGCACAAGACAACGCCCACTATGCTTGATAGTCTCGGCATGTGGCGCAAAGAAACCAAACAGCGTAAAAAGAGAAATGAGAGTAGGTTGGGAAAAGAGCTGCAAAAGGCAGCCCACCTAGCTGCTAAGAAATTAGAAGAAGAGATTAAGGAAAGAGAGGAAGCCAAACAGAAACTAGAGGTAGAAACATTAAGCCAGTGTCCGGTTAGAACGACCTCTACGCTCTATCCTGAATTGCCCTTGAAACAGCGAGCCAAAGATGATCTTTTGTTAGGTCCTCCGATCATCTACATGCCCCCTCCATATGCCCCTTCCCAACCCTTAGCACAGCACCCACCACCCCCAAGCACAGACGAGAGTAGTACCAGAGCTTCGTCCCCCATGGCCTCTGTGCCGGCCGAACCCCTTGTATTAGATACAGCACAAGCGACAGTGTTAAATGACCCTGAGACCCGAAAGGCTGATTCCGCAAGAACAAACAGATTAGGCAAGGATGAGCGAGCAGGGATTGATAAGATAGTGAGGACATTGGTAGAAAGAAAGGAAAGTGAAGAGCACGTCACGGATATGTTCAACACGTATACAGGGAGCCACAGATGACATTTTGCCGTACGACTGTGTTATCATGTCTTGAATGCATACGAGGACCGATATCGAGACAAAGGTCCCGAGAGCCTAACGACTCCGTATAGGAAGGTCGATATCGGGGATGAGGGCGAGTGTGATGTGACGGACCTCCTTACACGTACGCTTGAGGTTTTCCGCCACCTCACTGAACAGGAATCGGAAGCTAAACCCACGACACCCGTAGCAACCGAACCACAAACTGAGCGAGCTAGCGCCATGATGCCAATAAGAGAGGCTGCCCCTTACTGGGTTCCTCCACGAGGTCTAGGAACTCACGATGACGTCAACCACTAAGATGCAAGAGGGAGGGTTGTGTACAACTGGGTCTACCAGCCATGGGATCGGCAAGATATTCTGACATTTCGGAAATCTCTGCCTGATTTACGTAAAAACCCCACTGCCTTCTATACTGAATTAGGTACAGCCCAAGGTTCAACGATTATGACCCTGGCTGACATCGACTTGTTTTTCGGGTTATGTCTGCCAGCTGATGTGTGGAAGCAAATCCGGAAAGTCGACCACCTTGAGCTGTTTGGACATACCTGGTCACAACTCGATGGCATAGATGGACAGAAGCCTTTGAAATCCATTTTAGACCTCCCAGATAAAATCGTACAGAAATTGAAAACCCTGATTCCAGAAAAGAAAGTGGACTGGTCGATAGTAACGGCTTGTCGTCAGAAACCCCAGGAGGATGTATCGGACTACTTCTCCCGGTTTGAAACGGTGTTCTCCGATTACAGCGGCCAGGACATGACCACTGCAACCGGACACCATCTGTTTGTCCAGAATTATGTTAAGGGTTTGTCACCGGAGGTCTCCCAGAAATTAGAGGCCAGCGAGAGTAGTTGGGTGGCCTCCAAACCTGAGGCTATCCTTCAGATGGCCCAATATTACGAACACCAGAAAAATGAAAACGATAGAGCAACAGAGAAAAAGAAGAAAGACTTAAAAGAGAGGGTGATGATTGCACAATTGCAAGGGGTGACTATAGGACGAGAGCAATACAAAGGAAACTATCAGACAAATGCCCCTAGGAACGTACCTCCTAAAGACCGCACCCTGACACCCCTCATTGGACGTACAGACATTAACGAGGACCAGTGTGCCTTCTGTAAAGGATTCGGCCATTGGAAATCCCAGTGCCCGGTCCTGTTGGAGATGATCAGGAATAGGGACCCCAGGGACGTAGCGGGTGGACCGAGAAATAGAGGACAGCAACGAGGGCCCGCAAATGACACGACTAACGATAAATCAAACAGACCAAATACATTTGACCGACTCAGACAGAATCAGTACCAACAGTCTGACTGTGACGATGCCCACGACTTCGCATAGGACTGCCAAGGGCAAGGGAGGGATCCAGTCGAGCTCTATGTTGACCAGCAAGGTCCTTATGTCACTGCTAAGGTCCTAGGTACAAAGTCTCCATTTCTGGTAGACACTGGCGCAACACGTAGTGCGTTATCTAAACGACTGATTCCAAGGGCACCCTTGTCTGGCTCACTTGTGACATCGATAGGTTTCGATGGAACGCCCTCCACTAACCCTTTGTCCACTCCGATCCCCTTCGACTTAGAGAACAATATCACTGACACGACGTTTCTGCTTTCCGCCAATACTCCTGACGCCATTATGGGACTTGACTTACTGAAGCACTTCAGAGCGACTATTAGATATTCCCAAGACGGAGTTCGAGTTTTCCTGTATGACAACCCCATTCTGCTCAGACATTGCCCTTCCCGACGCATGTTTTCTATCAATGACGCTGACATGTCTCTCCTTGATACTCTGCCTCTGTATCTGTGGGCCAAGACAGATTCAGACGTAGGACGCATGATGATTGACCCAGTGCACATCACTGTTCGACCGGACGCAATACTCCCAAAACTTCCACAATATCGGATATCGCCCGAAGGCGAGAAGGCATTGGTAAAGATTATTCAGTCACTGATAGATGCAGGAGTGGTAGAGGAAGTGGTTAGCAACGTTTGCAACAGCCCTATCTTGCCCATCATCAAGAAACAAGGAGAGGGGGATGAGAAAGCATACCGCTTCATCATCGACCTTCGAGAGATCAACAAAGTGGTCGTACCCCAGTACCCCGTGGTCTCAGACATCACCACTATCCTGACTTTGATTCCTTCTACTGCCACCACCTTCACTGTAATTGACCTCAAAAACGCATTTTTCTCTATCCCTATCCACCCAGACAGCCGATATCTCTTCGGCTTTACCCTAAAAGCCCGCTCATATAGATTCTGTCGAGCACCCCAGGACTACACAGAAAGCCCCAGCATCTACAGTCAGGCCCTCAAGAGACAACTGGATGAAGTCCAGTTACCCGATGGAGTCGTTTTAATACAATACGTCTATGACATCCTTTTGGCGGCCGACACCACTCCACTAGCAGTCACAGCCACCATTCAACTCCTGCACTTCCTTGCGGAAAATGGCCACAAGGTCTCCAAAAAGAAGTTGCAATTCTGCCAACCCCAGGTCACTTACTTAGGCCACCTTCTGTCCAAAGACGGAAGGAAACTTACCCCCGACCGGATCCAAACCATTCTTGAAACCCCTGTCCCTAAGACTCAGAAACAGGTCCGCTCCCTACTAGGCCTCACCTCCTTCTGCCGACAGTGGTTACCAAACTTCAGCCTCATTGTGAAACCGCTGCTTTCTCTGCTAGCTAAAGATGTCCCCTTCCCGCTCCCTTGGACCAATGAATGCCAATCCTCCTTCATAGAGCTACGAGATGCCCTCTGTTCAGCCCCTGTCCTAGGTACCCCCGATTACACAAAGCCCTTCTCCCTCTACACTCACAAAAGGGAGGGGTGTGCTTTATCAGTCTTGACCCAGTCCATTGGCCCAAAGCAACGACCATGCACTTACTTCTCTGCCACTCTTGACCCCGTAGCCAGAGCCTTACCTGCCTGCCTTCGAGCTGTAGCTGCCGCTGCTATCTCTATCCGACAGAGTGAGGGGATCGTGCTCTCGAATTCCCTCACGGTATTAGTACCTCATGCAGTTGACACCCTCCTGAACCAAACCAAGACGCAACATCTAACGAGCGCACGACTGACTGGGTCCGAACTGACTCTGCTCGCACCCCACATCACCCTGAAAAGATGCACCACACTGAACCCGGCAACTTTGTTACCCCTACCAGAGACCGATCCCAATGTACCCCCTGTACACGACTGTGTGACCCTCACGGACGAACAGACAAGAAGTAGGCTTGACCTCAGAGACACGGCTTTTCCTGACCCTGACGGAGAGCTGTGGGTGGACGGCTCTTGCATCAAACTCCCCGATGGCACCACTTCAGCTGCCTATGCAGTCACCACGGCCCGAACTGTAGTCGAGATAGCCCGCATCACACAACGATCTGCTCAGGCAGCGGAACTGATTGCTCTGACACGAGCATGCATCCTAGCAGCAGGAACCACAGCGAACATTTACACCGACAGCCAGTATGCCTTCGGGGTGGTTCACCATTTTGGGCTCCTTTGGAAGGAAAGGGGATTCTTGACCTTGCACGGCACCCCTATCTTACATGGAGATTTAGTCTCCACCCTGATCGAAGCTGTCCTTCTCCCCAAAAGACTTGCGGTTATCAAATGCCAGGCACACAAGAAAGTGACAGACATTATTGGGCAGGGAAATGCACTAGCCGATGTCACTGCTCGAACCACCGCTGAAAATAGGACGACGACAAACATGTACGTGACCAGGTCACAAGCAGAGAAATGGACCGACGCTAGGGACACTGTTAGGGACATTCAAATGGCTAGCACACAACACGAATTGACTGAATGGGCACGGGTGGGATTGAAAGACGATGAAGGCTGCTGGCGGACAAAGGACACAAACAAATGGTTGCTACTTGACTCATACCTGATTCCCATACTGACTATGGCACACTCCCCTGCTCACATAGGATCAGCCCCAATGATTGAACTTGTCTCCAGAGTTTGGCACAACGACAAAATCACAGACTCCGCCAAACGTCTGGTCCAACAATGCTTGATATGCCTGCAACATAACCCCGGGAAAGGAACTGTGGTACCCCGGGGAGGGTTTGGGGTTCCCAATCACCCGTTTGAAGTCCTGCAGATGGACTACATCCAACTAGACAGATGACAAGGCCTGAAATACGTACTTGTCGTGGTGTGCGCATTTAGCAAATGGGTGGAAGCATACCCAACCCGTGATAACACTGCTATGGCCACTGCAAAAGTACTGTTAAAAGAATTCTTCCCTCGCTACGGCCTTTGTCGAATTTTATGGGGCGACAATGGCCCCCACTTCGTAGCCGAAGTCATCCAGCTCATCTTAAAAGGGCTGGGTATCAAGCAGAAGTTCCACGCAGTCTTCCACCCCCAGTCTGCTGGACTTGTCGAGCGACACAATGCCACACTAAAACTAAAACTAGCCAAGATAGTGGCTACCACAGGACTAAAATGGCCAGACGCTCTCCCACTGGCATTGCTATCGATGCGTTCCACCCCCACCAAACACCATTTGACACCTTACGAGGTCGTTTTTGGCCGACCCATGAGCGTCTGGTCTGCACCAAAACCGACTTCCATTCATGACGTCCCGGACGTCCTAATGTATGATTACTTGCATAAATTGACTGAAACTCTGTCTGTCATTCACCAACAGGTGCTGCATGCCTTCCCTGACACTTCCAGGGGTCCCGGACACAACCTGCAACCCGGGGATTTTATCCTCATAAAGAATTTCCAGCGCACCAAGAGTCTGGAACCCCGGTGGACGGGCCCCTGGCAAGTCCTACTCGCCACCCGAACAGCTCTTCGAGTGGAAGGAAAGCGGACCTGGGTGCATGCGCACCATTGTAAGAAGATTCCCCCGACTCTGATGACAACCGAAGACGGGACCACCCAGGAAGAGCTCCTGAACAAAGACCGACCATCGCTGAATTGCTACCCAGACACAGAGACACTTGAACTTGCAAAGATTCCTGACCCTACCGTGCCATCCAAAGAAGGGTATAACCTGCGTCGAAAGGAGAGAGTTTCGGCTAAGCAGACCATTGACTAAGTCATAATTCTCAGATCGGTGGCCTAACACAACAAGGGCTGTCAGGAGAGAAAGCCAGACGAGGTCTTTGGTTCTGCCCGCTACCGAGCTCCCATGAAGGTGATGGAAGCGCCCGATAAGAAGGTGATGGAAGCGCCCGATAAGAAGGTGATGGAAGCAACCGGACATCCAAAAATCCACTACAGGAACCCAAAGACAGACAGAATCCATAGTTCAAAGACAATTGCACTTTTCATCACGATCCTTTTCTGCTTTCTCCTCATAACCACACTCTGGATTGTGGAAGAAAATGCACCTGCTCACGAAACATTCCTAACCACTGCGCAGCCTACTACCATGAAGGAACATTATTTGATCCCGCTCTCTCCTCAACTCAGAGAAAGGCAAAAGGAGTTTTGGAACAACTCCTTTGTGCAGCTGCTGCACCAGCACAATCGTCTCACTCAGAACCACCCAGCATTCAGAAAGCAACTTAAAACTTGGATATTTGATAAGTAATTCCCCTCCCTTCCTCAAGCGCCTTGAGACCCTCTGGGTATGTAGCGCGCTATATAAATCCTTTGACTTTGACTTTAATGCCACCAACTGCTGGATCTGTGGGTTGCTACCCCACGCCACTGGACATTCGATACCTTTCATCCCTTCACCCTTCTCAATTCACGGCTCCTGCCTTGCTTGGCTGATCCTCTTGCAAGAGAGCTATAAGGACAATGCCACCTCCAGCAAAACCATGACGCATTTCCTTCATGATGTCTGGCGAAACAAAACAAAGACACATTTCTGCCCGCAGACCTCCAATGACTCTATCCACATGGACATCCCTGCTAAAGAACGAATTGAAATGCAGGTGTTCAACAATCCAACCAGACCCACCTTCTCCTACCTACGGAAACGAACAGCTGCCACTCTGACTGTGGCTCTATCTGTCATCAACGTCACAGGCCATATGTGCATAGAAGGGCTTGGGACACAGCTGGTAGGCCGCAGTGCTTGCCGTTTCACCAGAACTTTGGACTCTACCGATCCACCTTCCTTTGTATCCTCTCCAAACATGTACTTCGTTTGCGGCACAAAGGCTTACACCTGGCTCCCCAAAGGCTGGGGGGGCACTTGTTTCATCTCCTTCATCCTTCCTCCGACCTCTGTGGCTCCAGCGAATCATCATAGACAGAAACGAGCCAAGGACATTGAACAAGCCGACTTTACAGGAGCACAGTTCCTTGATGCAATGAAGGGACTTGTTCCACTCTGGGGCCCGATGGCAAACAGCCGTGCCATCCGACATCTGACTCAGGCAGTCGAGACAACAATGAACATCATAGCTGGTATCCTTGCTAACAACACAGCCGAGCTTCAAGCGGTCCGCCTGGTGGCTCTCCAGAACCGCCTTGTTCTAGATGTGGTTATAGCGGATCGTGGTGGAGCATGCCGCATTATTGGGTCCAGCTGCTGTACATATATACCGGACAATTCACCCTCAGTGTACAAGGCCATCGAACACCTCCACAGACTCTCCTCAGAAGTCCACCAGGAGCAGGAAGAATGGTCGCTTGGTGGATGGTTCTGGAGTACTGTTAAGAACTGGGGCTGGAGACTGTTTACCATTATCCTGATTCCTGTAGTTGTAATATGTGGGTTATGCTTAGGAATTCAATGCCTGCTGCCTCTGTGTTCGTTATGTGCGAATTGTATTTGCCCTAAGACTGTGGACTTTGGAAAGGAACGCATGGGAGCATTATATGATGCCGAGGTTAGGAATTTAATGAACATTGACATTGAGTAGACAAGCTGGCTAGATATGTTGAAAAGGGAGGACTGTTAAAACCTAGACTGCAGTGTCAACATTATCGGCGCCATCTTGCCCCCTTTTCGAGCCCATTCATGCGCGTAAGCGGCAGCCATTTTAAATGCCATGGCCTCTATGCCCATCGCCGATAGCCAGCGCGTCTCTCTCTCTCTCTCCTGACCTCGCAAGCATCCCCCGCACGCTGACAGCCCCTGCTCTCACATGCCTTGGGTCATAAACCCCTCTTCAGCACAGCTCTGCCTCGGAACCCCATCCTGTTCCCAGCTCAACACCTCCCTCCATTCCTTTCAGGATCCTGGGTCCTTTGACAAAACCCCCTTTCCTCTGTGCCCGTTTGTCTTACTCGTTCCCAGGCCGCCACCTGGCCCTGCGGATACTGTTTATTGCCCCCTATACAGTAGGAAGCTTCTCCCATCAAAGGATCCATGAGTTGATCAAAGCCCCCACCCCATGAGATCCGATCAACCACATACATTCCGTGAATCGGCGGAATGTCCAGCTGCGCGACAATCATCACCTGTTGTGACCGGGGTGGGGACTTCAACTGTAAATGTGTGTGGGAACGGGCCTAAAGCGGGGATTCCGAGGATGTCCTTTCATACTTCAAAGCATTGCAAGAATGTGTGACATGCAATAAAGATCATAAACCTGTGTATAAGAGGCCAGGCCTCAGAGATGCGGTGAGAGCACCTCGAGAAGATACCCTGTTGTCTGATTTGATGTGTTCTGCTCCGTCGGAATAAAACTTCTGTTTCCTGCCTTCCAGTCTCCAGCGCCTGCCTCTTTGTTTGGTAACTTGAGTGGGTATAGAGGCGGTTAACGCCGGGCAACTCTGAAAAAGGTCATTAGCCCTACCTTTTTCCACAGATCTACCCCCTGATCTGGTCTTCCTAAACCTAGGCACTCTCACCAACCTAGCTGCTGAGAAACAAAGCAGCCTGGTTGGGGAATACCACGCAAATTTGGCTTGCAGGGGTAGAGGGCCTATTCCGTGTAAGGCCTTGAAAACGAGGCATAGGGCCTTAAATTGTACCCTCTGTCTCAAAGGGAGCCAGTGCAGCTTCGCCAAGGCCGCCTGCGCATATGCTCTCCTAGGAAGCCATAAAACCAACCTAGCAGCTGCTGATTGCAGTCTTTGGAGCCTATCCATAAAGGAAGCCAGGGGACTCCAGTAGCAAGGCATTACAGTAGTCCAACCTACTGAGGATCGTACACCGTGCCACCAGAGCGCGCGCCTGAGATGGTAATAATGGCATGATCTTCCGCAAAGACCGCAAGATAGCAAAACAGCAGGAGGTCGTCTTTTTGACGTGTGTCTCCATGCTGAGCTTCTGATCCAGTGACCCCTAGGTTATGGACTGATTCCACTGGCCGCACTTTAGTCTCTGTCTCAGGAGGCCAAAAGTTCTCTGGAAATGGCTGGGAGATCTTATTCCCAGTGCCAAAAAGCACCTCCGTCTTCCCAGCATTAAACTGGAGGGAATTGTTCTTTAGCCAGCATGACGTATCACGCAGGCAGTTGTGGAATACCTCCACAGGTGTAGATTCCTCTCCCTCAAAGGAGAGGATCATCTGCGCGTCGTCAGCGTAGTTTATTATTTTAATTTTGTAGGCTTTAATAAGGGAGATCAGAGGTCTTAAATATAGGTTAAAAAGAATGGGACTAATTGCTGATCCCTGCGGCACCCCGTGTGAGACATTTGAAAAAGCCGATTGGAAGGGAGGCAGGGACACCGCCTGCTGTCTGTCCTGCAGGAATGACTGAAACCAACTCAGAGCGCTACCTCCTACCAACAACACTTAAGCAGCCCAACAGGATCTCATGGTTAACCGTATCAAAGGCGGCAGACATATCGAACAGGATCAAAACCGCTGCTTGTCCCCTGTCTGCACGCCTTTGAAGCTCATCCACGGCAGTGACCAACGCTGTTTCGGTCCCATGAGCCGGCCGGAAGCCAAATTGATCTTCCTCTAATAAGTGATGCTGTTTCAGGTGTTTGGAGAGAGTTAAACTGACCCAACGCTCCACAATTTTGGTAGGGAAAGGTAGCAGGGAAATGGGTCTATTTTGCAGAGTGTACCTTTCAAATACTTCCTATAGATGTGTTGCTGATGCTGTGAGTGTAGTGTTTGCTTTTATAATTTGCTCTTACATATTATCTACACAGGCCGGGCACTTGGTTCTGCTATTGGTTGTCTCTGCTATAGTTTAGTTCTAAGGTTCAGTGCTCGTGGGGTTTATCACGCATGGGCTAAATCAAATTGTGGCCCACTGTCCCAGGCTTTCAGGGTTCCCCCTTTAGAAGTATAGTTATCCTGCGGTGTGGCCTTAGAAAGTTTCTCCCACTGCTTCTATGTCATCCTATTGACTGACATTGCCTTTTGATGTGGGATATGTGTGAGAGTCGACTATTGAGTTGTAGCTGAGAACATGGGTTTGACTCTGACCACACATCCATAATAATGTTTTGTTGACCTCGCAATGGGAGCAGGGGTGTGTGCATTGTGATGGTGTCATATTTAGGAAGGCATCATGGTCAGAGTTAGACTCCCAGGCGTTTTAGTAGTTGTAGTCAGTTCAATGTCACTTTACCAAGCCTTGAGAAATGGTTAGCTGCTCAGCTAGTGAAGATCAGTGGTGACTTGGCAGAGAAGTGAGAATGGGACAGAGTTATGTGTTACAGACATTTATAGCTGTGAGATTGTGGAGGAGATGGTGTTGTGGAACAGATTTTAATTTACACATCACGCTAACTTAAAATAAAATGTTGACAAATGTCCATTTGTGAATGGTATGCCTGTGCAGTACAAATGTTTGCTCATGGGAGGGCATCCTGCAGCTTCGTTTTGGACGAACGCTATGAAACAATGCCAGCCAGGGTCCCTGTATACGTGTGAAATACTTGGGGACCCTGCCTCCCTTTCCTGGTCCATAGCAGGGCATCGTTTCGCATAGGAATTTATGGCAACAGGTAGTAGTGTGACTTACAGCTGATTTCGTACACAATGGTGTCTGATTTGGATGTGATCAAGCTAGTACAGCACCGGCAGTTTGGGTAGGATAGGCTCCATAGCGACACACGACATGTGGAGGTGAGTTTCAGACTTATATCCCTCCTTTTCCGCCGTCTCAGTAGTAGTGGTTGGACCACCACCATCACACTGTATGTGAGGCAACTCGTAATTGGGCAGGCAGTCTCACTGGTATTCTGAGCCTCCCACAGCCTTATCGGTCTACTGTGTGCCTCAGTAGGAGTAGGGTGGCGGTGCCAGTGGTGGCCTTCAGAAAGGCAACCTGCCCAACTCTTAATAGGGTGGTCAGACCGCCAAACTCACCTCAGTCGGACCGCCAGCACGGCAGTCCGCGGACCGCCAAACTAGTAATCAGCCCCATCGTTCTTACAACTGTACTTGTATTCAGTGGTCACATATTTGTCACTCCTCACGAGCACATCGCAGTTACACACTTTTTGGGAGGAACACTACCCTTGTTATGTATAGATGTAATATACAGATCACTTTGTGGACCATTTCAAAATGAATGTTGAATTTACAGTAACTGTTTATGAAGACGACCCTTCTGGTTTCTTTCCAAATTTTCAATTGCTTCTCCAAAGAATACAATTTTGAACTATAACTAAACTTTAAAAAAAAGGCCATAAATGACAGAAGTAATAATTAAGAAGACAATGCTGATAATTTTGGTAACAAGGGAGATGCTAGGATATTCTGTAATTCAATCATGATATTTCTCTGCATTACTCTAAGTGCAAAGAATATATGATTGTGCCTTCCGTGTCTTACACTGATGCCAATCTGTGTATGTGAGAGAATAGAATTTCAAAAGGTGTGTCTGGAGAACAGCTGTGTAAAAGACTACTGTACCCAAGTCTTGTAGATATTGAGAGTAGGCTGAATAAGGACTAGGGGTGCTGGTGAGTTGGACCAGAAAAGAGAAATTACATAAAACTCCCTGGTGAGTTAAGTTGCTGATAAGAGGCACAGATTGGAGAACGTGCCTTAAAGGGGTCATCCAGTATTGATAAAACTCACAGTTCTCTATACCCAGGCATGCATCACTAACAATCATCAATAATAGGCATTCTAGAATATTGCTTAGTTTGAAGATGCCTGCCAGGGTTTTCAAATCCATTGTGACATCATTCACTGGACAACCACTTAAGATGACCAGAGCATCTATGGTATGGCAAGTAGATCAGGAGGAGGGGTATGCCGCAGTGCAAAGCATCTACAAAAAGAAAACATAATTTGCTGCTTTTGTCAGTTGACTGTAGGTATAATATTTGAAATCACGTTCATGAAAATTAAATTGAGATTTAAGAAACCAATTTTATGTGAAAGTTAGAGAGAAATAAGACAAATAGGGATGCAATGCAACAGAAGAAGAAAATGAAAAACATTAAGTGGTAATTCAGATCAAATTATAATAAAAATAAACAATAAAACTAGTGGGCAATTAATGAGACTGTTCATAGTGGTTGGTGGGTAAATTGAGCTATGTGTGCATCAGATGTCACTGTTTTTTTCCTGTGAAGTGTGTTCCAGTAGAAACCTTCTATGTGGGTGTGGGACTTGGCCCTTTTTGGCTAAAGTTCTCTAAACTTTTCGCTTTTCCCCTAGACCTTTTTTCTGATATGTGGTGCCAACTTAGATGCTTTGGACACTTTGCCACTGCTAAACAGTGTCAAAGTGCAAGTGCTCCCTATGTAAAGTGTAATGGTGATTGTTTGTCCATTATTGGTATGTTTGCTTTACCAGTAAAGTCCCTAGTACAGTGCACTATGTGTGCCAGGGCTAGTAATGCACATGCTACTGGTGGGCCTCCAGCACATATTGTGCCACCCGCTCAAGTATACTTGAAAAGGGAACTCAGGCCTGCCATTGCAGGGCCTGCATGCAGTTTCCTAAACTCCCATGTTGTACTGGTAAGTGCACCCATTTACCAGACCCTGCCCTTCCCTTTCCATACACACCAGGCATCCCTATGATAGGTCTAGGGTACACCCTGGACCGAGTGAGGTGCATGTGACAGGTTGGACATGTACCAAGTTGTGTACCATGTGTACCATGTCCTGGCAGTGAAATAATCTCCATTTTGTTTTCACTTCTGAAATTGTGAAAGTTTGGATTACGATATGAACACTACCAGCGCCATCTTGTCCCAACCTAGGCCTGTACGAGCGCGTAAGCGGCAGCCATTTTATGCACCATGGCCACTTCATACATTTTCGATCGCCTACACATCTCCCCAACCTCGCTAACATCCCCTGCGCGCTGGCAGCCCCCATGCACACATGCTTGAACCATAAACGCATCTACTGCGCAACCCTGCCCCGGAGCCACTTCCCGTGCCGGACCCACATACCCTTTCATCCCTTTCACACGAACAGTGCCTTTGATAACCCCTTCCCCTGCACCTGATTGTCCGATCCTATGCCAGGCCATCACCTAGCCCTGCGGATACAGTTTATTGCCCCCATACTGTAGAATCTTGCCTCTCATCAAATGAGCCGGGATTAATCAATGTCGTCACCCCATGAGATCCGACCGATTGCACACATTTCGGTTCCTGGCGGAATGTCCAGCTGTGCGATAGTCATCACCTGCTGATTGGGGTGCAGGTCCTCTACTGTGAATACGTGTGGGAACGGGTCTGAAGCGGTGATTCCTGGGATGTCTTACTGTACTTCAAAGTAATGTCAAGAATGTGCTACCATGTAATAAAGTAATAAACCACAGTATAAAAGGCCAGGCCACAGAGATGCAGTTAGAGCTGACGTGCTTTGCTCTAGAGAAAATAAAACTTGTTTCCTGCTTTCCAGTTCCCAGCGCCCGCCTCTTTATTTGATAATTATCGAGTGGTTTAGAGGCGACTACCGCCAAAGCAGTGCTTGAGTATAATTAGATAAAAACTGCTTTTCCACAAAAGACCATCTTGCTCATTAGAATAGAATGGGAAGGCTTTGTAATATGTTTTCAGCCTATCTTCCCAAAGGCTTAAGATGGAAAGGTGAAGTTTAGTATGCCTGAACTCACCCTGCAATAACACATCTTTTCATGAAGATGGCCTTTGCATTATGTGTTTGTAAGCCACTCTTTCAGAAGTGGCTGGGTTCTTGTGCTTTAAACATTTCTGTGTGTCTCTGTCTGGTTATGGATTGACTGGCTGGATTTGAAAGCGATAGGAGCTGGGGAATGTTTAGACCCAGGGGAGGAGGTGAGACAGCACAGGCTGACCTGCATCTGGAGTGTAGGGTGAGGAATAGCCCTAGAGGAGTAGAGGCCTGGGCCGGTGCATTAAAACAATTGTCCCATCTCCTGCTCAGTGATTGAGAATCCAGACCCCCACTAATCAAAGGAAAAAGGTGTCACTGGTAGGGAGTCACCTAGAACTGGTTTGATCAGGGGTATGTGCCCCCTGTAAAGAAAAGACTTCAAAGCCATGGAGGGGTATAACTATGCGAGCTGAAGCCCCTGAACTTTAGATAATGGCTTGATCAAGATTGAACAAGACTGAAGCTACTTCGTGGTTCAAGAGGAACCTTTGCCAAGGACGAAACAACTGAATAGACTGAAGGGGAGAATGGTCCCTTATTGTGTGCTCTGGGGGCTTGTCTGCATCTTGCTGTTTTAACCAAGGAAAGGCTGTAGGGACTTTGCTGTGTGCAGTGTCCCCCTGCTTGAAAGGACTTTGCTGTGCTGTGTCCTGAAGTAACTGATCCCCAAGGCCCTGAGGTGAGCTGCCTCCTTGTTCGGAAACACAGGAACACAAAAGTTTCTAGAGAAGACTCTCAGATATACTGTGTGCGTGTGCTCTGCGTGACCTTTGTAAGTTGTGCCCTGTATTCTTGGGCACCTGGAGTTCCAAACGAGACTCAGAGATGCTGTGTGCGTGTGGTGCTCTGTCTAGCCTGAGTCCTCCGGGAGGATCGTACTGTGAGCGCTTGCACCGGGAAGCCAAGTAAGTCTCAGCGATGCAGTGTGTGTGCTTGGTGCCGCCTGGGACTTTCGCGTGGATTGGCCCATGAACGTGCACAACAGAAGAGCAAGTGTGTCTCAGCGATGCTATGTGCATGTGCTGTTTGCAGCCGGAGGTGCCCTGTGAGCGGGGGCACCCGAAGATAAAGTGTGTCTCAGCGACGCTGTGTGTGTAGGCTTTCTACTGACTGAGACCTGCGCAAGTTGTGCCCTGTGATCGTGGGCACCAGAAGATCAAGTGTGCCTCAAGGACACTGCGTGCGTGTGTCATGTGCAGCCTGAGACCCTTGTGAGGAGTTGTCTGGTTATCGTGCACCCAGAGTTCCAGTGAGTCTCATTGACTCTGAGTGCGGGTGTAGTGTGCAGCCTGGGATCTTTCCTTTGCCCGGAAATTTAGAGAGATTTCATCGGAGACCCAAGTCGCTGGATGAGGAGAGGGTGGGTTTGCACCCCCCAGGTAACGGGTGTCGACTCCTGGGGTGGGGTCGGCTCCGAGGGAGATGCTCTCGGCTTCTTTCTCCGTCCTGCAGCGCAAGCCGCTGCTTCGGCTCAGATTGAGGCCTGTGTGCCAAGGGAGTGGCAGCACCGGGCCGGAGTGAGAAGCTGCATTTACTGTGTTCTACTTCATCCGTGTGGGGGAACAACTGTGGCCGGAGACTAACCCCAAGCCAGCACGAGTGGCAGAGAGGCTGCGGAGGCACCATGAACGGTGCTGGAGTAAATTACATATTGCAATATTTTTGCATCACGGAGCATCTGATGATTGTATGACGCATTGCCTCTTATTTCTGCACAACGGACTGCCTGTTTTGTTGTGTTGCCTATTGCATTAGTTTTGAATAACGAACTGCCTGATAGGTATGTTACGCAATGCACTAAGTTTGCATAACGAAGTGCCTGATAGATGTGTTACGCCTTGTCTTTGTCCTGCATCACGAACTGCCGGATTGTTGTATTACACATTGCATTAGTGTTGCATACCGAACTGCCTGATATATGTGTTCTTCATTGCATTAGTTTCGCATAATGAACTGCCTTATAACTGAATTACACTTTGCATTACTTTTTCCTAACAGTGTATCTTGAAGCGGACACTACGCATTGCATTACGGGGCATAACAGTTTACCATGTTGTTGCATTAAGCACTGCATTACAGTGACAGTACAAATCGCCAGATAGCCATATCACAATCTGCATTATTCTTATGTTGTGAAGTACCAGCTTGTTGCATAACGAACACCATATTACGACATTAGGATTACATAGGATTGTTTAGTTAGCTCAATAATAATAGGCCAGGTGGAGCGTTATCCTGACGCATATGTTGGTTTAGTATTGTGTGGTCGCATCGTATGTCTTTTAAAAAACATATACTTGTTTTTCTATGAAACTCATGTGGAGTTTATTTGTGTGTCATCATTGGATTGCTGTGAGCGTAATTGCAAATACTTTACACATTGGCCTTCAAGATAAGCCTGGCTGCTCGTGCCAAGCTACCAAGGGGGTGGAGTGGAGGCTATCTCTAGAGGCGACCTGCCTTTCCCTAGTGTTGAGGCTTGCGGTCCCTGTTTGGCCTTCAGTACCTACCTCAGCTAACCAGGGATTCTAGGATTCTAACAGTGGCCCAAGACAGTTCTCTACCACATTTCTCCTTTGTTACCCAAACTGACTTCAAAAGACAACATTCTCTCTCTGTCGCCTGTGGTAAGGTAAACCAGAGGTCTTTTAATGATTGATGTAAAAGGATTGGAGTGTAGAGACAAAACATGTATAAACAACAAACTCATAATTAATAAATGTATCAAAAACCATCACTGAGCTATACACACATAAGACATCAATAAAAATCAAATATTTGTAGTTAATATCTTTTTGTTGCTATTTCTTTTTTCTTTAAGCAGTCAAAACATATTCGCAGTCTGAACAAAGCCAACACGTGTTTCGCGCTCCACTGCGCTTCTTCAGGGCATTTATAGTCTCTTAATTTTGCTATTCTTTTTTCATCTTCCAAAGTTAGCACTTGTACTGCTACAAAAAGAATTCTTATAACGTTTTTAATCTCCAAGTTCTAAGTTCATCATTGTCAGTATTTCTTAATTTATAGAAAGGGTGGCAGTGAGGAAACAAAGGGGGCCCTACACGGCGTCCTCTTTCCTCATGCCCATGAGATGCAAACAGGGTGGCACATGGTGTACCCCCATTTCCTGCATGGTATGGACTTAACAGTCCATACCATGCAGTACCGGGCTTTGACGTTTCCTTTGTGGTGCCGCCGTGGTAACTCCAAAGTACCGCCTACCAGACTCGAAGGAAACTAATAGTCTGGCGGGTGGGCGGCAGTGTTCTTTGGCTGTGTGGTAGCCGGGCGGCGGCTTGGCAGCCCGCTCCCACACAGCCAAAAATGTAATCAGGTCCTAAGTTTAGACCTGAAGCCTAAGTTAAGCATAAGGTCTAACTTAGACCAGAAGTCTAACTTACCTTTGTGAATACCGAAAAGTGGTAAAGTTAGACTTTTGGTTTAAGTTAGACTTTAAGTCTGAACTTATATTTAAGGTCTAAACTTAGGTTCCAGGTGTAAAGTTAGACTTTAGGTGTAAAGTTAGACTTTAGGTCTAAACATAGAGCCTGATTATGAGTTTGGCATTCTGAGGGCTGCCACACGCATTGCACAGTAGAGGCGGTCCAGCCAATGCCGCACATGTGGTCCGACTGCCCTATTACAACTTGGGAGGTTGGACCGCAAAGGGACCATTCGCAATGCCCAGCGGTAGCGCAGCGGTCTTGAGGCCGCAATATGCTTTGCGGTGCAGCTGTGGCACCACAGAGCATATTACGAGTTTCCTCACCGCCTCATTTTTCACGGCAGTGATCCCGCCGTGAAAAGTGTGGCTGTGAGGAAACAAGGGCCCTATGGATACATGCAGGGGGACACATGGCGTGCCCCCCTGTGTGCCGCACCACCTGTTCCTGCACGACATGGACTTAACAGTCAATGCCAGGCAAGGATCTGATTACAGTGCTTTTTTGAAAGGCAGCACAGTGGAAATGCCAAAGGACCACCAACCAGACCAGAAGCAAACTCCTAATCTGGCAGGTGGTCGTCGGTCAACTTTGGTTGAACTTTACCTTTGTGAATTGAGCCCACAGTGCTAAGTCAGCAACTGCCCCAACTTTCTGTGATGACATCACACACCACCTTCTGGCTGGTCCTGAAATGGGTGTTTTGACAAAATCAAAAAAATCGAGTAACAGAAATATTGAGTTTTTAATATTTTGACAAAGAAATATCGTTGTCAAAAATATTTCTGACAGGATAATCTATTTTTTAAGGTATGAAATATCATTTTTTAAATATCTGTATGTGTTTAAATATCATTTTTAAGTGTTAATGTTTTATATTGTTTGTGTAATTGTTGTTAATGTTTTTAAATATCATTTGTCATTTTAAGTTAAATATTGATATTTTATGTTATTGTGAAATAGTAATTTATAGTGTTGTATCAGGTTCTGAGGTTTGTAGGGGTACAGTATGGGAAGTTAAGTATAGTTAATTTATATATTTTTTAAATTTATATTAGTTATTTATTTGATTATTAAGTATGTTAATTGTGTGAATATTTTTAAAGCTTTATTTTAAGAGTGGTTTGTTTGGTTTGTAGGGGTATAGGGTGGAAAGGTAAACAATATGTGAGCAATTAATAATGACTGAAAAGTATTAATTAATTAATTGTTAATTGATTATGAAAATTGTGTACTTATTACATATTTTTTAATTTATATTTTAGGTGTGAGTTTGTAGGGGTATGGGTGGGAATTTAATTAAATAATAATTGATTAATTGTTATTTATTAGTATATTAATAAGTAATCAATTGTAAATAAAATATGTATATTGTGTGATTACAACTTTTTTCTTTATATTTTAGGTGTGGGTTGTTGGGATTGAAGGGGTATAGGCTGGGAAGTTAATTAAATTATAATTACTTAATTATTGATACATTATTAATTAGGTACATTTAAAATATATATATATATATTTTTATTTTAACTATTGCACAGTTAGCACTTTGCAGCGCACTTCATCCAGTAAACCAAAATTCCTTAAATCATTACAGTACATTTCCTTTCAAATCATATCAAATCATATAGAAAATTCATCATAGAATACATCATCATATGAACTACTTTAGACTAATACAGTACATTTCTTTTCAAATCATATCAAGAATTCGTCACATATTACATCGTCTTATTCATAGCAACCCCAATCCCTCTCTCCATCTTATAACGGGATCCCATATTTTTAAACCTAAACGCCTCCCTTTCCTGCCTTTCCAAGCATATATCTTCTTTTCCAAATTATATGTCGCCAATAGATTAGCCAGCCATACTTGCATTACCGGTGGGTTCTTATCTAACCAAGCCCTCTCTATACAGAGTCTATAAACTGGCATAGCAACGAAAATGAATTCTCTATGGATAGTATTGCTATCTATGGCTATCCCTAAGAGTATTCGGGCAGGGTTTAAAGTGATTTGAATATCTAAGGAGGAATCCAAAAAGTTCTCAATCTCTTTTAACAGTGTGTGTAACTGCGGGCATGTAGCAAATATATGCATAAAATCAGCGTCAGAAGAACTACACCTTGGACATGTGATACCAGTACTGCCCCCCCCACTTTGCTATCTTTGCTGGTGTAAAATACAACGAGTACAGAGTTTTATACTGTTGCGACTGCAACGGCGCTGAGCATAATAGTGTGCGACCTAACTCTAATGACTCTTGGAACCAACCAACCTCCTCTCCCAGTTTCTCTGATTGTCCATATCATCTGGTTTCGCTGCTGTAAGGCTTGCGTAGAAGCTCCGAATAGAGCAATCTCCACCTAATCTTATTTTCTCCAAGATTTCTACCTTACTAAAACCCACCAATCCCCCCTGCTTACCCCCAAGAAAGCTCCTTAGTTGCAAAAATTTAAAAAAATCCCTCCTATCTAAACCATATTTGCTCATTAAGTCTGAAAATTGTAGCACTCCTTCCGTATTCCTAACATCCCCGATCTGAATTATCCCCTTTTCAGCCCACCCCGCCATTGTCGTATCCCCAAAAATCTGTGATGGAAAAGAAACATTTTTGTACATCCTAGTATACCAATTATATCCGCCCATGCCAACTTTCTTCATGACAGCATTCCAAATCTTAACCGCGGCTTGAACTGTTTTAAACCTTGTTCTTTTATAGTATCCAAAATCCGTACAGTTAAGAAAGCAGTTCTCCACCTCTGACCCCAAAACCGCAGAGTATATCCTAGACGAATCATTGGTCGTTCTTTGATCTAAACCACCCCCCACCCCAATTAATCCCCTCGTGTACTGCAGTACAGCTGCCCAATAGTATAGCCTAAAATAGGGCGCACCCCCACCCTCCTCTTTCTCTCGGTAGTGACATATATCTGTAGGCCCTGTGTGTCTTGCCATGAGCCCAGATGAACCTATTCAGAATATTCTCCAACTCTTTAAACCACTTTGCCTCACAGAATAAAGGTATTGCCCTGAAAAAATACAAGAATTTGGGCAATACCAGCATCTTTATAACATTAGTGCATCCCACTAGTGATAGATGTAAATTGTTCATCCGTTCTAAGTCAGTTTTTACCCCAGTCATCAGGGACGCGAGATTGTTCTGCACCACTGAATCTAGATCAGCTGTAATTGCCACCCCTAAGTATACCGCTGAATCCACCACCCTTTGGTCATTACAAACAACGTACTGATTACACACTATTTGGGTTTTAGAGCTATTTAAGCTATACCCTGCAACCTGGCCAAATCTTTGTGCCTCAGTCTCAATTTCTCTTAGCAAGTTATAGTTAGCTGAAGTAACTATAACGGACGAATTTCATTGGTTTTATATGAGTGAAATGTCCAGCTAACTATAACATATGTCAAACCTATGGTTTTTTCTGTGAATTTCATAAGTTTTGTAAATGCTACTTCCTAACTATAACGTGTGTAAAACCTATGGTTTTTTCAGTGAATTTCATAGGTTTTTTGAATGCTACTTCCTAACTATAACAGGTTTAAAACCTACGGTTTTTTTCAGTGAATTTCATAGGTTTTTTGAATGCTACTTCCTAACTATAACAGGTTTAAAACCTATGGTTTTTTTCAGTGAATTTCATAGGTTTTTTTTAATGCTAATTTTGAACTATATCGTGAATGCAACCTATAGTTTTGTCAAAGAATATGTGCAAATATTTTTTTCAGAAAGAAACAGTTTTCTTCACTGTCAGAGTTGTATAGGGACTCCTTGTAAACCGCTAGTGGATTAGAAAGTCTCGACCTTGCCTTATTTTGAACATATTGAAATTTGTCAGTAAATGGTGATCGGCTTTGTAAACTTTTGTGCGCGACCGGGTGCACGCACCCTCCTAAATATTTCGGGGAAGCATTGCAATTTCAACCCATCGTGTTTTTTCATAGACCCCTCAAAGAAGTTATAGTAGGTCAAAGAGACTGTACCTAGCCTTCATTTTTATTGTTTGGAAACTTTTCAGTAACTGGAGCCGAACGTCTTTTTAAACTTTCGTGCGTGACCGGATGTAGACACCCCGGTATTTTTCAAAGACATAAAACGTTTTATACTTTAACAATTTTGTGCTTGGATCCCCCTCAGAAGATGTACAAAAGCAGGATATGTTTAGGTTTACTCCTTTTCATGTTTTGAAACTTCAGTGAATTAGACCGCTACTTTCAAATGACTTACGTGACCAGATACTGTCACCGCGTACACGTCCTGATGCACGCATGTGAAGTCATGTGACTTCAAAACAACATTTCCAATTGGTTTTTAGTAGTTTCTGTTCTCCAATTTTCACACATCCCACCCACTTTCCTCCCTCACAACATACACGTCCTAATGCGTGTATGTGAAGTCATGTGACTCGAAAACACTTCCAATTGGTTCTTAGTAGTTTCTATTCTGGAACTTTCACGGACCACTCAAACCAGTTCCCTCACTATCTTTTGTACTCTGAAGGGAGAACAACGTTTTACATCTTTCTGAAGACTTCGGTGAAATGGCTGCCGCACAGAATTCATCTTCCGAATCTGAGGAAAATTATCGACTACCTTTAACAAAAAGGAAGGAATCTTTCATCTGGCAATTTTTCACTTATCCTAAGGATCAAAAAAAGTGAATGCGCCCAAAGTTACTTGCACAATATGTGAAACAGTTCTTTCAAGAGGAAATCCGTCGAAAAAGTATTCCTTTTCCTTACATACCATGATGAGGCATGTGAGACAAGTGCATCCTGAGAAATTTGCACAGGCATCAACAAGAGCTCTGGCCACGCAACTACCATCAGAGGTGGCCAGCACATCTTCTGGTGGACGACCTCCATCTCCATCCAGTGCAGAGATGGACTTGAGACCATATTTGTCAAAGGTGCATATGAAATGCAACCTCTGTGGAGAAATTCTTCTGTACAGAGAGCAGAGCCTCACTCTTATTAAAATAAAAATTGAGAGTCATCAATGCTCGGACAAAAGATAATTTTTTTCACTTCAATTTGATCCTGTGTCACAGTTTTACAGTTAAAAATTTCGGTGCAAGTTTTAAAAATCAAAAACAATATAACACTTGTTAAAAAAATAAAAAAAATAAAAAGTTCTTTTCAGAACTAACTCATTGTACCAAAAATAGCTCTATTCACAAGCTGAAGTATCGACGCTTTTTTTCGGGACAATTATGCAAAAAAGCGACGATACTTGGAGCATATTATGAAGGAGATGTAATACATTATCGTCGGTTTTATCGACAGGACTCTGCCGATAAAACGACGTAATAGCCTCCATAATGTGATCTATGAATTGCAACCGAAACCTATGTTAGTTGTCTTTACATCTAACATTAGATTCAATTGCAATTCATAGAGCATATTATCAAGGCTGTTATCGCCGCTATATCTGCACTTTTGTGCCGATAAAAGCGGCGTTTAATGTTTTACCTATCCTTGAAAATATTCTCCAGCACCTCCTTGAAAACGGCATTACATCGCCTGCCGTAAGACCACTTTGCATATGTTGCGCACAGTAGCTCAATGACATGCAAAGTGGGCGTAGGTCAAAGCACATGCAAAATGTGGTTGGAGGGGAAAGCACCCTATCACGAAAAGAGGCGTTGCGAGAGAAAGAGGTGGAATAAACTTGTTTATCGTAGGAATGTTAAAACCTGCTCTAATCAAACATTGGGCATCGTTAACATAAGAGTGTAGAAAATAAAACGAAATCCACCCCGTCCCCTATTTACAAGGCACACATTACTGTGTGAAAACAACGTTTGTTTTCACACAATAATGTTAACTAAAGCGGCTGTTACAGCATTTACTATCACAAATGTGTTCCCATTGATATTAAAGCACTAACAACGTGGAAAATTCCGCCCATAGCGTCGAAATTTAGAACGCCGTGCAGCGGCGATTTTTATCGCTTAGGAACCTTGCTATTATGAAAGTTTATGTCCTAAGTCTATGATTCTGAAACTATGCACCGCAGCTCCCCTGTGCGCCGTAATGAGGTGCCAGGGGCGCCGCCCACACTCTAGAGTGACTAACCGTCCGTACATTCCATGGACATCCATACCCTGTTATGTGGAATTGTGGCCATCAGAAGGAGCTGCACTGCTCCCCTCTGAGAGGCCTCTCTCCCACTGCTGCAGCGGCCTCGCACTCCTCCAGGAGCACAGCAGCAGCCCCTCCTGCCCATTGAAGTTCTGTGTCGGTCTCATTGCCACTTAGTGAATGAAAATAAGCACTGAAGGATATTCAAGTGTGTAGCACTCCTCCTGCTACAGCATACAGAATGGATTGTGTTAGGTTTAAAAAAGTGAAACACCCACCCTACAATGATATAGAACACTTCCTTTAAAGAAGCCTGTGAATAACTTTAAAAGATCAGGTTAACCCTCTTTTACTCTCTTATCATTCTTGAACATAAGTATTTACAATACTATATTGAACAATGGCATCGTTGCTGCTTTTTTATTTTAACAATCTAGCAATCATTCACAAAGCCAATAGTCACAGCTTCTTTTTCCTGACAAAAAACTTGCAATATTACATATCTACATAGAATGACAGAAAAAACATAACACTAGACGGGCGCAACACTCTGCTAAGCACACATTTTTAGCCTATGGGGCAGATTTATGTTAACTGGCACATACCCAGGGATGCACCAGTTAATGTACGCTACAGTGCGCAACTGCTCCGCCACCCATGGTGTGCCGCATTTATAATGCTTAAACAACAAGGGGTGATGATGGACAGAGTTTCTGAATTAAGCCGAATACTCTCACCCAGTCAAGAGATCAG
The DNA here is from genome assembly GCF_964263255.1 of Lissotriton vulgaris. Taxonomy (NCBI): domain Eukaryota; kingdom Metazoa; phylum Chordata; class Amphibia; order Caudata; family Salamandridae; genus Lissotriton; species Lissotriton vulgaris. The sequence continues at coordinate 394,520 of NW_028244125.1, read as the reverse complement.
GGCTAGATCCAACACCGTTTTTTAGTTCACTGCACCATCCCAGCTCAGAACCTGGCTATATGCAAATTAGTCTGTTCCTGTCCCAGTGCATGATGGGAACAGGGCAAACCAAACTACCAAGCCAATTCTTTCACTGGGAAGGAAACAAGCTTCCGGGGACCGGTTTCTGGCATTACAGCCGTCTTCGGCCCAGCTTGCTTGAATCCTGATGGTGCAATGAGCAAGGGACTCACATCTGAGTATACCCTTCCACACTTATGGTGGACAAAATAATTAAACAACAAGGGGTGATGATGGACAGAGTTTCTGAATTAAGCAGAATACTCTCACCCAGTCAAGAGATCAGGGCTAGATCCAACACCGTTTTTTAGCTCACTGCACCATCCCAGCTCAGAACCTGGCAATATGCAAATTAGTCTGTTCCTGTCCCAGTGCATGATGGGAACAGGGCAAACCAAACTACCAAGCCAATTCTTTCACTGGGAAGGAAACAAGCTTCCGGGGACCGGTTTGTGGCATTACAGCCGTCTTCGGCCCGGCTTGCTTGAATCCTGATGGTGCAATGAGCAAGGGACTCACATCTGAGTATACCCTTCCACACTTATGGTGGACAAAATAATTAAACAACAAGGGGTGATGATGGACAGAGTTTCTGAATTAAGCAGAATACTCTCACCCAGTCAAGAGATCAGGGCTAGATCCAACACTGTTTTTTAGCTCACTGCACCATCCCAGCTCAGAACCTGGCTATATGCAAATTAGTCTGTTCCTGTCCCAGTGCATGATGGGAACAGGGCAAACCAAACTACCAAGCCAATTCTTTCACCGGAAAGGAAACAAGCTTCCGGGGACCGGTTTCTGGCATTACAGCCGTCTTCGGCCCGGCTTGCTTGAATCCTGATGGTGCAATGAGCAAGGGACTCACATCTGAGTATACCCTTCCACACTTATGGTGGACAAAATAATTAAACAACAAGGGGTGATGATGGACAGAGTTTCTGAATTAAGCAGAAAACTCCCACCCAGTCAAGAGATCAGGGCTAGATCCGACACCGTTTTTTAGCTCACTGCACCATCCCAGCTCAGAACCTGGCTATATGCAAATTAGTCTGTTCCTGTCCCAGTGCATGATGGGAACAGGGCAAACCAAACTACCAAGCCAATTCTTTCACTGGGAAGGAAACAAGCTTCCGGGGACCGGTTTCTGGCATTACAGCTGTCTTCGGCCCGGCTTGCTTGAATCCTGATGGTGCAATGAGCAAGGGACTCACATCTGAGTATACCCTTCCACACTTATGGTGGACAAAATAATTAAAGAACAAGAGGTGATGATGGACAGAGTTTCTGAATTAAGCAGAATACTCTCACCCAGTCAAGAGATCAGGGCTAGATCCAACACCGTTTTTTAGCTCACTGCACCATCCCAGCTCAGAACCTGGCTATATGCAAATTAGTCTGTTCCTGTCCCAGTGCATGATGGGAACAGGGCAAACCAAACTACCAAGCCAATTCTTTCACTGGGAAGAAAACAAGCTTCCGGGGACCGGTTTCTGGCATTACAGCCGTCTTTGGCCCGGCTTGCTTGAATCCTGATGGTGCAATGAGCAAGGGACTCACATCTGAGTATACCCTTCCACACTTATGGTGGACAAAATAATTAAACAACAAGGGGTGATGATGGACAGAGTTTCTGAATTAAGCATACCCTGTCACACTATAGGTGTGGCAGGGTATACTCAGACATGAGTCCCTTTCTCACTGCACCATCAGGATTCAAGCAAGCCTGGCCGAAGAAGACTGAAATGCCAAAAACCGGTCCCCGGTAGCTTGTCTCCTTTCTGGTGAAGAATTGGCTTGGTAGTTTAGTCTGCCCTGTTTCCATGATGCACTGGGCCAGGGACAGACTGATTTGCATATAGCCAGGTTCTGAGCTGGGATGGTGCAGTGAGATAAATAACGGTGATGGATCAAGCCCTGATCTTTGGACTGGGTAAGAGTGGTCTGCTTAATTCAGACACTCTGTTCATCACCACCCCTTTTCTGAATCGTTTTTGGCCACTATAGGTGTGGCAGGGTATACTCAGACATGAGTCCCTTTCTCACTGCACCATCAGGATTCAAGCAAGCCGGGCCGAAGAAGGCTGAAATGCCAGAAACCGGTCCCCGGTAGCTTGTCTCCTTTCTGGTGAAGAATTGGCTTGGTACTTTAGTCTGCCCTGTTCCCATGATGCACTGGGCCAGGGACAGACTGATTTGCATATAGCCAGGTTCTGAGCTGGGATGGTGCAGTGAGATAAATAACGGTGATGGATCAAGCCCTGATCTTTGGACTGGGTAAGAGTGGTCTGCTTAATTCAGACACTCTGTTCATCACCACCCCCTTTTCTGAATCGTTTTTGGCCACTATAGGTGTGGCAGGGTATACTCAGACATGAGTCCCTTTCTCACTGCACCATCAGGATTCAAGCAAGCCGGGCCGAAGAAGGCTGAAATGTCAGAAACCGGTCCCCGGTAGCTTGTTTCATTTCTGGTGAAGAATTGGCTTGGTAGTTTAGTCAGCCCTGTTCCCATGATGCACTGGGCCAGGGACAGACTGTTTTGCATATAGCCAGGTTCTGAGCTGGGATGGGGCAGTGAGATAAATAACGGTGATGGATCAAGCCCTGATCTTTGGACTGGGTAAGAGTGGTCTGCTTAATTCAGACACTCTGTTCATCACCACCCCCTTTTCTGAATCGCATTTATAATGCAGCGCACCATGGTGCAAAAACGGCACAGATGCTTGACGCATCTGTGCCATAAAGGTGGTGCATTGCTGGAATTGTATCACAAGTGTAACACAACTCCAGCAAGGCGCGGGGGTACCCCATCTTGACAATGCTGTGTCAAGACCTACGCCTGCTTGAAGCACATGCAGGGTTTGGAGGCAGCATTGGCCTGAAAGTGACTGAGTGAAATCTCATAGATTTCACTCAGCCACTTTCAGGAGGCGTTCCTGCACAGGAACGCCCCTGCACAGGAACACTTCCTTATGGTGCAGGGCTTTACAACATAACGCATCTCCTAGATGCATCACGTTGTAAATATGGCGCATTGTTTGCACCGCCATTGCGTCAAATAAAGTGACGGAATTATGACGCAAAGAGACGCAAGGGCATCATAAATCTGCCCCTATGTGTTTTAAACTGCCCTCTAAATTACAACCAACACTCTCTTTGAAGAGACCCTCTAGTTTTTTTAACTCCTCCCATGCTCATGACAGAGCCGCTCCGTCATAAGCATCGGCTGAGCTGTCCTCATGATGGAGCGGTTCCATCATGGCTCTGCCACTGTGCTTGCGCGGCGCTGATTTTGCACCTGCGTGACGCGTTCTATTGAGTGAGCGGGGCCATGACGGAACCGCTCCGTTATGAGCACAGGCCAACCGCAGCTCGTGAAGCAGTGGCTCCATCATGAACATGCGAGAGCCGCTCAGCCCCCCGCCCCCCTAGCGCTGCAGCGGAATTGCCACCGCAGCAAAGGAGTTAAAGTCCTGGAAACAACACCATTTAACATTTAATATCATTTACCTCCAATGTTTTCATATATCAGCGTTGCTGAACTCACTCAGTGAAATGTCACTGATTTCATTAAATCACTTTTAAGACACTCCTTATGCCAATGCACCCAATCCTGTGTGGAAGTGCTTATATAAAACATGACACTGGTATAACCAGGATAGACAAAGAAATGACACATTGATGGAAAAGTTTCTTTATTTTTTATACTTACCTAAGAAATAGTAACAAAGTAAAAGTAAATTTCTTTTAAAAACATAGTATCTGTGGATGAAAAGTAAAAATAAGATTATAATGTACATTTCATGAAACAAAAAAAGTAGGAGTGAATGAAACAGAAAGTAAAAGAAAAAAAGACTGAGGGAGAGAGAGAGAGACAGACACAGAATGTCTAGTATATAAATCAATAAGTAACATCATTAATTGAAAGAGATAATAGCACTGAAGGAATGAGTGTCTAAACGAAAGTAATGTGAGAGAGAAAATAAAAGTATGATCAGTGATAGTACACAAAGTAAACAGTCTCTTAAAGAAACACAGTAAGAGTACAGGAATATCTTAAGGAGATAAATAAAATAAAGGAAAAACAGTAAGAGAAACAGAGTGAAAAAGAGTGAGTAATAGAAGGTAAACAGAGTACAAATAGACAAGCACTGCAAGACACATATAAATAGAAATAAAGTAGGGTAAGAGAAGTAAAGTATGGGCCTTATTTATGAAGGCCTTGCACTGCCCATGCGTCACTTTTAACATGGGAAAAATTGGTGCATCGGTGGCGCAAGGCTTTCATAAATGAGGCCCTTTACATTTAAGTTTAAGAATTGAGCATAAGTAATGAAAGCAGAGTAAGGGAACAAATATTAGTACGGTAAGACAAACGAATTAAGATTCTAGAAACAAAGGTGATGCAAGGTCAATAAAGGTGAGTCACCATGAGACAACAGTAGAAACAAACTGAAGAGATAGATAGACTGAATAAGATAGTGACCGAAAAGATGTTAGAGAAACAGGAGAAAAAATTAAACAACGCAAAATATGAATGAGTTAAACGGAATAAGCGTGACTGAACAGTACTGAAAAAGGAAGGGGATGAAAACAATAAGAATAAGAGAGAGGCAAACAAAACTCTCGGATGTTATTAGTTGTACTTACCTTATAAATATAATATCTGTGGAAGACAGTAAAAAAATCTGTTATAATACATATTTCTAAATCCAATGTAACAAAATAACTTACACAACATATTACATAGTTTATTTTTGCTGTCCGCAGAATATATTGATTTTCACTATAAACAGTGATTTCAATAGTAATCATCATGTAACAGCGGGGAAAAAAAACACAATCAAAATGATTAAAAAACCCATAGAAGATCTCCATACATAATATAAATACCTGAAAAAACATGTCTTAAATGTTTTTCTCTAATTCGCAATTTCTTCAGTAAGCACAGTACATCTTCCACAGTTACAAACTAATGAAACTATACCACTCTCAACAAAGTCTCAACAAAGCCCCGTGCAAGTATGTTCTTTAAGGTACACATTTTCTTCTCTCAGACCTTTCCGCGTGGCCAAATGATATAAGTTAACTTGTTATCTTTTAAATACCTCTCAAAAAACTTCTGTCCATATATGTTCTAAAATAATTATCTAAAGTACTGATTTTCTTGTCTCATATTTTTCTCCGTGGCCAAATAGTATGAGTTAAGTAGTTATTTTCTGAATTTCTGAATCTTAGTCTTATCCATTCTTTTCTGAACCTTTCCAGTTAAAAAATGTAACATGTTCTGTACCATCAAACATTAAGTAAACTTGTACCTGATGCTATCACTATGCCAAATACAAATTTCATTTCTACATTTGCACACCCTCAGTCACATAATATTTCTAAACAACAGAGTTTCATATCTTTAAAGTATTAATCTTCCTACACCAAGTAAATTTACTGAAATTTGGGTTGCAAAAATAGCAGATAAGAGTTAGTTAAGTCAAAAGGCAAACGATTCTTAAAAGTCAATTGACTATCATTGCTAAGCGTCCAGCCTGTTGGACACTTCAAATAAGCTGTGTAATGTCCTTCATGAAAAATAATGGCCACAGTTACAAATGTTCTTCTAGAAATAGATAGTTGAGAAGCCACAAAAGTTTTAATTAAAGTTGACAATTTACTCCCATCAGCTCTGCATCGTTGAAACATTAAAATTACATATTGTCCATTTCTGTGGATAAATAAAGTTGATAACATTTCAGACTTACATTGAGAACAGACCATGTTCTGATGCGCATCTTTAACTAGTTTATTAAAAGACACTTCTTTACAGTCTGGTAATGTTAAATATATAAATCTTTCACTGTGTATATCAGTAGTACTAAAAATGAACAATTATCACAATTATGTTGCCATTTATAAGAAAGGCCAAAAAGACTATCAATATCTACACCTTCATCTTCCAAAACTGTAAACATATACATAATAAATTCCTGACAATCTTGCTGAATATTCTGAGAAAATTGATTTAGTCCTGCACATATGTCTAAAACATTCCTTAGTTCTGAAACACTTGCTACTTCACTATCACCACTGCTACATTTTTCATATACAGAATTTAAGGAACAACAAAATGTTTGCTCCCGATTTTGTACAATCTGTTCAACATTTTTTAGAAAAAAAAACAACATTAACTACTACATTTGCATAGCAGTTGACACCAGACCTGTTTTCAAACTTAAATCCAACAATCTCTTCAATACTAACCTTTCTCTTAATCCTACCAATGACAGATACATCTTTTTTTCTTCGTTTCTCGACTACTTCGGCACATTTTTCCTCATTTCTCCTTTTCTGACCAACCATACACCTTTCAAATAAAGGATATTGAGGTAAACTTGGAGCATATTCTCTTCTTAACCTATTATACTCTTTCACACAATTTAAATCTGCACTAATCTTTGTCTCATCAAAATCAATTAGATAAAGTCCACATAAAGTTCTAACTCGAGATAAAGCAACATACGCCATACCCTCTTTGAATACAGTGCTTCCAATATTTACCAAAGCACAATCTACACTTAAACCTTGAGATTTGTGAATAGTCACTGCATATGCCAAACAAATTGGAAATTGCTTCCGACGGACATATAAGTCTTTCACAAGCAAAAAACGAGTTGAACAGCGACTAATTTGTTGAACTTCCTCAATTCCATCAAATTTTATTCTTAAAAATTCAATCTCATCTCTATTTGAGTAATTGACAAAACCAACAACATTACCCATTGCTCCATTTACCAATCCTCTTTCTACAAGTAAATTTCTCCGTAAAATTATCCGACAATTGAAACATACATACAGATTTTTCTCTAAGCCAGCAGTTTTAGATATAGATTTCTGAAGAGAATCTAATTTTAACTTCAACTTTTCAGACAAAACAATAATACTACCTTCATGCTCTATTCTATCTTTAGCTTCCAGTTTCTTAATTTCTTGATTTTCTAACTTCAACATTTTTTCATTGAAAACCGAACATTCTTTGAGAGTTGGCATCAAGCAAATGACTGACTTATCTACTACCTCTTTACTATATATTTTCTCAGGTACATTATCTTCATTAGGAAACAGCTTGGAAAGTAATCGTGTTCGTAGAGTGTCTTTCGCATCTTCAGTTAGTTTTCCAATCCTTATATCTTGAAGAATATTTCCATATTTAGTATCCTTTGCCTGTCGCATATTTTGAATCAGTTCAGTATATTTGAAATGTGATCATATATTAACATTTCCAATACTGCCCAGGCACTTTCTGGTCTCTTCATGCGTAACAGTTTCAAATACAGGTTGTCCTTTCACAGGAGTTAGCTGCAGTAGATCTCCAAAAACTATGACATGTTTACCTCCAAATAACACATCATACTCTGTCTTAAGTATCTGTTGCATTCTTAAATGCACAAAAGCAAGCATTAAATTGGATACCATGCTTACCTCATCAATAATGAGAAGTTTCATTTTTTTAAGGACTCTAGAAACTTCAAAACAAGCTTCTCCAGATAGCTTGTGATATTGTAATTTATTTTCATGTTCAACTGCCAGCATCAGTAAACGATGTAAAGTAATCCCTTTAATATTATGTGCTGCCAATCCAGTTGGAGCAGTAACAACACAAGACAGTGTTGACTGAGTTCTTTGCTGTAGATATGTAGTAATTCCTTTAATTAGGAAACTTTTACCAGTTCCAGCTTCTCCACTTACATATAGTCGAATAGGTTCAAATGATATACATGAGCAATCGTTTTTCTCATGACGAAAGCCATGCTCAATGTGCTCTGCCACTTCATCATATATCTGTCTTTGCTCAAGATTAAATTGCTTCTTTAATTCTTCTAAGTTTATTACTTCCTCTTGACCTTGCTGCATTGCTCTTTCCACCTCATCCATGGCAGTGGCTGCTTCATTTTGGATAATTGGTTGTCCCAGTGGATCTTGACTTAATGAAGCCGAACTTTGACTACCTTGTGAACTGTCTCTAGCAATCTCCGCTGCAATTATTGCTTCTTGCTCTATTTCATCATTCAACATTTGGAGATAATTATTAAAAACAGGACACTCGATACCACTTTTAGATGCGTCGAATGAATCTTCATAACTATCAAAGTCACCAAGTAGTTCCTCTTTTGTACGCCATGGTTTAAAGAGTTGCAAAAGAGCTAAATAGTAAAATTCTCTTTTGTCAGGTGTATTGCAACTCAGTGTTCGATGATTAATCAAGTGTCCTTTTCTTTGTTTCACCAGACATCCTTCATGTCCAATTACAGTGTGTACAACTTTATCGATATTCTCTGTAATATTCCTTTTAAAAGTGTAGTTTTGAAGTATTTCATACAGACAAATATTTTCAAGCAGAGTACTTCTATTTGGATAGTATGTATCCAACATATTTGTTTTTAGAATGTCTGTACTGTTTAGTTCTTTCTGTGCTAAATATTCAATTTCTTGCACAGGTTTCAGAACACGGTTTCGTGTTTCTGCAAGACCCAAACTCACCCAGAGGATAGTCCTTGATTTTGCATAAAGACTTGCTGATGATAACCGATCACAACATTCATATGCTCCAATTTCTCGATGAGACAACATCTTCAAACTGTACGTATACAATTTCTTGCTTAGGCTCTTTTCATGAGAAATGTCTTCCCACATCTCCTTCAGTTCCGTCTTTTCAGATTTCGTGATGTAAGACGTTACATATCGAGCCACAGCAATAGAGTTGTCTGCAACATATTGTATGTCCATGTTAGCATTCCACATGGACAAAATGACTGGGTTATAGTCATTTATATATTAGGATTCTTCACCTCTTCTTAAATTGTACATATTTTTAGGTGACCTTCTTGTGATGGTATGTCGCAAAGATAACATCAAATTGTTGACTCTTCCTTTTGAAAGTACCGGTCGTGCAAATTCAAAACGACATTTGGTGTAGAATTTACTCTTTGTTTTGAATTTTCTCCGACAATATTTTCCACAACGATGACTTTGAAAGCGTAACACTTTTCCTCTTAGGTCCTTATCAGTTGTAGTATTAGGTATGTCACAAGTGGCATACTGTTCAATAAAAGACAGTACAGTCTCATCCGAGTCTGTTCCAAATTTAGGAGCATCCTTGATCCATAACAGCATATGAATATGATAAGCACCTCTTGCTTGATATTCTTTTCTCCAAAAGAAATCTAGTACTTCACCAAGAGGTGGATTTTTCTTGTTTGTAATAAAAGACATCATAGCTTCAAATCTATGATTAAAATATCTGCAAACATTAAACGGATCTAACGAACACAGTTCTCCAGGTGTCTTGTAGTTTATGTTTTCTATGCTTGCATTCGCCTCCCGAAGAAATTCAAGTAAATCTTCCCAAGCATACTCTGCACAGCTTAGAGTTAAAAACCATGTAGGTGCTCCTACGTTTCTAAGCATGCACTTCAAATCTCCATGACGACGGTACCAATACTCATTAGTACCACGCTGACAAGCCATTAAATAATTAGGTGTGAATCCAAAACACTATCTTTCTGTTGCACTTTATCCATAAATTCCTTTGCTGAAACATTTTGCAGATGCACTCCACTTTTTAAGATATGGTTTACTGCATAAGAAAGACCAGATAAGTCACTCTCAAACAGAAGATGAAACAAATATGGAATGCATTGGCGAAACCTCGGATCTTCTGCATATAATCTTGCTGTCCGGTACTCAGATGCAGGAATCTGCATAGGTCGGGCATCATATCGTGTACCTTCACCTGTAAGGAATAACTGTTGGAAACAACGACCTTCCAAACTTTCTTCCCATACACTAATAGGATTTCCTTTTGCTTTTTTCATCTGAAATAATTCAATAGCATTCCCTATTGCTTCTTTGGAATACAGTGGATGAACACTGTAATGCTCATAAATTTCTTCACTTCTGGATAAGTCGACTTTTTCAATTTGTCCAATAGACAAATCATTATCCTCTTCTTCACTTACTTCTTCTTCTTCTACGTATACATCTTTATAGTACTTATTGTTTTTCACTAAATACAACGTTGCTTTTTTGACTTTTCTAACATCCACTACATCTTGCCAGATTTTCTTACTCTTTGTAGGTACACCATTAACTAGAATAACTATAGGTTCCTCTTCTACATTTTCAACACCAATTGTTTCCATATTTTTTTTTTAAATCAAGTAGCAAATATACAACTCTACCCTTTAATCCTCTGTGTAAATCTGAAGGATTTAATTTGCCAGTCTTAGGCTCCATACGAACAATAGCCTGAAAAGGATGTACACATTGAATCAGAATAGCCTCATAAGTATTTAAATCCATCAGTTCCGATGGAATATTTATCAACTCAAGATTATTATGGACAGCTCTAGCAGGCATTCTATTTTCATTTAATTTATTATAACAATACTTACAAATACGTTGCTCAAAACCCAAATCAAAATAGTATTCTACCAACAAATAAGTTGCAAAATCTTTCCATTGACTATTACTTTCATCTTCACTTTTTAAATATAAATCAACTAACCTAGTTTGACTTTTGTAATGAATGCGTCGACAACACACACAAGAAAAATTTGGTTTCTCACCTGCAATGACCTTAAACTTTGTTATTTCCTGTTCAAAATTTTCAATATTAAAATTTCCAACATTTTCTAACACATTTCCTTCTATAATTATATCAGTTTCTGAATTATCTTCCTCTGGACCAAAATAACTTACCTCAATTTCTCCACAAATCTTCTAAACATCTAATTCACATCCATGCAAAAGAGCACTATTTAACTGTTTAAGTTAAAGTGCTGGACTTTTTGCATGATACAACTTTCTCACTAATTTTCTCATTTTCGTATGATGTACTGCTAACATCCTGAAGTGATGGAAGACACTCTGACATATTTTTTTAGAAAGACAAGCCAGATAATGGCCTTGCAGACCTATTTTTTCTTGCACTCTGCAATGATCTAATTCTTGCAACATTACAATTTCTTTTAAGACTTTCCTTAGTATACTTACGTAAGAAATTGTGAAAGAAATCAATTGAATCCTGTCGTACACTACAAATGCTACTACAATTCCAACTGTAAAATCTTCTCCAGCCATCACCTCTTCTGCATTTCTACCCACAATTTTCTCTTTCTCAATTGCACAACCATCCTTTACCTCATATGCTCGACCACTGGTGTCAACTGCATGCAACAAATCGTTACTTTGAAAGTAACTCTCTTCATTAACAAGTGGCTCAGAAGTTGAAGTATGCATCCACTTCCCAGAAAAAAATGTACAAAAATTACTTCTATTTATGTGTCTCTTCCATTTACTTTTAGGTTTTAATACTCGGATTGCCTTATTTAGTGTATTAATTCTATTAAGTACTAAAATAAATAATTTTCTTTTTGTGTCAAATGCGCGCTGAACAACACCCTCTATATGTTCTTTCTTCTTATAAAAAGCAGATCTTCTTTTACAAACTTTCTCCTTTTTTAATAAATTCGAAACTACTCTGTTATAAAACATACGCTTCCTGATTTCCGTAAACTGATTCGTACAAGTTTTGCTGTATACATGTTCCTCTCTGCTGATTCCAGAAACATTTTTATGTTTTGTTCCATTTCTCCTTCTAGATACTGATAACTGTTTTTCCTTTTGAACGTTATCGATAACAGTTTTCCTTTGACATAATCTTCTTAAAAAAGCGTTGGTTTTCTTACCAGGAGCACTCTTCTTTTTATCCGTCCTTTGTTGTTTTGATAATTCTTGAATTTCTTTCCCCTTCAAATTGTATGTCCGTTTATAGAGCTTTCTTTTTTCTCTTCTGGTCGGCATACTAATTTATGTTTCTGATGAAAATGACAATCTGTAAAACACAAGCATAACAAATATTATAGTTGTCTACTAGCATATAACATACAAATTAAAACCACAGATTCATTTTCTAAGTAGAGTAAAGACAAAGAAACAGTCTCTGAACAGAGTAGGAAATCCTGTAGTGAATGTTGGTTCTAAATTTATGACAGTCCATAGCTGTGTTAACATTATAGACGTATTTTCTAATTCTATTTTTTAAAGCATACAAACAGTACACTGTTTTTCAAGAACTGTCGGTCATCCTAGTGCTTTAATCTTTTTTACTATAATTCTTATACACTTCATGAGAACATGTCTTGTCACTCTCATAAAGCAGATGAACAACGAATAGGACAAGAAAACTGTCTTCAAGAATGCTTTACTATCTAAAATAATTTTATTCATTTAAAAGTTCATAATCTAAAAGAACTTCAAGCATAATGTCATCAGGTACTTCTTGCAATTCATAGTCCTCATCCTCCAAAAACTCCTCTTCCCCTTCCACCATCTCTAAGTAAGCAGAGTCCAATGAAATGTCCATAAAGTCATAATTTTCATTGTTTATTTCCTCCCGAAACACTGCTTCTAATAACTCCTCCATCAGTTCATTAATAATTTCAAAATGAATTTCTTTTTGTTCTGAACAATTCTCCATCTCTATTTACTTTTCGCTCTTCTGTATCCTTTTAAAAAAATATAAAGACTAAATTATATCTTTATCATAAATATATAACTTAAAAGTACCTTTACTAATTTTTAAACTACATATATTTTTATAATTTCTAACTTATTAACTACATATATTAAGATAGCACCTTCCTCTTGTATTGAAAACAAATCGACAGTATAACCCTAAACATTAACACTGTTCCTTTTTTTTGCATTAAATAATTACTGCTGTAAAAAGACATTTTACTGTAAAATTTGTTTTTAGATTTTCTAGATATCACAAATATTGATAAACTTTATAATTAATTTTTAGAGATCCATTTTCTGAGTTCACCACTACAAAGTGCTATTCAAACTATATACACTCTGAAGGGAAGGCTCACATTGTACAAACCATAACATTCACTTAACAGATTACTACTTCCCACAGAGACAGTTCCTTTTATGTTTCAACAGCATACTCAGCATGTGAATTTCATAGCATATACAAAATTTCATGCTAACCATGAAGAACCACATCATAATAAAGCTCTGCAAATATATGTAAAACAGTGCCTACAGATAGTACAGTCACAGATATGCAGGAAAGATGCCCATCACACCAAGAGCCATATCATAATACCCTTCTGTAAATGAAGAAAAAAGACTGCCAAAGATAATACAGCATGAGTTTCAAAACTAATGAAAACTTCGCAAGAATTATTCCATGGAAACCGCAAAGAATTATAGTCAAATGATACGTAAACCAGAACTCCATCAAAAAGAACACATGCACCAGGCCCATAAAAAGATAATATCAACTGTCAGTGGAAAAATATCTCAAAATACATATCTAGTACAAGCAGATACAGACATGGCAAAAATACAAAATAAAATCATGGTCCAAACCGAAACTTTACAAATATTTTAAAAAATCTTCTTTATTATTTTAATGTGCACCCCAAAAAATTGCCTTTCAAAAATACCAACTCACCTGAAAAAAAGAATGTAATTTCTGAAATTCAGCGATGTGGAAGGCAGGTTATGCCGTTCAGCACCAAACACTATAAAAAAGAGAAATAATGAAATCTAATTAACATATTACAGACATATTTATTACACAACATAGAGCCATTGTAGCAAATAACAAGCCTAACAGATACAGTCCCTAAGATTCTCTACCATTAGATATCCTAATGCCTAAGTAAGTTCAATAATTGTTCATAGAACACATGACATAACTAAATATAAATGAAAATATCAAATATAGAGTAGAAAATAGATACAGGACAGGAGAGATACAGACTACAGGAAAGAGAGAGACAGTAGCAGGAAGAGGAACATACAGAGACAGACTAGCATTCAAAGCACAAACAGATAGACAGTAAAATAACACCACCACTGAAAAGTCAAGAAAGAAAGGGAAGGTACAATAAAGAAAAAGATGACCATGCAGACGGAGTCACAAAGTAGAAATAACAGACAGAGAACAAAGAAGACAAAAGACAGGAGGTACAGAGACAGAGAGGACAGCAGGCAAACACTACAATAGTGTGAGAGAGAGCAGAAGGAGATGGACAAACAAAGCAGAAGAGAGAGAAAGATGGAGAGAAGAAGAGTGAATAAGAGGAAAAGAGATATACACCACCATACAGACAATGTAGGAGGAAGACTGAGAACAGGACACAGAGAAACATACAAAAAGAGCACGAGAAGGAGAGAGATATCACAAGGGACAGTGAACGTAAGAGTGCTTTCAGGCCAGAAAATAAAACAATCACAGAAATGAATAAATATAGTGAAAAGCACAACCAAGACAGAGAGACCAAGAGAAACAAAAAGAATAGGACACAAAGGGTCTCATTTATGAAAGCCTTGCGCCACAGATACGTCACTTTTTCCCATGTTAAAAGTGATGCACCGGCGGCGCAAGGCCTTCATAATTAAAGGTCCATGTGAGGGAGAACAACAACTGCATACAGAGAAAATGTATCAGAGACAGGAACGGTAAAAATCAAAGGATAGGCAACATGGAGAAAAACTGCACAGTAGACAGAGATACAGAGGGCGAGCCAGACACACTAAAATATATAAAGACAACAGCACAAAAACAGTATGTTGAGAAAACGAAAACAGCAACACAGATGTATGTATACTGACTCCACTAACTTAGTGCAAGAACGTATCTGTTACAAGAACTTCTGCATAATCTTAACTCACAACTCTTTTTTTCCCTTTAGCCCCAACACTTTCCCCTCTGAACTCTCACCCACCATTGCAGCTCTCGGCCACAAACCACACTGTAAATTTTGCCCTCTAAATGTTTACATATAGGTATGGTACAACACGTAACATCATACCAACAGCAACTAAGTACTAATACCTTTGACACAGATTAATAGCTGCACAAGTTAACTAAAAAGTCTGCCTACGCCAGGCCTCAAAAGTGCACCCCAATAGACAGCAAGCCTACCTTTAAGAAACTGCCTGTGCTGAAACTCGAACAGACCCGGCCAACTTAAAGCCCTGAAACTATCTTAATTTTCTCCTCTCTCTTTGAACCAGGGGTCTCCAAACTGGTCCTGGAGGGCCGGATCCATGCCATATTTTTGGGATATCCCCATTGAAATACATGTAGTAATTTTTAAAATCTGGCATGGATCTGGCCCTCCAGGACCGGTTTGGTGACCCCTGCTTTAAACCTTTACATTTCATTTTCAAACCACGTTTCCTTTCCATAACGCACGTTTTTTTTCAATGTTCCACATTCAACACCTAAACACTTTTCCCTTTTTAGTATCCGAAGCCACAACTGCAACATGGCTAATGCACGAATTAATTAGTCTACCTTTCACGTTTTTTCAGTCTTCAAATTCTATAAATTTCTTCACATTAATAGATACCAGCGGCTCAGTACCTCCTACAGTCATAAAACTAAGTCGCTCCCTTTCACTTACAAATGCCTTTGAGACGGCAAAAAAATGTCGGGCAGATTTACAATCCCCTTACGCCACTTTAGCATCACTTTTAACATGGGACAAGTGAAGCAAAACTGCTGCACGGAGCATGTTAATCTGCCCCTAAATCTTTATAGAAATGAATGTACTCAAACATGTAATTAGTCGTTCACATGCAGGCACTTTTAATCACATGACTTATTTAACTAGAAGCGCTGTAATGTTGCATGTCTTTTCAAAGATACACCAGTACCTGCTATAATGCCGACTTTTTCTTTATTCTTCAACAGTGGTTATTTTTTTTTTCATGTAATGAAAATTACTATGACTTTTTAAACGGCAAAGCTTATGCGGTAATAATCACTCTGCATATGCTTCCCTGTAAGAATGTAGTTTATCTACCCCCGCATGGGAACCTTGATGTTTCCATCTGGCCGTGAATTCCGGCCTTGAATCACAAGACATGAACAACAGCCTTATTGTCACAAAAACAAGTTACCCTACCATCTGTTCGCAAACATATCTCTTTCACTTAGCTAATATTCACAGAGAAGTGCATTCCTTATAAAATAGTGACCTTCCTTTACAATTTGCTGAGGTGACTCCCTTAATTTTTAACGCATCCTCCACTTTAAGGCAGCCCTATTTTTTTATAACTACTAAGCAATGGTTAACTGACTTGTCTGCCAGAAATTATTTGAAGTCATTCTGCTACTCTTCACTCCATAGTCGGCGACCTATTTTTCAGGACTTCCTGTTCTACTACCAGTGCTGCGACTTTTGTGTTCCTATTTTGTTTATTACAAAATGGATGTCTCTCCTGTCTTCGCAAACGAGCAGGAGCACTTAGAACTATTTCGCCAGAGGATGGTTGACTACTACGGCATCCTACCACTATCGACTTTGAGTGCATCATATCGATTGTCATTTCGATTTTCCTATTTCACCTGTGTGCAGCCTGTATTTCATTGCCTGAGCTGTGATTTCATGTGGGCCCTGGACTTATGTCTCTGCAACTTGGTACCTCCTGAAGTGAATTACAATCATCTCATGAATCCGTTAATTGATCATGAACAGATTTGTTAAAACGGAGGGCTTATGGCCTTTGCAGCGATACAAGGAGTTCTGGGTCATTGGAATATATTCGTAGCGGCGCAAGATTTCTTGCAACACAGCTACATAGAAAAGACACCGAGTTGCCCTCTGATGGTACTAGAGGCTCCGGTAATTAAAGACCATGTATGTTCTTTTCCTCTTTTCAATTGGATGGCTGACATGTTTTCGGATGATAACAGTGACTTCCTTTTAGAAGCGGTAGCTGCCTATTTCGCCTACACAGTTGTTGATTGACTCTTATGCAAGCCATTGACGTCTACATTTTGTTTTGCCTCCCTATCTTTTTCACGTTTTCTTGGATTTTTTTTCACATCTACAGACCTATTGGCTTTACTAACAGTGGACATTATAATTTCCTGCTGGTCAGATTTTTGTGTTTTATGTGGACTAAATTTTTTTTCCTCAGCTACTTGATTTCCAACTTAACTTTTTATTAAACTCTAATGTCAACAATTCAG
The DNA here is from genome assembly GCF_964263255.1 of Lissotriton vulgaris. Classification (NCBI taxonomy): domain Eukaryota; kingdom Metazoa; phylum Chordata; class Amphibia; order Caudata; family Salamandridae; genus Lissotriton; species Lissotriton vulgaris. The sequence goes on along the minus strand of NW_028244125.1, from coordinate 377,405 downwards.
TTGCAGATCTTATCTTATCTTATTTCAAACGTACTCAGAGCAAAACAGGGTAATATATGCTACATGTGCCCTGATTAATGTGTAAAGATAGCATGAGTTTTTTATAAGTGTAAACGCCATTTCTCCTTTCAACTGCTTATTTGTGCCTCACACACCTCTGCTGCTTTAGTTTTGCATGTACTGAAATATTTTTAATGCATATGAGAAAAATATGTTCTTTCACTAATATTTCCATTACTTTTCGTGCTGTATTTCAGATGGAGTACTGAAACCTTCAAAAGATATGTCAATACAGTAGTTCTTCTCAACACTAATTTGCGAACGTTCCAACAGATTACACACATGCACCTCTAGCCAACTTGCCTTTTTTGGCGCCTTTTTTTTCCTTACACAATAGCATAACACAAACTTGATAGTGCTTCGCATGCAGAGAGCTCATTGTTAATCAGCTGATGTCTAACCACTAGCATTTTCATGTATCGTTCCTAAACTGAAAGGCAAGACACCTTCTTAGATTTAATGAAATATAACGTACTTCCTCATAACAGTGTAGAATTAATTTTGCTAAACCATATTCATTTTACATCAACTATACCGTTTGTATTCTATGTACTAGTGACTATAGCGATTACTTTGTTTCTTACAATATCTGTACTCGTATTAGATAAGAAACTTGCCTTGAAAACAGTGCATTTCTGAATAAACATTTCAAATATACATGTTCTCTCTCTTAATCCATATTCTCAACTGAAATAATTGTATACTAAAAGAGTATTCATGTGTTCCACGTAACCTCAGCTGTACTAACTTCATGTTTTCTTTTGTCGAACTGACTTACTCATACTAGAACCCGCAGGCCTATGACGGCCCATCAACCCTTTCTTAGTGGGTCGCGGACCATGCAAACAGTTGTACCTCTGTAAGAAAATAATTTATTACTGTTACCAAGCATCGCCGCAGTTCCGCTTGACTCAGTGTTAATCACTGCTCCCCCGCTTCTACAGACCAGACGCTATGTCGTATTTCACTACTTATCACGCTTTCATCTCCACAATAACAAACACTTCTCCGCGAGCCACCAGAGAACAGAGTGCAGATGCAAAAGCACTAAGAAGTCAAATACGACATACCCTCTGCTCTGTGGAGCCAACCGAGCAGTAATTGTGAAAGTAGACATTCACTAGCGCTTCAAAAAAGCATCTCAATTATATAAATAGTTTTTGAAAACCTGCCAAGTACTTTGATGCGACTATCTGTGTGTGCCTGCAGAGCAAACTTCCTCAGCCCGGACTGAAGGCAGACACAGACAGACACACACACACTAAGATAACACAGGGCAACGAAGACGGAAAGCAGGAATGAGATTAAGATGGAGTCAAACGGCAGGAGGGAGAGAGGTATTTGTATACTCGGTCTGCTACCTCAATGTATGAAGGCATATACTACACGAACCAGTGTACAACCTCATAATGACAAACTTTATTTTATTTTACTCCGCCCCTCCCCCTCTTACCCCACCCCCACCAGTGCAGCCCGCGGCCAAAAACCACACTGTAATTTTGACGTCTGACAGAAACTTTATGAATACCTTAATCATTACCACTTTTTGACGATGGTTTCACATGTGTACTACACAAACCTGTGTACAACCTCATGGTCACAACTTTTCATTTTATTTTACTCAACCACCTCCCCCTCTCACCCCACCCCCACCAGTGCAGGCCGCGGCCACAAACCACACTGTAATTTTGTCGTCTGACAGAAAGTTTAGCAATACCTTAAGCATTACCACTTTTTGACGACGGTTTCACATGTGTACTACACGAACCTGTGTACAATCTCATGGCCACAAAATTTTCATATTCTTTTACTCGACCACCTCCCCCTCTCACCCCACCCCCACCAGTGCAGGCCGCGGCCACAAACCACACTGTAATTTTGTCGTCTGACAGAACGTTTATGAATACCTTAATCATTACCACTTTTTGACGACGGTTTCACATGTGTACTACACGAACCTGTGTACAACCTCATCGTCACAACTTTTCATTTTATTTTACTCGACCACCTCCCCCTCTCACCCTACCCCCACCAGTGCAGGCCGCGGCCACAAACCACACTGTAATTTTGTCGTCTGACAGAAAGTTTATGAATACCTTAATCATTACCACTTTTTGACGACGGTTTCACATGTGTACTACACAAACCTGTGTACAACCTCATCGTCACAACTTTTCATTTTATTTTACTCGACCACCTCCCCCTCTCACCCCACCCCCACCAGTGCAGGCCGCGGCCACAAACCACACTGTAATTTTGTCGTATGACAGAAAGTTTACGAATACCTTAAGCATTAGCACTTTTTGACGACGGTATCACATGTAATGTACCATTTCTCTCTCTATCTGCATTATCTGTGTCTCTGCTAATACCATTTTTTCATTTCAAAATCAACTTCTCTCATTATATGTAAACGCTTCAAAATCACACAAATAATTACTGTCTATATTAAACATATTTTATATTCCATTTTTTGCTGTTCACCAAAATTATATACAAAACTATAATTTACACTTGAAAGAATATGAAAAAAAGGCGCGCAACTCCCATTAAATTCACAGGACTTCAGGCCCCCAGCCCCCTCCCGTCTGGTGTGGCAGCCTAAGGTAACATATATATTCTAGATACACACACCGCCACACCTGAACGTTTCACATCTCTATAAACATCCATTTGAATGTTAATTAGGCCTTGCAGTTATTTTACCCCTTCTAAAAGCCCCTGCACCTTTACTCTGCCTACTAATTAAACATTCATGTACGCCTAATACCATTTTTTTTATTTGCCCCCCCCCAAATTTCGTTCCAGTTTCGTCTCTGACTGACAGTGAATTTTAAAAAACTAACAGTAAAAGATTACATAAGAACATGACTGAAGACCATTTACCTTATTCAAATTTATTATTCAAAATTTTTAAACTAATAATTGCAAAAAAATAATCTTGCTAAAGAGTGATGAAATGAAATGGAAAAACAGTTTTAAAAATACAAGACATTATCACAGTCAAAAATGAGGTTACTCAGAGACTGTGAGGGAAATGAACCAATTTTAGTGACTAAACCACATATTACAGTACATGACAAAACAAACAGTTGCAGACTTATCTTTACCAATGCTTTGTACGATGTAGAACAGTGACAGTCACAAAACAGATATTCGTTTGTGGAACTCTGAATAATGCTTCTATCACTGCAACCAAAATTCAATGGCACAGATATCCTGTCAATACAGACTCATATATGTGTCTTCAACCAATCATATTTCTTCCCGCAAAATTTAGAAATCAAATTTACATTTCAGTTGGTTGTCCCTTACAATATTTTCATTGTCACATAAAGGTCACCCATCACCCACTGCCTTCTCTGGCTGTTTCCATGGTAACACCTCATTCTGCACCTGGCTGAAGGCACAGGTCAAAAGTTCATATCTCAACGTTCTACATCAAACCAAGAATGCTGATTTCCCTCCAAAAACACCTGCCTATCCACAGCTCTGTTACATGTCATTTTTTTGACACCCAATAGTAGTTTTCGTTTAACATAAACATTAACATGCAACATAGTCTTCAATCTTGAGGTATTAGAATCAACCAATCATTTTTATTTTTTCAACCACACCAAGCCTCATCCATTTTTTTATCCTGACTTTCAGCTTCTAACTACCATTACACTTCAAGAACCCATCGGAGTACGAGTGCAACTGCCTTGAAAATGAAGGTTTGGCTTTTAGGACACAGCTATATTCACTGGAGTGGAAAATATGCAGCAAACAGACAAATTTCCAACCTTGATTTACCAAATGTGCAGATAACGTGGATTGGCCAGAGAGGATTGAGATGTCACCAATTGATACCATTGGTGAAAACTTTTATGCATCTCCCAGAACCTGACCTTATAATTGTGCACTGTGGTGGGAAAGATCTAGGCACATTGACTGGGGTAGGTCTGGAAATGCTTCTAAAAGACACCTTTCGACATTTGATGACACTTTTTCGTCGAACTGTCTTGGTATATTCCAATATATGCCAAAGACAGAAATGGAATTGGTCCAATCAACATTGTGCACAAATTGAGAAAGCAAGGAAACATGTAAATAAATCTGTTTCTGCTTTCCTCAGAGATTATATTTAACAACAAGGGGTGGTGATGGACAGAGTTTCTGAATTAAGCAGAATACTCTCACCCAGTCAAGAGATCAGGGCTAGATCCAACACCGTTTTTTAGCTCACTGCACCATCCCAGCTCAGAACCTGGCTATATGCAAATTAGTCTGTTCCTGTCCCAGTGCATGATGGGAACAGGGCAAACCAAACTACCAAGCCAATTCTTACACTGGGAAGGAAACAAGCTACCGGGGACCGGTTTCTGGCATTTCAGCCGTCGTCTGCCCGGCTTGCTTGAATCCTGATGGTGCAATGAGCAAGGGACTCACATCTGAGTATACCCTTCCACGCTTAGGGTGGACAAAATATTTAACAACAAGGGGTGGTGATGGACAGAGTTTCTGAATTAAGCAGAATACTCTCACCCAGTCAAGAGATCAGGGCTAGATCCAACACCGTTTTTTAGCTCACTGCACCATCCCAGCTCAGAACCTGGCTATATGCAAATTAGTCTGTTCCTGTCCCAGTGCATGATGGGAACAGGGCAAACCAAACTACCAAGCCAATTCTTACACTGGGAAGGAAACAAGCTACCGGGGACCGGTTTCAGGGATTTCAGCCGTCGTCGTCCCGGCTTGCTTGAATCCTGATGGTGCAATGAGCAAGGGACTCACATCTGAGTATACCCTTCCACGCTTAGGGTGGACAAAATATTTAACGAGGGGTGGTGATGGACAGAGTTTCTGAATTAAGCAGAATACTCTCACCCAGTCAAGAGATCAGGGCTAGATCCAACACCGTTTTTTAGCTCACAGCACCATCCCAGCTCAGAACCTGGCTATATGCAAATTAGTCTGTTCCTGTCCCGGTGCATGATGGGAACAGGGCAAACCAAACTACCAAGCCAATTCTTACACTGGGAAGGAAACAAGCTACCGGGGACCGGTTTCTGGCATTTCAGCCGTCGTCGGCCCGGCTTGCTTGAATCCTGATGGTGCAATGAGCAAAGGACTCACATCTGAGTATACCCTTCCACGCTTAGGGTGGACAAAGTATTTAACAACAAGGGGTGGTGATGGACAGAGTTTCTGAATTAAGCAGAATACTCTCACCCAGTCAAGAGATCAGGGCTAGATCCAACACCGTTTTTTAGCTTACTGCACCATCCCAGCTCAGAACCTGGCTATATGCAAATTAGTCTGTTCCTGTCCCAGTGCATGATGGGAACAGGGCAAACCAAACTACCAAGCCAGTTCTTACACTGGGAAGGAAACAAGCTACCGGGGACCGGTTTCTGGCATTTCAGCCGTCGTCGGCCCGGCTTGCTTGAATCCATATGGTGCAATGAGCAAGGGACTCACATCTGAGTATACCCTTCCACGCTTAGGGTGGAAAAAATATTTAACACCTAGGGGTAGTGATGGACAGAGTTTCTGAATTAAGCAGAATACTCTCACCCAGTCAAGAGATCAGGCCTAGATCCAACACCGTTTTTTAGCTCACTGCACCATCCCAGCTCAGAACCAGGCTATATGCAAATTAGTCAGTTCCTGTCCCAGTGCATGATGGGAGCAGGGCAAACCAAACTACCAAGCCAATTCTTACACTGGGAAGGAAACAAGCTACCAGTTAATAATTGGCTTGGTAGTTTAGTCTGCCCTGTTCCCATGATGCACTGGGCCAGGGACAGACTGATTTGCATATAGCCAGGTTCTGAGCTGGGATGGTGCAGTGAGATAAATAACGTTGATGGATCAAGCCCTGATCTTTGGACTGGGTAAGAGTGGTCTGCTTAATTCAGACACTCTGTTCATCACCACCCCCTTTTCTGAATCGTTTTTGGCCACTATAGGTGTGGCAGGGTATACTCAGACATGAGTCCCTTTCTCACTGCACCATCAGGATTCAAGCAAGCCGGGCCGAAGACGGCTGAAATGCCAGAAACCGGTCCCCGGTAGCTTGTCTCCTTTCTGGTGAAGAATTGTCTTGGTAGTTTAGTCTGCCCTGTTCCCATGATGCACTGGGCCAGGGACAGACTGATTTGCATATAGCCAGGTTCTGAGCTGGGATGGTGCAGTGAGATAAATAACGGTGATGGATCAAGCCCTGATCTTTGGACTGGGTAAGAGTGGTCTGCTTAATTCAGACACTCTGTTCATCACCACCCCCTTTTCTGAAAAGTTTTTGGCCACAATAGGTGTGGCAGGGTATACTCAGACATGAGTCCCTTTCTCACTGCACCATCAGGATTCAAGCAAGCCGGGCTGAAGACGGCTGAAATGCCAGAAACCGGTCCCCGGTAGCTTGTCTCCTTTCTGGTGAAGAATTGGCTTGGTAGTTTAGTCTGCCCTGTTCCCATGATGCACTGGGCCAGGGACAGACTGATTTGCATATAGCCAGGTTCTGAGCTGGGATGGTGCAGTGAGATAAATAACGGTGATGGATCAAGCCCTGATCTTTGGACTGGGTAAGAGTGGTCTGCTAATTCAGACACTCTGTTCATCACCACCCCCTTTTCTGAATCGTTTTTGGCCACTATAGGTGTGGCAGGGTATACTCAGACATGAGTCCCTTTCTCACTGCACCATCAGGATTCAAGCAAGCCGGGCCGAAGACGGCTGAAATGCCAGAAACCGGTCCCCGGTAGCTTGTCTCCTTTCTAGTGAAGAATTGGCTTGGTAGTTTAGTCTGCCCTGTTCCCATGATGCACTGGGCCAGGGACAGACTGATTTGCATATAGCCAGGTTCTGAGCTGGGATGGTGCAGTGAGATAAATAACGGTGATGGATCAAGCCCTGATCTTTGGACTGGGTAAGAGTGGTCTGCTTAATTCAGACACTCTGTTCATCACCACCCCCTTTTCTGAAAAGTTTTTGGCCACTATAGGAGTGGCAGGGTATACTCAGACATGAGTCCCTTTCTCACTGCACCATCAGGATTCAAGCAAGCCGGGCTGAAGACGGCTGAAATGCCAGAAACCGGTCCCCGGTAGCTTGTCTCCTTTCTGGTGAAGAATTGGCTTGGTAGTTTAGTCTGCCCTGTTCCCATGATGCACTGGGAAAGGGACAGACTGATTTGCATATAGCCAGGTTCTGAGCTGGGATGGTGCAGTGAGATAAATAACGGTGATGGATCAAGCCCTGATCTTTGGACTGGGTAAGAGTCGTCTGCTTAATTCAGACACTCTGTTCATCACCACCCCCTTTTCTGAATCATTTTTGGCCACTATAGGTGTGGCAGGGTATACTCAGACATGAGTCCCTTTCTCACTGCACCATCAGGATTCAAGCAAGCCGGGCCGAAGACGGCTGAAATGCCAGAAACCGGTCCCCGGTAGCTTGTCTCCTTTATGGTGAAGAATTGGCTTGGTAGTTTAGTCTGCCCTGTTCCCATGATGCACTGGGCCAGGGACAGACTGATTTGCATATAGCCAGGTTCTGAGCTGGGATGGTGCAGTGAGATAAATAACGGTGATGGATCAAGCCCTGATCTTTGGACTGGGTAAGAGTGGTCTGCTAATTCAGACACTCTGTTCATCACCACCCCCTTTTCTGAATCGTTTTTGGCCACTATAGGTGTGGCAGGGTATACTCAGATATGAGTCCCTTTCTCACTGCACCATCAGGATTCAAGCAAGCCGGGCCGAAGACGGCTGAAATGCCAGAAACCGGTCCCCGGTAGCTTGTCTCCTTTCTAGTGAAGAATTGGCTTGGTAGTTTAGTCTGCCCTGTTCCCATGATGCACTGGGCCAGGGACAGACTGATTTGCATATAGCCAGGTTCTGAGCTGGGATGGTGCAGTGAGATAAATAATGGTGATGGATCAAGCCCTGATCTTTGGACTGGGTAAGAGTGGTCTGCTTAATTCAGACACTCTGTTCATCACCACCCCCTTTTCTGAATCGTTTTTGGCCACTATAGGTGTGGCAGGGTATACTCAGACATGAGTCCCTTTCTCACTGCACCATCAGGATTCAAGCAAGCCGGGCGGAAGACGGCTGAAATGCCAGAAACCGGTCCCCGGTAGCTTGTCTCCTTTATGGTGAAGAATTGGCTTGGTAGTTTAGTCTGCCCTGTTCCCATGATGCACTGGGCCAGGGACAGACTGATTTGCATATAGCCAGGTTTTGAGCTGGGATGGTGCAATGAGATGAATAACGGTGATGGATCAAGCCCTGATCTTTGGACTGGGTAAGAGTGGTCTGCTTAATTCAGACACTCTCTTCATCACCACCCCCTTTTCTGAATCGTTCCTCAGAGATTATAGCATGGGTTCTATTTACCACAACAACGTGTGTTACAACATGCAAGGCATCTATAGGAGAGATGGTGTTCATTTCATGGATGAGGGAAACAGAATCTTCCTCTGTAACATGAGACTCTGCATCGGAACTTACTTATAAATGCAGAAAAAACTCCATTAACACAAGGGCTCTTTTCAGAGCCACCTTATTTTTAAACACTCAAACTTCTGATTTATCTCCATTTTCACACTCTTGTAAATAGGAGTGCGCGACCGGGTGCGCGCACCCCGCAACTTTAAAAAAAAAATATATATATATTTTCGCGTTCAAGGGCCTTACTGCACCCCCTGAGAAAACCTACGCGGCCAGACAATCTCTACCTTGTCCCCTTTCCATGTTCCAACGCTTAGAAATCTACAATATATTCACTCGCACTAACAAAATGGCGGTCAACACTTCCTGATTTCCTTCTAATCGAACGTTCACAAACGTCACGCAGCAAAAAAAAAATTCTGCTTGCGCACAGCCGCATTAGTGCGCGCACCCGAGCTCGCTTATAGATATATAATTGATTTTAATTTTAATTTTCTCAGCAACTACTGAACTGATTTACACCATTCAAACAAAAGCGTAATCTGCGAGCCGGACTCTACCTTTTTGCCAAATTTCTTATTAATCCATTCAGCCGTTCGAGCTGTAGCCGTGTCTAAACATCCTATGGAAAATAACATGGAGAAAACACGTTTTGGGACACCCCTTTTATCTCAGCCCCCACTTGACCAATCCCCCCCAAACTTTCAGGGAAGGAGCGCAGCGGACCGAGCCATCTTCTATGAGAAATTCGCAAAGATTCATCCACCAGGGCCAAAGTTAATCTAAATAGAATGTTGAGGATTTCCTATGGAAACTAGGTCCTAACTATAACTACCTACTGGTGACCGCCAGTAGGTAATATGTATATATATATATATATATATATATATATATTACCTACTGGCGGTCCCAAGTAAGTATATATAGTTAAGACCTAGTTTCCATAGGAAATCCGTAACATTCTATTGCCAATAACTTTGGCGCCGGTGGACGAATCTTCGTGAATTTCTCAAAGAAGATGGCCCGTTCCGCACCGCTTCCTCCCTGAAAGTCTTGAGTAGATTCGTCAAGCGGGGGCCAAGAAAAAAGGATGTCCCAAAACGTGTTTTCCCCATGTTATTTTCCATAGGACGATTAGACACGGCTACAGCCCGAACGGCTGAACGGAATTACACCAAACTCAGCAAAATGGTAGGGACTGGTACTCAGTATGGCCTTTTGTTTAAATGGTGTAAATTCTTCCAGTAGTTTTTGAGAAAATTGTATTTGAAAACATTTTTATATCTATAAGCTCGCACCGTGCGAGCCCCTTCCAGTGCACAAGCTGCATGCTGATTGGCTGCCACTGTCTGTCAACACTCCAAAATTAGAAATTGATGGCAGCCATCTTGTGCCTCGGTAGACTGAGGAACAAGAAAGCAGAAAAACAAACACGTAGAACTCAAAAAGGGGACAGGGTAGAAGCATGCTAGGCCTGCTCAGGGGGTCCCTCCAAGGCAAAAAAATATATATATATTTTCAAAAATCGTGGGGTGCGCGCACCCTGCGATTTCCTCCCCCCATATATATATATATATATTTTTTGCCTTGAGCTGCATGCTCATTGGCTTTCAACACTTCAAAGCAGGAAGTGTTGGCAGCCATTTTGTGCTCGGTAGACAGAGTCACAAGAAAGCAGAAAAACAAACGTGTAGAACACAAAAAGGGGGCAGGGTAGAAATGAAATGAAATTAAATGAAATTGGGTTTTTGTAAAGCGCGTTGCTACCCGGAGACATCGTAGCGCTGTGGATGGGTATGGTCAGGGGGTCTGTTAACTGACTCTCAAGGGAAGAGAAATGTTTTCAGGTTTTTCCATAATTTTTGTAGGTCGGGCTCGCTGCGCAGTGTGGGTGGCAGGGTATTCCAGACAGAGGCAGCGTTCCATGAGAAGGAGCGCCCGCTCCATCTGGCGCATTTAATTTTTTTTGTTGATGCCAGAAAAGCTGTGCTAGAGCACAGTGATCTCTGAGGGTGGTTTGGAGTAGCTAGGGAACAGATCATTGCGGGGGCTTTTTTCCACATGGCCTTGTGCATTATGCACATCGCCTTGAATTTTACCCTGGCCTGGATAGGCAGCCAGTGTAGTTTCCTCAAGGCGGCAGCGCCCGAGTGTCTTCGGGACAGTCCAAGAAGAAGGCGTGCCTCCGCATTCTGGGTTATTTGGAGTTTTTTGATCATGCTGATCGGTGCACCTAAGTAAAGGGCGTTCCCGTAATCAAGGCGGGAGAGGACAATGGCCTGGCCATTATCCTACGGGCTTGAAAAGGGAGAAGAGGCAAGACTTTCCTCAGCATCCTCACCAACCCGAAGCATGTGGCGGAAAGTATTGTGGCTTGCTGGTTAAAACTCAAGGTGTCGTCTAGCCATACACCCAGACTTTTGATCCGATCTTTTGGCTCTGGTGGGGTACCCATACAGATCGGCCAGTCGATAGTGGGTCTAGGTACAGCTGTGTTCCCCAGGAACATTAACTCTGTTTTGTCCCCGTTCAGCTTCAGGTGGGACAAGGTCATCCATTTTGTTACTGCTTCTAGACAGCTACTCAGGTTGTGGGGAGTGCTGCCTGGCTGATTCAGGGCCACCACTAATTGGGTGTCGTCAGCATAAGTTATGATTTTAAAGCCAAACGGGCGCACAATCTCTGCCAGAGGCTCCATATAAACATTAAAAAGTGTGGGGCTCAGGGAGGAGCCCTGAGGCACGCCCTGATTGAGGGCCAGATTTTAGAATGTGTGGCCCCCTCCACCACCTGAAATGTGCGGTCCTCCAAAAAGGACTGTAGCATGTAATGGCATTCCCTGCCACTCCGAGCAGTGTTAGGCGGGAGATTAGGATGCTATTATTTACGGTATCAAAGGCGACACTTAAGTCTAACAGCATAATTGCTGTCGTGCCGCCTTGATCCATGTGCTTCCGGGCTAGCTCTGTTACAGTCAACAGAGCAAAAAACACAGTTGATGGACAGAATGCAGAACAATGTCTTACATTCACCCCAGTACAAAGATTTGGGCCTAAATCCATCATTTTTTTGCACTCGACACCACCCTAGGTCAGACAATGGCTATATGCAAATCAGCCTTGACCCTGTGCCTCATGGGAACAGTCCAGCCCGAACTACCAAGTCATGTCTTTCTTAGACCGGAATCAAGCATCCAAGGACCGGTTTCCATCAACTGTGGTTTTTGCATTTGTCACCCCGAGTGGGATGGGTATGCTCAGACGTGAGTCCCATGCACTCCACAACACTGGATTCAAGCAAGCCGGGCTGAAGACGGCTGGAATGCCAGAAACCAGTCCTCGGAAGCTTGTTTCTGGTCCAGGGAAGGCATGGATTGGCAGTTCAGGCTGGACTGTTCCCATGAGGCACAGGGTCAGACTGTTTTGCATATGGCCATGTCTGAACTGGGGTGGTGTAGAGTGCAAAAAAACGATGGATTTGGGCCCAGATCTCTGTACTGGGGTGAATGTATGACATTGTTCTGCATTCTGTCCATCAACTGTGGTTTTTGCATTTGTCACCCCGAGTGGGATGGGTATGCTCAGACGTGAGACCCATGCACTCCACACCACTTGATTCAAGCAAGCCGGGCTGAAGACGGCTGGAATGCCAGAAACCGGTCCTCGGAAGCTTGTGTCCGGTCCAGGGAAGGCATGGATTGGCAGTTCGAGCTGGACTGTTCCCATGAGGCACAGGGTCAGACTGATTTGCATATGTCCATGTCTGAACTGGGGTGGTGTGGAGTGCAAAAAAACGATGGATTTGGGGCCCAGATCTCTGTACTGGGGTGAATGTAGGACATTGTTCTGCATTCTGTCCATCAACTGTGGTTTGTGCATTTGTCACCCCGAGTGGGATGGGTATGCTCAGACGTGAGTCCCATGCACTCCACACCGCTGAATTCAAGCAAGCCGGGCTGATGACGGCTGGAATTCCGGAAACCGGTCCTCGGAAGCTTGTTTCCAGGCCAGGGAAGGCATGGATTGGCAGTTCGGGCTGGACTGTTCCCATGAGGCATAGGGGCAGACTGATTTGCATATGGCCATGTCGGAACTGGGGTGGTGTGGAGTGCAAAAAAACGATGGATTTGGGCCCAGATCTCCGTACTGGGGTGAATGTATGACATTGTTCTGCATTCTGTCCATCAACTGTGGTTTTTGCATTTGTCACCCCGAGTGGGATGGGTATGCTCAGACGTGAGTCCCATGCACTCCACACCAATGGATTCAAGCAAGCCGGGCTGAAGACGGCTGGAATGCCAGAAACTGGTCCTCTGAAGCTTGTTTCCGGTCCAGTCGAGGCATGGATTGGCAGTTTGGGCTGGACTGTTCCCATGAGGCACAGGGTCAGACTGATTTGCATATGGCCATGTCTGAACTGGGGTGGTATGGAGTGCAAAAAAACGATGGATTTGGGCCCAGATCTCTGTACTGGGGTGAATGTATGACATTGTTCTGCATTCTGTCCATCAACTGTGGTTTTTGCATTTGTCACCCCGAGTGGGATGGGTATGCTCAGACGTGAGTCCTATGCACTCCACACCACTGGATTCAAGCAAGCCGGGCTGAAGACGGATGGAATGCCAGAAACCGGTCCTGGAAGCTTGTCTCCGGTCCAGGGAAGGCATGGATTGGCAGTTCGGGCTTGACTGTTCCCATGAGGCACAGGGTCAGACTGATTTGCATATGGCCATGTCTGAACTGGGGTGGTGTGGAGTGCAAAAAAACGATGGATTTGGGCCCAGATCTCTGTACTGTGGTGAATGTATGACATTGTTCTGCATTCTGTCCATCAACTGTGGTTTTTGCATTTGTCACCCCGAGTGGGATGGGTATGCTCAGACGTGAGTCCCATGCACTCCACACCACTGGATTCAAGCAAGCCAGGCTGAAGACGGCTGGAATGCCAGAAACCAGACCTCGGAAGCTTGTTTCCGGTCCAGGGAAGGCATGGATTGGCAGTTCGGGCTGGACTGTTCCCATGAGGCACAGGATCAGACCGATTTGCATGTCTGAACTGGGGTGGTATGGAGTGCAAAAAACGATGGATTTTAGCCCAGATCTCTGTACTGGAGTGAATGTATGACATTGTTCTGCATTCTGTCCATCAACTGTGGTTTTTGCATTTGTCACCCCGAGTGGGATGGGTATGCTCAGACGTGAGTCCCATGCACTCCACACCACTGGATTCAAGCAAGCCGGGCTGAAGACGGCTGGAATGCCAAAAACCGGTCCTCGGAAGCTTGTTTCCGGTCCAGGGAAGGCATGGATTGGCAGTTTGGGCTGGACTGTTCCCATGAGGCACAGGGTCAGACTGATTTGCATATGGTCATGTCTGAACTGGGGTGGTGTGGAGTGCAAAAAAACGATGGATTCGGGCCCAGATCTCTGTACTGGGGTGAATGTATGACATTGTTCTGCATTCTGTCCATCAACTGTGGTTTTTGCAACAGTAAACAGAGCAGCCTCTGTCCCCAGTTTTGGGCGGAAACCGGCTTGAGAGTCATGAAGTAGGAAGTTGGTTTCCAAATATTGCATCAAGATGGTGTTGATGTGCTTCTCAAGCAGCTTACTTATCCAGGGGAGGAGCGAGATCGGGCAATAGTTGGCCATTTTTTCAGGGTCGAGGTTGGGCTTCTTCAAAAGGGCCCTGACTTATGCACACTTCCAGGCTTTCAGCACACTCCCTGTGGTAATTGACATATTCATGATGTTCAGGATGGTTGATATAATGGTGTCCGCAACCTTCAGCAGATGTCGCGGAGGGGCAGGGTCGGTGGGGGATCCTGTTATTACTTTCAGCATTAGTGTCTTGAGGGAGTCGTCCTCGAGCAGCGGAAATTCCGCTAACTGGCAGGCAGAAATTGTGGAGATGTTGTCTGTTTCCGATAAATGCTGTTCGATGGGATTAAAGGATAAGGAGATGGATTGGATCTTTTGAAAGAAATACTCTGCCTGCCGGTCGCAGCGGTTCTGGGCTTCGATGATGTCAGGCAGAATGGAAGGGGTACTAATCAGGGATTTTGCAATCCGGAATATTTCCCTCGGGGTATTGGCTGCCATCATAATTTTTTCCTCATAGAATGTTGACTGTGCCAATGGTATTTCGGCTTTATATTTCTTAATAGACTCTTGATGACTGCTTTTGTCTTGCACCCTGAATGTGCGTCTCCAAGTCCTCTCTAGTTTCCTGCAATTTTGCTTTAACTCTTTTAGTTTGGGGGTGAACCAAGGTGACTCTTTACACTTAGTTTTCTCTTTGAGAGGTTTCAGAAGAGCTATCGCGTCTAGTGCGGACTGTACCCATTCAATATAGTGTTTATAAAGTGTCTCTGGATCATCTCCTGTTTGTAGTGGGATTGCGGAGAGGGAGTTAGCCCATCGGTCGGCAGATACCTTCACCCAGTTCCTCCCCCTTAATATAGCCCGGGGGGGGGATTGTGGGGGGGCTCAGGGTCTCCCAAAATAGTGGCACCAGGATGTGGTCGGATCATGGGAGGGGGACTGGGGTCCCTACATCAAGCCGATGATCGTTGCTCAGGACTGCATCTAGCAAATGGCCTTTGTTGTGTCTGGGTTCAACACCCTTCTGGATAATTTGGAGGGCTGCAAGGTTGTTTATGAAGGTCTTTGCTAGGGGGTCTGTGAGATCGTCTAGATGGATATTTATGTCTCCCAGTACCGTAAAGTGTGGTGAGGATATGACTAGCTCGGCAACCTGAGAGGGAAGGAAGTCCATGAATTCTCCTATTTGACCCGGGGGGCGGTTGAGGAGTAGTCCTGAAAATGTCGAAGTAGCAGATAAGTCTAAGGCGAAGCTCATGCTTTCGCAATCCGATACTCCGGTTGGGCAGGCTCTACATTAGTAGCAGTTCGTGAATAATATCCCTATTCCTCCTCCTCTTCCCCCCTTCCTATCGACCCTCTGTAATCCATAACCACGCTGTAGTATAGAGCTGATGTCCGGGTCAACCTCGTTCTTTAGCCAGGTTTCCTTCAGGAATATGGCATCCGGGTCGAGGTTATCAAGAAAAAGTGACATTTCCACAGCGTGTTTGGTCAGGGACCGGCAGTTTAAGAGAAACATTTTGAGAGGGGGTCTGAGATTCTCTGTTAGTTTCAGCGGAGGTCTAAGTTCGAAGTGGCAGTTTGGGGAACTTCCTAATGGCCTTGTTTGGAAACATGGAATGAAGGCAGGATGTCTCTGTTTGGGGATCTAACTTCCTAAGGGACTCAGAATCATACCTTTTCCGGGCTGTTACTTTCTCCGGGAGTGGGGCAGGGAATCTGGTCCCTGGTTGTGGCAGGTCCCCTAGAGGGAACTAGTCCAACAGGTATCTCCAGTAAGCGCCATGGAGCTGCGCTGCAGAGTGTTGTAAAAAGGGGGCGTGCCCTCTGAACACTTGCCTGCAAAAATTTTGTAAATCAGTATAAAATTCAATTTAAAAACCATAGGTTTCAGGCCCGATATAGTTAGGAATTAGCATTTAAAAAACCATTAAAATTCACAAAAAAAACCATTTGATTTGAGATGTCATCAGTGATGTCACTGACCATGTCATGAATGATGTAATATGTGACATCATCAGCAGTGGATTGCGGGTGCGCGAAATATAGTTAGTACAACTAACTATATAGGAGCAATTTCAATGGTTTTGTATGAGTGAAATGTCCAGCTAACTATAACACCCCTAAAACTTATAGTTTTTTGAGTGAATTTCAAAGGTTTTTTAAAAGCTAATCCCTAACTATATAAGGCCTGAAACCTATGCTTTTTTCAGTGAATTTGCAAGTTTTTTTAAATGCTAATTCCTAACTATATAAGGCCTGAAACCTATGGTTTTTTCAGTGAATTTGCAAGGTTTTTTAAATGACAATTTTTAAATGTTTTAATTTGTTTTTTTTATACTGATTTACTACATTTTTGTAGGCAGGTGTTTAGAGGGCACGCCCCTTTTTACAACACTCTGCAGCAGAACCCCTGGCGCGTTTGCAGAGGAGGAACTAATTCCCCTTGCATACTGGGGGACCCTGGGGGGCAACTAGGCCACCAGGAGCCTCCAGTATAAGCCAGGGGGCTGAATTGCAGAGAGGTGTAATGAGCCGACACCCTTTTTTACACCTCTCTGCAACGCAGCCCCCGGGCGTGCTTGCAGAGGGGGAACTAATTCCCCTTGCATACTGGGGGTCCCTGGGGGATAAGTAGCCCACCTGGAACCTCCAGTATTCGCCAGGGGGTTACATTGCAGAGAGGTGTAATGAGGCCACACACTTTTTTACACCTCTCTGCAGCGCAACCCCTGGCGTGTTTGCAGAGTAGGAACTAATTCCCCTTGCATACTGCGGGTCCCTGGGGGCCAACTAGCCCATCAGGAGCCTCCAGTATGCGCCAAGGGGCTGCATTGCTTTGCCCCAGGGGTGGCGGTCCCTGGGGAAGTGTGGGGGGATAGTGGACCCCCCCACACTTCTTTATAACTATGCCCCCGCGGGTTAATTTTTTAAAAAACAGAACAGGTTAAAATTGGTCCTTTTTTGTCCTTGTGGGACCACCTGGGCAGGACTAGGGTGTCAGGGTGTATCTACCCTGCCCCTTTTTGTGTTCTTCACATTTGTTTTTTTGCTTTCTTTTGCCTTTGTCTATCGAGCACAAGATGGATGTCAACAATTCCTCGTTAAAAGTGTTGACAGCCAATGAGCATGCAGCTTTCTCAGGAAGGCATGCTGATTGGCCTCGGTAGAACCAAGGCACAAGAAAGCAGTGAAACAAAGGTGCAAACCACGCAAAGGGAAGCACCCTGACCCCCTAGGCCTGCTCAGGGGGTCTCATAAGGACCCCCCAGGCCCGAAATTGTATTTATTTATTTTTAAATCGTGGGGTACGTGCACGGTGCGCGTAAGTACGCGTACAGTACGCGTACCCCGCGATTTAAAAAAAATATATTTTTTTGGGCCTGGGAGGGTCCTTGTGGGACCCCCTGAGAAGGCCTAGGGGGTCAGGGTGCTTCTACCCTGCCCCCTTTTTGAGTTCTACACGTTTGTTTTTCTGCTTTCCTGTGCCTCAGTCTACCGAGGCACAAGATGGCTGCCAACACTTTCTGGTTTGGAGTGTTGACAGACAGTTGACAGCCAATTAGCATTCAGCTCGTGCTCGGAAAGGTAAGCTTACAGTAAGCTTACAGTAAGCTGCTATAGATATATACATTTTTTCTCTTTTGATTTTCTCAGGAACTACTGGAGGGGTTTTCACCAAATATAGAATTCTGAGGCTCATCCAAGGGCTTTGAACAATGGCAGCTTTGTAATTTACGTGCATCCATCTGTGGACTAATGATGACACACACTACAAAACCCAGTAAGCATTTCACCAAAAAGGGCGTCAAACAAGGTATAAATGTGTGGGTGTGTCAGCATGAACTCATTTGTCGAGCCTCTGATGAGAACAAGAAGTTCAGAAACACGTCAGGCCAATATCAATGACATGAGAGCTGGAAATATATCAGAATGTGGTGTTCACTCTTACCCGTGATCTTGCTGTTTAGTGCATCCTTGCCTGTGGGTAACTTGGAGCGAGATGTAAAAGCGGCAGCCGGGCCGCGAAGGATGCACAACCCTGTGATCCCTCGGGGTCAAGGTGCCCGGAAATTCTGACGAGTCCAAGAAGTGGAACAGCTGACAAAATGGGCTTTATGAGTGGCACGCATTCTGAGGCCCATCCAAGGGCTTTGAACACCGACAGCTTTGTAATTAACGTGCATCCATCTGTGGACTAATGATGACACACACTACAAAACCCAGTAAGCATTGTGCCAAAAAGGGCGTCAAACAAGGTATAAATGTGTGGGTGTGTCAGCATGAACTCATTTGTCGAGCCTCTGATGAGAACAAGAAGTTCAGAAACACGTCAGGCCAATATCAACGACATGAGAGCTGGAAATATATCAGACAGTGGCATTCACTCTTACCCGTGATCTTGCTATTTAGTCCATCCTTGCCTGTGGGTAACTTGGAGCGAGATGTAAACACGGCAGGCCGGTGGCGAAGGATGCACAACCCCGTGATCCCTGGGGGTCACGGTGCCCGGAAATTCTGCCGAGCCCAAGAATTGGAACAGCTGACAAAATGGGCTTTATGAGTGGGACGCATTCTGAAGCCCATCCAAGGGCTTTGAACAATGACAGCTTTGTAATTAACGTGCGTCCATATGTGGACTAATGATGACACACACTACAAAACCCAGTAAGCATTGTGCCAAAAAGGGCGTCAAACAAGGTATAAATGTGTGGGTGTGTCAGCACGACCTCACTTGTCCAGTCTCTGATGAGAACAAGAAGTTCAGAAACGTGTAAGGCCAATATCAACGACATGAGCGCTGGAAACATATCAGACTGTGGCGTTCACTCTTACCCGTGATCTTGCTGTTTAGTGCATCCTTGCCAGTGGGTAACTTGGAGCGAGATGTAAACGCGGCAGCCCGGTCATGCAGGATGCACAACCCCGTGATCCCTGGGGGTCACGATGCCCGGAAATTCTGCCGAGCCCAAGAAGTGGAACAGCTGACAAAATGGGCTTTATGAGTGGGACGCATTCTGAGGCCCATCCAAGGGATTTGAACAATGACAGCTTTGT
The DNA here is from genome assembly GCF_964263255.1 of Lissotriton vulgaris. Taxonomy (NCBI): domain Eukaryota; kingdom Metazoa; phylum Chordata; class Amphibia; order Caudata; family Salamandridae; genus Lissotriton; species Lissotriton vulgaris. Next base: position 358,243 of record NW_028244125.1, on the reverse strand, counting down.
AATTAACGCGCATCCATCTGTGGACTAATTATGACACACACTACAAATCCCAGTAAGCATTGCGCCAAAAAGGGCGTCAAACAAGGTATAAATGTGTGGGTGTGTCAGCATGAACTCATTTGTCGAGCCTCTGATGAGAACAAGAAGTTCAGAAACACGTCAGGCCAATATCAACGACATGAGAGCTGGAAATATATCAGACAGTGGCATTCACTCTTACCCGTGATCTTGCTGTTTAGTGCTTCCTTGCCTGTGGGTAACTTGGAGCAAGATGTAAACGCGACAGCCCGTCCGCGAAGGATGTACAACCCAGTGATCCCTGGGGGTCACGGTGCCCGGAAGTTCTACCGAGCCCAAGAAGTGGAACAGCTGACAAAATGGACTTTATGAGTGGCACGCATTCTGAGGCCCATCCAAGGGCTTTGAACAATGGCAGCTTTGTAATTAACGTGCATCCATCTATGGACTAATGATGACACACACTACAAAACCCAGTAAGCATTGCGCCAAAAAGGGCGCCAAACAAGGTATAAACGTGTGGGTGTGTCAGCACGAACTCATTTGTCGAGCCTCTGATGAGAACAAGAAGTTCAGAAAAGCTTCAGGCCAATATCAACAACATGAGAGCTGGAAACATATCAGAATGTGGCGTTCACTCTTACCCGTGATCTTGCTGTTTAGTGCATCCTTGCCTGTGGGTAACTTGGAGCGAGATGTAAATTCGGCAGCCCGGCCGCGAAGGATGCACAACCCCGTGATCCCTGGGGGTCACGGTGCCCGGAAATTCTGCCGTGCCCAAGAAGTGGAACAGCTGACAAAATGGGCTTTATGAGTGGCACGCATTCAATTCAATTCAATTCAATTTAATGAATTTATATAGCGCGCTACATACCCAGAGGGTCTCAAGGCGCTTGAGGAAGGGTGGGGAATTACTTGTCGAATATCCAGGTTTTAAGTTGCTTTCTGAATGCTAGGTGGTTCTGAGTGAGGCGAAGGTGAATAGAAAGTGAGTTCCAGGTTTTAGCCGCCAGGTAGGAGAAGGATCTTCCTCCCATGGGTGTAGAAGGAGAGTCGTGTGTTGAGGCATTCGGGTCCAAGTTCGTAAAGTGCTTTGTGTGCGTGGGTTAGGAGGCGGAATGTTATCCTCTTATTGACGGGGAGCCAGTGGAGGTCATTCAGGTGACCAGAAATGTGGTCTTTATGCGGGATGTCTAGTATGAGTCTGGCTGATGCGTTCTGGCTGCGTTGGAGTCTTTTCTGAAGTTTTGCAGTGGTACCGGCGTATAGGGTGTTTCCGTAGTCCAGGCGGCTTGTGACCAGTGCGTGGGTGACCGTTTTTCTAGTTTCGGTGGGGATCCAGCGAAATATTTTTTTGAGCATGCGGAGAATGTTGAAGCAAGACGATGAAACGGCGTTGACTTGTCTGGTCATCGAGAGTGAGGAGTCCAGAATGACGCCCAAGTTCCGTGCGTGGTCCGTCGGGATTGGTGCTTTTCCAAGGGCCTCTGGCCACCAAGAGTCGTCCCAGGCGGAGGGGGAGGTACCTAAGATAAGGACTTCTGTTTTGTCTGAATTCAGTTTCAGACGGCTGTGCTTCATCCACTCGGCTACTTCTTTCATTCCTTCATGTAGATTGGTTTTGGCGGTGTTAGGGTCTTTGGTGAGTGAGAGGATCAGTTGAGTGTCATCGGCGTAGGAGATGATGTTGAGGTTGTGTTGGCGAGCGATGGCCGCGAGGGGGCTCATGTATACATTGAAGAGGGTGGGGCTGAGTGAAGATCCTTGTGGCACGCCGCAGATGACGTCAGTAGCCTCCGACTTGAATGGTGGGAGGCGGACTCTCTGAGTCCTTCCGGCAAGGAACGAGGTGATCCATTCCAGTGCTTTTCCTTGGATTCCGATTTTTTTGAGGCATTGTAACAGGGTGCTGTGACAGACTGTGTCGAAGGCTGCGGATAGGTCGAGGAGGATGAGGGTGACTGTGTCTCCATTGTCCAGTAGAGTTCGAATGTCGTCTGTTGCAGCGATGAGTGCGGTCTCAGTGCTGTGTTTGGCTCGGAAGCCGGACTGTGAGGAGTCGAGGGATTTGTTGGTTTCGAGGAAGGCGGCGAGCTGGTTGTTGACAGCTTTCTCTATGACTTTGGCTGGGAATGGAAGGAGCGAGATGGGGAGGTAGTTTTTGAGTTCGGTGGGGTCAGCTGTGAGTTTTTTCAGAAGGGCGTTGAGTTCGGCGTGTTTCCAGCTTTCCGGGAAGGTGGCGGAGTTGAGGGAGCAGTTGATGACGTCTCGGTGCTATGATGGAATCAGCTTTGTTGAAGATGTGGTGAGGGCATGGGTCTGTGGGGGATCCTGAGTGGATGGAGTTCATCAGGCGGATGGTGTCCTCAGTGGAGATTGGGTTCCAGTCATTAAGGATGTTCAAGGGGGGTGAAGGTATAGCAGAAGGTTGTGTGGGTTGGTCTTTGCGTTGTTTGTCGAAGCTGTTGTGGATGTCTGCGATTTTGTCGTGGAAGATCGAAGCTAGGGAGTCGCAGAGGGTTTGAGAGGGAGTGATGTCGTTGGAGTTGGCAGTGGGGTTGGTAAACTCTTTGAGGATGTTGAATAATTCCTTGCTGTTGTGGGCGTTGTTGTCTAGTCGATCTTTGAATGCGGCTTTCTTTGCGGTCCGGATCAGTTGGTGGTGTATGCGGGTGGCGTTTTTGAAGGCGTCCCTGGTGCTGGTGTTTGGGTCTTTTTTCCAGGCCTTCTCAAGGGAGCGACAGAGTTTCTTGGACTTCTTAAGATCATCGTTGAACCAGGAGGCGTTTTTGCTGCTAAGTTTGATGTGACGTTTTTTCAAAGGTGCTAGGATGTCGGCGCTGTTGGTTAGCCATTGAGTGAGGTTGATGGCTGCTTGGTTGGGGTTCGAAGAGTGGGCAGGGGGGTTTGGAAGAAGCGATGAGGAGATCTGGTCGATGGTGATTTTGTTCCAGTTTCTTTCTCAGAGTAGGTTGAGGATGGTTGTGGGTTGTGTTCTTTTTGTAGCTAAAGTGAACGCAGCTGTGGTCCGTCCAATGGAGAACTGTGGTCTGACTGAAGGAGATATGTTTACTGGAGGTGAAGATAGGGTCGAGTGTGTGACCTGCGTACTGAGTGGGGGTATTAACAAGTTGTTTGAGTCCGAGGTTGGCGAGATTGTCCAGAAGGGTGGTGGCGTTGTTGTCGTTGTTCTTTTCCAGGTGAAAATTGAGGTCTCCCAGTAGAATGTAGTCCTCAGAGGAGAGGGCGTGTGGAGTGATAAAGTCAGTGATGCCTTCAATGAATTGTGCCCGGGGTCCAGGTGGCCTGTAGAGGAGGATACAAAGCTGTCATTGTTCAAAGCCCATCCAAGGGCTTTGAACAATGACAGCTTTGTAATTAACGTGCATCCATCTGTGGACTAATGATGACACACACTACAAAACCCAGTAAGCATTATGCCAAAAAGGGCGTCAAACAAGGTATAAATGTGTGGGTGTGTCAGCACGAACTCATTTGTCGAGCCTCTGATGAGAACAAGAAGTTCAGAAATGCGTCAGGCCAATATAAACGACATGAGAGCTGGAAACATATCAGACTGTGGCGTTCACTCTTACCCGTGATCTTGCAGTTTAGTGCATCCTTGCCTGTGGGTAACTTGGAGCGAGACATATGTAAACATATATATAAAATGAATATCTATATAAATACAAATATAAATGCATGCATACATATACATATACATATGTGCATACATATGCATGTTATGTACATGAAAGTTTGAAAAACACTAATACAAGCAAAGCTAAAAAGCCACCTAATTACAAACAGAATTGCTTTAACTTAAAGGAGGGCGAGACCTATTGCATTTTCAATGTTCATTTACTTTGGTTCCATCAAGAAGGCATTCAGATGTGTCACACTTTTGCCATAAATTCAGAATGTTAGCACTCTAGTTGCTCATTAGATCACTGTAATAAAGCTACTGTTTACCAGGGAAGTCTGCTGCTGGTATTCAAAGTGCATGTTTCAGTCTGCATGTCAGAATTTTTTAATGAAATAGAAGAGGATTTGAGAAGTCAAAGTGTGCCCTAATTTTTCTTTCCGCAGCACTAATCATAATTTCTATGGCAAAATTAACCCCCTAATTTTGTTCCTTTGCAAAATAAATGTTTTAAGTGGTAACACTTTATTCCAATCAAGATGGCTTCAGGTGTGCCATACTTTTGTCATAAGTAAGACTGTTAGCGCTCTAGTTGTTCTTGAGAACACTCTGGGACATTCTGTCATTGGGCTATACTTGGGCTACATCTGGGTGATATTTGTGCTACATTTGGGCTCTTTTGTCTCTGGTGGCCATCTTGGGAGACTTATTTGTTATGAAGTTTCCTAATTTCCTCATTTACTACAGTCTCCTCAGTAGGAAATATGTTCAGTTTTTTACATTGATTCCATCAAGAAGGCATTCAGATGTGTCACACATTTGCCATAAATTCAGAATGTTAGCACTCTAGATGCTTATTAGATCACTGTGGTAGAGCTTCTGCTCACCAGGGAAGTTTGCTGCTGGTATTGAAAGTGCAAGTTTCAGTCTGCATGTCAGAATTTTTTAATGACATTGAAGAGGATTTGAGAAGTCACTCAAAATGTGCCCTAATTTTTCTTTCTGCAGCAATAATCATTTTTTCTATGGCAAAATGAACCCCCTCATGTTGTTCCTTTTTAAATTAAATGTTTTGAGAGTTACCACTTTATTCCAATCAAGATGGCTTCAGGTGTGCCATACGTTTGTCATAAGTAGGACTGTTATTGATCTAGTTGTTCTTTAGAACAGTCTGGAAGCTGAAGTCTGACACAAAGGAATCAACTGACACTCTCTGCTCTTGTTGGATGTTCATGTTTTACTGAGAATGTCAGACTTCATTCTCACACAACTGAGAAAGATAATGTGAATTTACAGAAAATATGCTCTCAGTTTAGCTTATAGATCATCTTCCAAACCTCTGTGGGAAAAGCATGAGAAAATCGTTTTCTCTCAAACATTATTCATGATATCCCAGCAGAAGGATTATTCACATGGTAAAATCACCTGAGAACACACCACAATTCCTAAAATGAGTATGGTACCATCAACAAATGATTTATAATGTAACTAAAGTCTTAAAACCTTCTATTAACTTCAATGCTTTTTAATGAGGTGCTATATTGGTCCCCAGATGGCTGCCAACACTTCTTGGATGAAGTGCTGACAGCCAATCCGATCTCACGATCAGATGTGTGGTTAGGCTCCGCCCAGATATATATGTATTGTATTCCTTTAATATCTAAAAAACTACTGAACAGATTTACACTATGTAAGCAAAAGGCACGGCTCTGAACCAAGGTGTACCTCTCTGCCAAATTTGGTGTAATTCCGTTCAGCAGTTCGTACTGTAGCTGCGATTAACGGTCCCTACGGAAAATTGCATGGAGAAAACACGTTTTGGGACCCCTTTTTCTTTCGGCCCGCATGATGAATCACCCCGAGACTTTTAGGATAAGAGCGGACTGGAGGGGGCCATAAGTTTTAAAAATTTCGCAAAGTGTGGTCAACCAGCACCAAAGTTATTCAAAATAGAATGTTGGGGATTTCCTGTGGAAAATAGGTCGTAACTATAACTACCTACTGGCGACCTCCAGTAGGTAATATATATTTATACATATACATATATCTGCAGTGGGTGTTCCTCCTCCTGTACACCCGATCCCACAGCGGCACACGTCCAAGAAACACAATTTGGACAACTTCCAGGTCATTTTTTAAGAAAATATTTTTATGTTTATTTTGGCTCAAACAATAGGCAATAAATGTTCCTTTGCTTCACAATCACGGACCAACACGTTTCGGCGATTTTACATTTCTGATTTCTCCTTTTGCCTGACGCGTTTAAGAGCAGATCCACTCCTTTTTCATAGGCAATAACTCAAAATGAGCAGGGCTTCCCAAACACATCTTGGAATCACTAGTGACATAATTTCCCTTATTATGGCTCACAGGTGAGTTTATCCTTTCAGGCATGCTGGAACTTGTAGTGTTTGGGAACAATTTTTACCTTTCAGTGGGTTCCGCGGCATTAACAGTAATTTTGATCAATGTCTTTAAAGTGTACAAGTCTCCGTGGGCCTTAGAAAAGAAAGCACTCTGGTTAATTTAAAACCAATGCGCCACAACGGGGTTTGCATGAGTCATACCCCAGGGGCCCCATGTTGATTTCTCTGGTGGGTGCTGTCCTCCACGGCTGGACTGCTGTGTAAAAATCTTCCCTTTGTTACCTGATATCTTCGGGTCGAGTTTGCACTAAATAAAACAAAACAAAACAAAAATTCTGTAAAATGGCTGACTGGAAAACTGTGAATGGCGGTGGGGAGAGTTATAGTTACTTGAGATAACTTTAAATAAAACTGGTGAATTCCTCTGGTTATGTGTGCGTAAAATCTGAACCAAACTATAATGTCCCTGTCCCTGAATATATATATATATCACCACTGCGTAGTTATAGTTAGGACCACTTTTCTACTGGAAATTGATTTTTCCAGTTTGCTTATCAATTTGGTGCCGTTTAATTAATCTGGACCAACCTTTCCAAAAGAAGTTTTGTCCACCTTAGCTCCTTCCAGGTAAGATTCAGAGTAATCCATCAAGCAGGGAACGAGTACACGGGGGAGTCCAAAAACATATCTTCCCATGCAATTCTTAATAGGAGAATTAGATACTGCTTCAGCCAAAACTGTCATAAAATGTACAAGAAACCTAGATCTTTACCCTTGGCTGGCATGACATCAACAAAGATGTTGCGGCAGCCTTTTTAGTATTCATGGACTCGGACCCAGTGTGCTGAAACAAATGTTTAAAAAAAATATACAGGAAAGGATAGGGATGGTGGTGTGGTCACGGATCTGATAAGGGAAGACGCATGAGCCTAGAGCCCCGTGCCAACCCTGTGAGTTGTCCTGTTACGGGAAATGAAAACGGACCCCTGAGCACCTGAGACAGTGCTTGTAGGGGCAGGGAGAACCCGCTGATGGTGTGTTCAGAGAACGGTGCCTGTACTTTCCGACTGCCCGCGAGGAGAAGTGCGCAGTTGTGGAGCGGCCAAGATGACGCCGCTGGCGGCTTTGTCAACCAGAAAGCTCCGCCGGAGGAAGGACCTGGCTGACCACGGGAGGGTAGCTGTAAGCACTACATAACTTCAAAGACACTGAGACCCCCGCAGCACTGACAGACAGCACAGTGGTAGCGGGATTGGCGATCACCGATCGAACGCGGAGGTGTCTAATGGCCCAGAGGCGTACTGGAGACTGGAGGGATGTGGAGCTGCAGGAGGCATGCTCCAAAAAGGCGAGGTGAGCTGTGGTAGACTTCCTAGCTTCTTGCTCCCTCGGATAAGGTGCTGAAGCAGCTTTTTGGTGTGCAGACTCGCAAGCGGATCACCATTTTGAGAAGGGAACCGCGAATTGACCAGCTGAGGAGCCCTACATTGCGGATCACCCAAGCTGGCATGGCTGCACACGATCAAGTGACCGGTGGGCCGCTGAGGGGGCACTCTACAGTCCACAGTGGTTACTAATGAGCAGCCTGGAGAGCAAGGTACGGCGGTGATAGCTGAGGAGCAGTGCCAGCCAGAGCAGCCTAGTGGAGGAGTGCCCTACTGAACTACGGTGTCTGGTGAGAAGGCCACCAACCAATGATGTGGGCATTGGACTGATCGCAGGCAGAGGCCGACAAGAATCCCTACGGTCACTCTTTCCGGCGTTGTCCCGGTTGCGGTGATCACTGGAGTGGCTGGAATCCGTATGTATGACTGCATCGGAGGTATAGTGATGGAGGATTGCTGTTGAGGGAGCCAAGTGGGTTTCACAGTTATGAGGGGTAGCAGAGCTGGGATACACAGCTAGAGACTACATCGTGGAGCAGAAGATGGGGCGTGTCGCGCTGGAGGCCATAAGTGATTCTGAAGTGGGTCGTAATAGTTGGGCGGGAACCCTGGGGCTCAGTTATAACCCCTACATGCGGTTCCATTTGAGGGAGAAGGGACTGATTTGGTGGGAGCAGATGCTTTGACCCTAGTGTTGGAAGTAGCCTGCGGAAGAACCTGATAGGGGGAGCTGCAAAGGGCTGAAGTAGGTGAGAGATAACCCGGGTGGCCAGAGATTCAGAGAAGAGCACCTTGGAATCGGAATCTGAGGAGTCACAAACCGGAAGTGCCCGACTGCTAAGTATGGGCGAATTTTGATGATCCGTGGTCCCCGAATTCGCACGAAATGGCAAAAAAATCTGTGAGTTCGCAGATTTTCCCGCAAACTCGCGGATTGTTTTGCCATTTGCACAAATATGTGACCACGTGTGTCTGCAACTTTGCCACTGCGCCGAAAGGCGCCGAGGTCCCTTGAGTGAGCTGTCCATGATAGTGAGGAAAGGGCGGGAAGACTTTACATACCCTAGTGTGTGTGTGGTGGGCGAAACGGGCCGGGCTTCTATGCGAGTTCACATGCCTCTTGTCTATAAAGGGTCAGCGACCGATCAGAGCAGCAGATGAGAAGAAAGCAGCCTCCTGGTCACATGAAGAACACAGGGATTGCGCTCGAGAAACTCGTGGATGCAAAGACCTCCACAAGGACTCTGTACCTTTGCCACCGCGCCGATAGGTGCCGAGGTCCCTCGAGTGAGCTATCCATCACAGTGGGGGAAAGGGCAGGAAGATGTTGCATACCCTAGTGTGTGTGTGGTGGGGCCAAATAGGCAGGGCTTCTATGCAAGTTCACATGCATCTAGTTTATAAAGGGTCAGAGACCGATCAGATCAGCTGATGAGAAGAAAGCAGCCTCCTGGTCACAGGAAGTACACAGGGATTGCGTTCGAGAAACTCGTGTATGCAAAGACCCTCACCAAGGATTACATCTAATTGTAGTAGGCGGTAGATATAGGGAGGAAGCACACCTGCCTTGCCTAGACCGTGCTCACTTGTTGTTTGGGCTAATTATTTGAGGTTCAACTCGGCATGTGCAAAAAAATCCGCCCATGCGCGAATTTGCAAATTTTGCGGCAATTTTGTGAGATTCGCAGATCGCGAAATTGACGAAAATTCGCAAATTCCGCGAGCAAAACGGATTTTGTGCCCATACTTACCGACTGCCTCATGTGACACCTGGGACTGCGGACGAGATTGTGGATGCCTAGTATGGTAGACTCAGGTTATGAGAACTTCTGAGGGGGGGAGGGCTTGTTTCATCGTTGGTTGCTTTTCTGCCTTTCTGTAAGGGTCTAGCGGATGCCAATTGGAGGGGACCTCAGGGTTGGATAGTTGTTTAATATATGTGGTTCCCTATCCCATACGGTCGACAGAGATGTTAGGGCTTCAATACTATTAGGGTTATGGCGTGGGATAGAGGAGAGAAGCCAGGTCTGGCCTCTACGGCTCCAGGCCACCTCCCCTATCTTTGTGTGTTGATTAGAGTGTTAGTCTGGATGGGTGCTAGATTTGTAGAGCCTGTTCTGGGGTGGGGTTATTGGGGATATTCACAATTTTGTTTTGGGGAAGTTAGTAACACTGGTGTGTTAGGATGTTGTGAGCGGGTGTCTGTGAGAGTTGGATCTCAAAATGAGGATGTTACAAGATCTGAAATGTATAACCTGGAATGTACGGGGCTAGATACCACGAGTAGACACCATAAGGTGCATACCTATCTGGTGCGTAGGGGGGTTCACATAGCCTTCCCCCAGGAATGCACTGAAGCGTGGGTGGAGAAGGCAACTTTTCTATATGACATACTCAGCTTTCTCAAGGGGAGTCCTAATATGGGTTAGAGCAGGGGTCCCTTTCCAACCGACAAGCCATTTGGTGGATCCTGAAGGGAGATTTGTGGCCGTAGCTGGTCGCCTTAATGGCGCTGATGTAACACTGTGTAGTATATATGCCCCTACAGTAGACCAGATCCCCTTTTTTTGGTCATCTGTCTGGGAAGTTGGCACACTACCTGACTGGGCCAGTATTGATGGGAGGGGACTTCAACTCTGTAGCGGATAATACTATGGAAAGATCCCATATGTATAGGGGCCCGTTTCCCGAAGCCCCTATACATAGACTCTCTAGGGCCAGGCGCGAATGGCAAATGGGATGGGGGCTGATGGACACATGGCATGCGCATGACTTAGAGGAACGGGATTATTCCTATTTCTCGGCGCTGCATGAACTGCATGTGCAGCTAGACGCGATGCTGTGTACCCCTGAAATTCATGCTAAAGTGACCCATAGTGAGTACCTTACGAGAACACTCTCTGACCATAATCCGTTACTGGTAAATATACACTGGACCCAGGAGAGACCCGTGGTGCCAACCTGGACGTTACGACCAAAAGCACTGGAAGACCCTGTCTCCCATTAAGGAATTAATACAGGCATTACCCATTATTTTAGTGAGAACGAGGGAACAGCGACAACATTGGCACTGGAATGAGATGCCTTTAAAGTTGTAGTACAGCGCCTATGTATCGCTAAAATGGTGGGGGAGCGAAAGATGCTTGTGAAAGATATTGAAACTTCTGAGCAACATTTGCAAACAGCCAAGAGGAGCCGCCCACAGAATACGGGTGCACAAGGGAAAGTTTTGGCAGCCAGAGAGGCAGTAGCCACGCGAGTTGAGCGATTGCGCTGCTTTGACCACAGATCCTATCAGGCAAGGGCGCATGCAGAGGGGGATAAAGCGGGCGCATTATTGGCTTGGCCAGCTAACCCGAATCCCTGGGGCTCGCCTATATTAGGACTGACAATTCCAACGGGGGGTCGATATATACCCAGCAGGGAATCAATGGGTTGTTTCTGGATTACCACACCGAGCTCTACCGAAGCAAATTGCAGGATGCTGAGGACTTCGTGGGTGAGATCTTGTCAGACTTGGCATTCCCTCTATTGGACGAGAAGCAGGCAGAACTACTGAGGCAGGAGATTACAATAGGAGAAATATGGGCCGTAATCATGAATATGGCACGTCATAAAACACCGGAAGGGGATGGGTGGACTATAGAGTTCTATTCAGTATATTTTGATTGTTTAGTGCCACGGCTACTGGCAGTGTTCCAGAAGGCGCGGAAAACAGGAGTGTTGCGAACCTCTACTAGGGAGGCTACTATTATTCCCTTACTAAAACCCGGGATGGATCCCTCCGATAGAGCGGCTTATCGCCCACTCTATATGTTAACCACTGACTACTAAATCTTAAGTAGGATCCTTGCGACTCGACTCCTCTCCTACATGGTGCAGTTGGTACATCATGAACAAGCGGGATTTATTCCCACATGGAATACATCCGCTAACATGTGACGTTTACTTCGTATCTTGGGGGAGGATCACAGTGTGGCACCTTCCGCATTGAGAAAGCTTTCGACAGTCTGGAGTGGCCATATTTGTTTCGGGTTCTGCAGGAGCTGGGTCTGGGGGAAGTTTTCGTGGGATGGACTGAGATTGATCTATAGCTCTGCCACAGCATAAATGCGGACGGGAGAGACGGTTTCTTCTTCCTGTCTAATTGGGCAGGGCACGCAGCAGGGGTGGCCACTCTGTCCCCTGTTATTTGCGTTGGCCATTGAAACACTGGCTGAAGAAGCCAGGTCGGGGAGACACTACGTTGACCTTGATTTACGCGGAGACATGCAGCATATTTCGCTCTATGCAGACAATCTAATCATGTTCCTGGCTGATACAGCGGAGGCTCTAGGTGGGGCGACAGCGCTGCTGTGTGTATTTGGCTTGGCTTCTGGCCTGTGGGTGAACTGGGCGAAGACCAGCCTATTCCCTGTGGATATAACGACGACAAGCCCCTCACAGGTGGAGAACATTTGGTGGGAACCTTGCTGCCTGCCCTACCTTGGAACTAACATCTATCATACACGGGATAATCTGTTGGAAGGCAATATAGGAAGAGCTTTGAGAGGGATTAAAAGTAGTCTAACGTTCTGGAGTACTCTGCCACTTTCGGTAGCAGGCCGGGTAGCACTCCTTAAGATGGTGGCACTTCCCCGGTAGCTGTACTATTTTAGGAAGCTACCAATATGGATAGCCAGCTCGTTCTTCAAAACACTTCGCTCTATGGTAGGAGGGTTCTTGTGGGGAAGTGGTAGGCGGCGGGTGCCGTTGGACACAATGATGTGGTTGTGAGGCGGGGGGATGGGCGGTCCCAGACTTTGAGCTATACTACTTGGCAGCTCAACTGCAATGGTTCACCCAAGCAGTAGCTAGGGAGTTCAGAGGCCTGGATGGCCCAGAAGGTTGATGGATTCCACGTCATATATTGTCCTTTATTATACTTCAACAGCGATTACATCTTGGGATGTTGTCCCATGAGGAACAGACGCTGAGATTGTGTTGGAACCGGACCCAGCCCAGGGGGGAGATCGCCTGCCCATATGCTAAGGAGATACCCCTGGTTGTGCGCACTGCACTTCCACATGGGGGGGTTTGGACCACTTTGGCTGAATGGGAGGAGTTTGGGGTAAACGTATTGGGAAACCTGTATGAAGATGGCATCCTATTACCCTATTGGACCCTGCTGGATAGGTATGGCCTTCCTAGGGGAGATTTCCTATTGCATTCAGCCCTAGTATCTGCAATTCAAGGCACTGGGGAGGGGGATTATCGGACCCCTGCACAACTATGGCATGCCAATACGTTGTGATGGCAGCAGGGACCTTCAAAGCTATCACTTGTCTATATAGACGAATGCTGAGTGAGGGAACAAAACCATTGAGCCACTCGCAATGGAAATGAGACGTAGACCTTAGCAAAGAGATTCCTGAGACAACGTGGACCCGACTAGTTGAGAGAGCGTGGAAGAGCATGTGCAACACCAGGTTCCAATTGGTTCATTTCTATATATTACACAGAACGTATTTAACCCCGCCGAAGATCAATAGGTATTTTAAAGTGGATACAGCTCAATGTCCGCGTTGCAACCTAGAAGGAGAAAATTCCACCACATGATGTGGAGTAGTCCGCAATTGGGAACGTATTAGGCGAGGTAGTGGACCTGCTATGTGAGATTACAGAGAGATAGAGCCAGACATGGTTGTGTGCCCACTAAACTGGTTCCCACACACAAATAAAACGAAAGTCACGAACAAGTTCTTGGACTTAGGTTTGTTGTTGGTTCAGAGAGATCTCACAATGCATTGGAAAACTAAGCAAGAGCCTAGTTTTGCACAATGGAGGGCAGAATTACTTGAATGGGCAACAAATGAGAGCATAGTTCAGTTCCAGCAGGCTAGGAGATCCGATAATGAAAGAAAGATAGAGACTGCGAAGCCGTGGGAGGCCTTAGTGCATGACCCTGAAGTGGACCTGGATGGAGATGTAGAACTAGAAGTACAGACGGGGGTGCATGAGCCATTGCACGACAGGGGAACCATTGGGATGCCCATGCAGCGCCACAGTGATAACGGGACAGTACTGGGATGAGTTGGATAGCCCAGAGGTTGATGAGCTAATTAACCCTAAATACCGCAGAATATTGACTCTTTTATGTTTGATGTATGTAGACTGAGCACACCAGTGGTAAGAAGGGAGGGACTGGCATATATCTTAATGATGCAATTATTTGTCAACCAACAGTGACTTACTTTGATTGCGAGCAAATGCAACCCCGAAAGACAACATTGTTAGTTCTGAGAAGGAGACAAACTGAGAAATAGCTTAACAATGGGAAATGTATAATTATACCTTTACGAGTGAAAGGGGATTGCACACAGTATTTTGAGGTTCTATGGTCATGATGTATGTTGATTCATGTACATGCAAACTGCATTGCCAGATGTTTTGATGTTTTAAAATCAATAAAAATATTTACAAAAAATAATGGGAAAGGATAGGGATACCCTGACCCACAAGTTTGGGTGGGGGTCATCCTAGAGGGACACAAAGTGCCCCAAAAGGCATTTTTTAATGGATGCAGTGGATGATCCGGGGGAGGTTACCGTATACATTCATTTTGGGGATAGGGACATGCAGCCCTCCTCTAAGGCCAACAGATGGTCTGGGGGACCCCATTCCATGGAGTTGATTAATTTTTAGCCATTGAAAGGCCCCAGTGACCCATTGGAAGGTCATCCCCAGGACTCACTTTATTTTTATTTGTAAGTGAGCATGTGGCCCTCTTCCTGAGCAAGTGGAAAGCCCTGAGGACCCCATCATCCAAGGCCAATGTTTTTATGAGAAAGGGGTGTCTTGCCTTCCTCCCCTAGCCACTGAATGGCTCTCGGGACCCTAGGGCATCAGAGAGAGACAATGTCCCTGGCATCCCATTTCTAAGGGCAATGTTTTGATCCCTGGTCAGAAGAATGTAGACAGGGAATATAAATATAATTCCCTGCCTTCACTCTCCCGGGGAGGGAATATAACTTTGGCTTGGAAGCAGAAACAAAACCAGTTCCTGCCCAATGGGAGCAAAGTAATGGATCTGGCTTCTGCTGGCACCGAAGATGGGTTCTGGCTTGGGAGCTGGCAGGGGCCGCATGTTCTCCTCCACTGCCCCCAACATTAAAAAAAAATGGTGATTGGCCCATATGCCACTGGGCACCCACATTAAAAATAATATTGGGCAGGTCCCACAAGCAGTGATGATGGGTGTTGGCTGGGAATCTGGCAGGAGCTGAGAGACCATGGGTGTCTTCCCACTGCCCCCAAAATGTAAGAAAGTTGCAGGTTCCCTGGGAAGCATGGGGGTCCCTACAATAAATATACAATTGGCTGGCTCCTGCCGACAGCCAGCATGAGTGATGGTTGGGGAGCCTGACAAGGCCAATGGGGACCTTAGGGCTCCTCGATGCCCCCCAAGTATACATACACTGTGAGTGTCCTAGACACCCCAAAAAAATGAAAGAAAAAAAGGAATAAAAAATGAGAGGCGCAAGTTATAGTTAGTTTATGAGAAAGTTACTTGAGATAACTATAAAGGGTGAATTTCAATGGTTTTATTAGTTAAAATGGTATGTTTTAACTGATATTTTCAAATAACTATAACATCCCTTAACCTTTGTTTTTTTCAGTGAATTTCAGAGAGCCTGATTTAGGTATCAGGGAATGGGTTACTTAGTCACAACGGTGGTGGATGACCCATCCTCCAAAATTTAAATCCCATAAGATGTATCAGGATTTTTATTTCAGGGGACAGAAATTCCATCACTGTCCACCGAGACCAAAAGAAAAAAAAAAGTACATTATAAGTACCGTTCCTAATTATGACCTAACTTTAAGCTTTGGTTGTTTCTGTGAATTTATATAGTTTATCAATGTACAGTAAGATGTGTAAGGCTGTGCACAGTGTGGGGTTGGGCGCAGGGCCTAGCTTGTGCCCAACCTCCTGCGTGAGCCCAACCCCCATGAGAGTTCAACTCTTTTTATATTTTTGATTTTCACCCCTGGAACGGTCTCTCAGGTTCCCCCTAAAAAGACCTGTAGGTGAGGGTGTCACAATCTTGCCCCCTTATATCTTATATACTTATATTTTCTAGGACTCTGTGATAACGTTTCTGAGTCCAAATATGACAGCCACAACTTTTGCTTAGGTTTCAGTCAATCACAAGAGGCAGTGGATCTTTTGTGATGAAGGACAGACACAGTTGAAGTGTATTCTTTAAGTATTTATTTCAAGAGACATCTCTCTTCAAGCAGTGGCACTCGAGTAACTGTCCAAGATGGAATGCTTTGCCCCATGGCATCAACACATTCCTGTCACATTATATCCTGTAGCTGACATCACCACACATCTCCCTTTTAACAAAAAAAGAGTAATACAACCATTATCTTAATAATTAATCTAATACACATCATTCCCCCTTCTCAATGAAGTAAGAAGATGAAATAAGAAAAGAAGAGAAAAGAAAGAAAAACAAAGGAAGAGAAGAAAAAAAAAGAAAGAGAAAGAGAATCAAATCTAAACAAAATCATTCAATTTCCTAGGTAGAACAGGAATATGAGAACTTTTCCTGATGATCACAGGATTTATAAGATTTTTTTTGCAGGTGCAGAAAATTTCAAAATACTTTTTAAAATATCATTAATTTTTTCAGGACGAGGAACAAGTGCTATACGAGACATGCCCCATCAATTTCCATCAGAAAGTTTTACAGAATTTCTTCCTACTTCACAAACTTGAACAGGATCTCTGAATTTAGACAACCCTTTTCCAACAAGAATAGGATGGTTTACACGTACCCACTCACCGACTTTTAGTCTACATTCTTTCTTTGAACAAGATTTGTCATTGACAAACCTTTTAGATTTGCAAGATTGGAATTGTGTTCAGCTGTTTTCCACCACTCATTTACATTTTCATCCTTATGCAAAATTTTTGTTGTCCAAAATGGACAAACTTCTGTGCTGGATCGTCTACCTCTCATTAGTTCAAACGGGGATTTTTCAGTCACTGAATGTGGAGTGGTACGATGAGACCAAACTTGTTCTTGAATAGATTTGAAGACACAAGATTTGTTTTTTATAGAAGATTGAATACACTCCACCAGTACTTTGTTAAAACGTTCAACTTTACCATTACTGCACAGTTTTTAAAAATAAAGACATTTCTGAAGATGTGAACTGAACTCCGTTGTCAGTTAAAATTTCTCCCGGAAGACCTTCTCTAGAAAAAACGTTTTGAAAACATTCAATGTTTTTTTTAGTGGTAGGTTCAGATATTGCTTCTACTTCTACCCATCTAGCTAGATGATCAACCATTACTACAAAGTATTTCATGTAATTGGGAAGGATGTGAAACGGACCTAAAAAATCAACCCCAATACGTTGCCAAGGTTTTCCAGGACAAGGATTGATTGTTTGAGCTTGGCATTCAGTAATTAGAACTTTATCACTGAGTTTACATTTAGTACAGTTAGATACGAATTCTTTAATATAAGAATCCATGTGTGGCCACCAAAATCTTTCTCTGATTTTTTTGTTAGTCATCGTAGATCCTAAATGAGCTAATTCAATTAAACGTTGATGAAAACATGAAGGTGCTAATAACTTGTCTCCTCAAACTAAAATGTTGCTTTTAATAGATAATTCGTCTTTTACTGTCCAAAATATTTTGAGTTCATGTTGTAATGCATTTTCTTTGGGCCATTTAGTTTTCACAAATGATATGACTTGATTGAGGATAGAATTAGAATGAAAAGCAGAAATCCAGTCATTTTCACAAACAGAAGCATCTCCAATATAGGCAATAAAACACTCTTCTATTTCATTTTCCCACTCTTGATTTTCAGAATCATCAATGGGAAGTCTGGAAAGACAGTCTGCATGAGAATTTTTTCCTCCGGGAATGTATTGGATAGAAAATGTGAATTCTAAAAGTTTGGATGCCAATCTTGAGATACGAGCCGTAGTGCGTTTAATGTTTTTGCCTGAAAGTATATTCACCAATGGACAATGGTCAGTTTTGAGTACAAATGTTCTTCCCCAAACATAAGCCTTACATTTTTCTACACTCCAAACACAAGCTAGGAGTTCCTTTTCGATAACTGAATATTTGTGTTCAGTGGGTCTGAGAGTTCTAGAAGCAAACCCTATTGTGAATTCACGTCCATTGTCCATTTGAGTGAGCGCAGCTCCAATACCATATTCGCATGAATCAACAGTTATGATGATGGATCTAATTTCAAGAAAAGGTTGTGAAGCAGTAACGTTTACAATTCTCTCTTTAATCTCCTTAAAAGATTGTTCACAAGGTTCAGACCATACCAAATCTGCATTCTTCTTTAATAATGGTCTGAAACACTCTGTTTGATTGGCAAAGTTTTTTAAGAAATTTAGCGTAAAACTCGCACAAACCTAAAAAAGAAAGCAATTACTCTTTGTTTTTGGAGCTGGAGCATCTATTATACTTTTGACAAGACAAGGTTTGGGTTAAATCCCTTGATTTGAGAAAACATAACCCAGATACTTAATTTCTCTGGCTTTAAATATGCATTATTCTTTTCTCAATGTTGCTCCTCTGGATTGAAGTATATTTAGTACTTTGGTTATCAAGAGATCATGATCACATTTTGCTTCGGTGAAGAGAAAAATGTCATCTTGAAAGACAGCCACTTGAGAGATACCAAAGAACATTTCAGACATTAATCGCTGGAAAACATCTGCAGCTGAAGCTTTGCCGAAAGGCATTCTACAAAATTAAAAAGTTCCATCGGTAGTAACAAAGGCTGTAAGATGACAAGAAGCTTTATCCAATTCCACCTGATGATAGGCGGATAGGAGATCAAGTTTCGTGAACCAATTAGACTGTTCAATTTTTGTTATTAAGTCTTCAATCCTGGGCAAGGGAAAATTATGTACCCAGATGGCATCATTAACACTTCTTAAGTCGACACACATTCTAAGTTCACTAGTCTTTTTTTAGCTAGAACTATGGGAGAAAGCCACAAAGTACCTTCTACTTTTTCAATAATTCCTTGCATGCACCTGTCAGACAACATATTCGATAATTCTTGTCTAATACTGTAAGGTATGTCACGTACTTTATGTTTGACAGGTGTAACATTTTGTTTGACTTTAACAGAATATACAAAATCTGACATTTTCCCCAATATATATACATATTTCTTAAATGTGGTATCAGAGTTTCACCATCAAATGAAGTCAGCACTATGGAAGCAACAGTTGTGATCCCAATTAACCTTTTTATTATTTGAGTGGCCCCACCAGAGCCCAAACGGTGACACTTTTTAGTCGGATTGATGAGATCGCCCTCAGTAAATAAAAACAATGTCATCTACTCCTAGAAGAGGCACGGCGGTGCTGGATCGCCTCAAAAAGATTTTTTTACAAACAGAACAAAAAATTCAGGAAGTTAATCTATTGGCTGACAACTAAAGACATTGCATCCAAAATGATCCCTCCAATTCAAGACTCAATTGAGAAAATTGCCAATTCTGCACCAAAGATTGCCTCCACTTCTGCCACCTATTATAGCGATTTATATGCCCGGTCGCAGCGATCACCTCTCGAATGTACCAAGCCTCTCATTGAGGGTCTCTTCCTGGAGTCCCTACACTCAACAGACAGCGATACTCTGGATCAGCCCCTTACACTTGAAGAGAATGAGGCAGCAATAGTTGACATGAAACCAGGGAAGTTGCCTGCTCTGGATGATTTGCCACTTGAATATTACAATAAATGTAAGTCTACTCTCTCACTCCATCTTTTTAATAGGTATCTGTAGGCCATAGAAAAAGGCTGGTTCTCTCTTGAGCCAGATTTGGCCACTATTGTGGTTATTCACAATCCAGGTCAATCCCTTGGCTGCTGCTGCTCATAACACCCAATGTCTCTCATTAACATAAAGATCAAGATCTATGCCAAAAAGACTGGCAAAAATGCCACTTTATGACCACTTTATGTTAGGCTACCTAAATCAATGCCGTTTTATGCCCCATCAAAAATTCTATGGCCTCATTACAATGTCGGCAGTGCCGACCACAAAATTGCGGCAGGCGGAAAAGGCCCATAGCACAAGCTGCCATTGTAAAGTGTATGTTTATAAACATCCCTGTGCCATGTGGCAGGCACCTCAGGGTGCATGCCACACGGTGCAGGGATATTTGCGGGAGCATCACAGGTGCCCCCCAGGCCTCATAGCAGGGGCCACAGAAAGACGGGGACCTGTTAGGTGCCTCAAAGTCACTTTTGGACAGCCTTTCCATTTTGGAAAGGCTGTTGGAAAGTGGAATCATAATCCCGACATCGGAGCCAAGGCTGGTTTCGTCAACATAATGGGATTATGAGTGTTTCTGACGTTCTGAGAGGATTCCTAGAGCATGCCGGAAGAGTAGGTGATGGGCCCCATCGCTCGATGCCTCCACCCACTGCATTGTAATGTAGCGGAGGAACCGCAATGGCAGATGTCTGGCGGACCGCAACCAACGGTTGGGTGGTTGCGATCTGCCCGACATTGTAATCGAGCCCTAAGTGTTTTTTTGCAACGTGGCAGCTATTCCTCTAATTGTTTTAATAAATATTTAAATTTCAAGTATTTTAAGGCAATTTCTTCATACGCTTGCTGTTTGAAGTTTATATAGTTCAAAAAAGAAAAAATATTGGATTTCAATGATTTGCCTAAGTATTTTTTACACACATGGACATTAAAGGTAATGCTATTATTTTATTAGACAGGGTTCTCAACTCTCCAAGCTAATATAGTACATTAAAGCCCTGGAGTATGATAAGTGACAGAACTGGTTTTAAGCCAGCCAAGTACATTTTTACAAAGACATTATCCATTAATAATATGAAATCTAAGGTTCCCCATCAGATTATGAATATAAAGTGGAAAATACATTTGAATGTCTTTTCTAGAATTTTGACAAGTGACAATGGAAAATACATCTCTTAACCAGACCCAGGCCTGTCTTATGTAAACTGTAGTTGGAACTATACAGTAAATATAGCTTTGAGACCTTTTGTTATAGTGAGGGCACAACTTCTAAATACAGTGTGCAATTTCTTTCATATATACTAGCCACCCTGCCTTATGGTCTTAGAAAAAAGCTTTTTGGATGGCTTGTTAATATATCAAAACCAGTTTTAATATATGGCAAAGGCACTTTACCATGTGTTATTGTAGTGCATTTCAGCTACAGCCCAGCCTGCAGCCATAGGTTTTTTCTCCCATAAAACATGTAATTCCCATGCCATTGGTTCACTGTGTATGCCTTTATTTTGTCTTTACAAAACAGATAAGTGGAGAAATTGGTTTGAAACCAATTTAATAATGCAGTATTAGGGTCAGAGCATACACACTGTGGCACTGAATAGCAGTATTGCAGGTTACAGGGAAATAATACCAGAGATAGAGTATCCAGACAAAGGAAAAATGAATACCATGAAGAAAAGGCAAATTTGCTACATGCTTGTTTTGGCAGTTGTACTATTTGAGTAGATATTGGTGTACCTTTTTTGAACTGGACCTGACTTACATTGTTTTAGGTGGGCCTTTGGATTTCGTCCTTGCTCATCCCATTTTGGAGGTGATAATTTCCATTATTGGGTCACACCTTCATTTCACTTCCATATTTTCACCTCAGCAGAATGTTTACTTGTGTAAATTAGTCAGCACATATAGCAGATTATTCTGTATACAAACGAATGGAGGGACTGAAGTGTAAATTAATGACTATACCTTTGCAAATGACCCTTTACGTTATGGTACATTTACTGTGTTTTTGTTTGTGTGCTAATCAACAGTGAGAGCATCTAGGTGCCCTGTAGCCAGTGTGTGAGGCAGCCTCGGAGGGCTTACTCGAAAATTCAGGTCTTCAGCTTCTTGTGTAACAGAGAAGGAGGCTCTAGGGTGTTGTCAGGTTCATTCCCATGTAGAGGGGCCAGATATGAGAAGGTGAGGACTCCCTGCTCTAAATTTGTGTATACATGGGGTGTGTGCTAGGGAAAGACTGGAAGAGCAGAGGTATCCTGAAGGATGGTGAAAATTAACGTGGCTATTCAGGGAGGCAGGGCCAGTGTTGTGGAGTACTTTGTAGGTGTGGATGAGGAGTTTGAAGTGTACATGTTTGTGTATCGAGAGGAAATGGATTTCTCTAAAGTATGGTGTGAATTGGGCTCAGTGTGAGTTTCAGGACTAGTCTGGCTACTTTTGGACAGTCTGCAGTCTTCTTGGGACCTGGTTGGTTATCCCTGCATACAGGGTGTTCCCATAGTCTAGAATGTAGGTGATGAAGGATTGGGTGATAATTTTCCTTGTGTTGTCTGGTAGCCATTTAAGAGATTTTCTTCAGTATCCTTAGGGTGTTGAAGTCACACAGGATCGGTGTGTTGACTTGGGTGCCATGTCTAGCTTATCTTTGATGATTTCGATGTTTCTTGCTTGTGAGCAAGGTGGGGGGGTGTTTCCAATGTCTGTGGACCAGCAGGTAGAGTTCCACGGTGAGGCATCTTTCCCAAAGATGTTTTGTCCGAGTTCAGTTTGAAGCACTTGGATTTCACCTAGGTGGACACTTCGATCATGCATGTGGTGAACTTGTTCTTGGTGTTGGGTTTTTGCCCAAGAGGGACAGTATCAGTTGCATGTGGCCAGTATATGTGAGGATGTTTAATGTCGGCCAGAGGAGTCATGTAGATGTTGAAGAGCATTTGGCTGAATAAGCAACCTTGTGGAACTCCACAGACTAGTTCTCGTGCTTCAGAGGAGCAGGGGGCATTTTGGGTTCTTCTGGTGAGAAGGAGCAGACCCACTTGATGGGGTGTCCCTAGACGCTTGCTTGATCAGATTAGAATGGGATGGGAGGTGGTGCTGAAGGCTGCTGATAGGTATAGAAGGCTGAGGTTTGAGGTGCCCTCCCTTTTGAGGATGATCCAGATATCATCTGTTGCTGCTACAAGGGTAGTTTCTGTTCTGTGATTGGGTATAAATCCTGATTGTGTGGCATTAAGATGCTGGTGTTTGGCAAAGTGGTTGAACAGGAGCTTGTTGATGGCTCTTTCCAAGATCTTGGATGGATAGGGTTGGAGGGATATTGGTTGGGAGTTGGCAAATTTGGTTGGGTTGGCCGAGGGTTTCTTTTGGAGGGCGGATGCATGTTTCTATCATTCCAGAAATGTTTCTACAATGTTGGAGATAGGGTGAAGGACTTGCTGATGGGAATCTCTTTTTTGTTGAAGGTGTTATGGGGCAAGAGCCTGTCAGGGCCCCAGAGTGTATGGTCTTCATGACTGTTGAGGTTTTCTCTGTGCTAATGGTGTCCCTTTTACTGAATATGTTGTCTTCATTCATCACTGGGAGACATATGGAGAGAGTTTGGGGTCCCAGTTTTGGGGCAAGGCAAAATTGCTTGAAATGTTTGTGATCTTGCTACAAAAGAAGTGTGAATGGTTATTACACAGATCTTGTGATAGCCTGATGTTGCTGGTGGTAACTGCCAGTGTGGTGAAGTCATTGATGATTGCGAATATTTCTTTGAGGCTGTTGGAGCTGGCATTTCTTTGCTCGACTATGGCCTTCCTCCTAGTTTCTGAAATTAGCTGCCGGTATCTTCTCTGTGCTTCTTTGAAGTTGTCTTTTTTCGCTTCCCCTTTGCTGGTTCTCCTTTTCCGTTTCAGTTGTTTGGAGTGTCGCTTGGTTATTCTGAGGTCTTTCATATCCCAGCTGGCTAGCATTTTAGTTTTTGCCATGTGACTTTGTTTCTTGAATGCCAGAGTGTCTGTACAGTTGGTGATCCACTTGTTGAAGTTTTCGATGTTGCCTGCCAGGAAGCCCATGGTTTCTAGTTTGTTCTCGTGGAGGGCGGTCATCCAATCTGCCTTGTTTGGTAGTTCCATTTTTAGCGTACTTGGTCTCCTGTGGAGGTTGTTTTGTGCTGAAGGATGTTGATTGTAAATTGACTATTGTGAGGTCTATCCAGGTGATGGGTCTTGGTGTACTGACTGTGATGTTGTTGAAGGATGCAAAGACAGGATCTAGGAAGTGTCTGGCAGTGTGGTTTCCAATGCTGTCAAGAAGGGCCGCTGAGTTGGGGTTGGTACTGTCTTCTAGATGGACTTTGAGGCCTTTTAGGAGGATGGATGCGCTTGAGTTGAGGATAAGGGTGGCGATTAAGTCGGCAATGTTGCTAATAAAGTTGGCTGAGGGTGCTGGGGACAGTGGCAGACTAGGGTACCACCTAGGGTGAAGCACGCTGAGATTTGTAATTTAAAGTTGAGGTGTTCAATATAGCTTGTTCAGGCTTCAGAGGAGGTGGTGCAGTTGAATGTGTCTTTGTAGACATTGGAGATTCCTCTGCTGGGCCTGTTTAGACAGTCTTGACTGGTGATCTTGTATCCGGCGGGGATGGCGGTAGCAATGTCTGGAGTTGAAAGTGTGGTCAGCCATGTTTCCGTGAGGAAGAGAAGGTCCTGGCGTCGTTGTTCAGTGGGTCCAAAAACCTTCCGGTGTGCTTGCTGAGCAAGCAGATGTTAAGGAGCATGCATGATATTATGTGTGAGGTGTATCAGAGTGTTTGTCGGTGGGTGTGTGTATGTGTGTGGGGTTGGGTGTTGTGTGTATGTTTTTGGTTGGACTTATTGGACCAGTGGTGCAGGTGAAGCATCAGAGGGAGCAGGTGAAAGCTCCTTGCTGAATGAGGCCAGGCCGGGCCACCCTTCTTTCGCCTACCTCAGAATATTCCAGTAAGACGTGGAAAAGTAAGTCTTCACCATTTCTGAGAATCCAATCTCGCCAAGTAAAAGCTCTTGCCCCAAAACGTCATAGTCTTTGTTTTACTTCAGCAGTGGGAGCAACAAATGATAAAATTACCACAGTGAAAGAGGAGTTGAATAGGCATTCTCCTTGGCTAGAACTGAAGTTCAGCGGGCCATTGATTGACCCCAATACAACATATTGCAATACCAGCGTTAGGCAGAATATGAGGGATGGCGGAAGTCGTACTGCTGCAAAAACCTTGATTA
The DNA here is from genome assembly GCF_964263255.1 of Lissotriton vulgaris. Taxonomy (NCBI): domain Eukaryota; kingdom Metazoa; phylum Chordata; class Amphibia; order Caudata; family Salamandridae; genus Lissotriton; species Lissotriton vulgaris. The sequence goes on along the minus strand of NW_028244125.1, from coordinate 333,767 downwards.
TTTTGGTGGAGGTTCATTCTACTACTGATGAAAGCACTCAGGATATCCAAAAATCTTTCAACTGAGCTTGAACGCCAGTCTCTAACAAAACACAGAAAGAACCTGCTCAGCCCCAGACTTTGGGAATTTCACCCCCATTGGGCACTTCTAAGAAATCTTTTGAGACCCTTTTTGAACAACAGTTGCCAGATTTTTATTCTCATCTACAAGGTTTGGTTACTAGGACGTTCAGTGGATGTTCACTTAGAATCGGCGCAGTCGAGAAGGCTTTGTGCGATCTGGTATTGCAGTCGGAGAATCAGATGATAACATCATCCATTTCTTCTACTACCAGTGTGTGGGGCTCGTCCTTAAGCCCGTCCTTAACTCTGAATGGTGGGGGCAAGGAGCCCAACCCTGTTAAACCCTTTGGTTTATGGGGATTAGCAGGTGATGGGAGCTGAGGTTGTGCTTATTTAGACCAGGGAAATCAATGGAGTCAGAGCAGCCCTTTGTCACCTCATTTTTGGCCATTATAATAAAAGGGGTATCCCTGTAAGAAGTCCAAGGACATAGGTATCGATCGGTGAGAAAAACAATGGTCCTAGACAATCGTATTTACACTTACATTGGAAAATAATTAATACGTATTTAGATCATATGAACAAGAGAAAAAGCACATTCCACAGAGATGACTCCTAGACGAAGGCACCCAAAGTCAATTTAAATTGCAAGCATTGATTTATTTCATGCTGAGTCATATTCATTCAATGGAAAACAAAAACAAAGACATAACGTTCAGTATGTAATACTCAAGATGTTACTTTAAAGAAGAAGAAAGTGAAAGTTGGTGCTCATGTGTGGGGTATAGGAAAAGAAGATGAAGATCATCAAGAAACACTTGAATAAGACAGTTCAAGATATTTAAATATAAGGGATCTGGCTATGATTCCTACCTGGGCCAGTATCCCTACTGAGATGGGCCTGCCCCAGAGCCAAATAACAATAAGAATTCAGTGAGTTATTTCTTAGATTTGAGGCACAGTGAAAACTTCTTCTGTGGTCGGGGTAGGAACAGGGTGGATGTTGAGTGCAGGCCCACTGGGGGAATGTCGACGTTTCCACCCTTACGCAAAAGGTTAGTAGATTCCTCTACTACTAGTCTTCCTCAGGACAAGGGAAAGGGGACCTAGAAAGTAACCATAGAGTCAAATCATGAAGTAAAAAAAGGGGTGGGCCTAGGTCACTTAAAAACAACAACCTGCATGGTCAGCTTTTATAAGTACTGACCTTTCTTCGATGAAGTCAAGTACACTGCCCTCAAGTGGTGGGTAGTCTAAAAATGGAATGTGAAAAAACATGAGTTTCCCACGTAATCAGAAAACACAAGTCAAAATATGACAAGTGAAAACTGTGAAACTAATGCCCTCACCAGAACATGGTCATGGTTTGGCAACTTCAATTCCAATTGGTTCTCTTCACCATACTGTACTAAGAGTACTTCACATGTTGGGGGATAAATCACCCCGAGGTACTGAAAACTAACATAGCCATGCATTAGACTGAACCCAAGTGGTACTGGCACACACATAACTAAAAACCCCAAAACACAGACAACTAGTTCACTTACCCTCTGCAGAGTAGCAGCGTGAGACCTCCTATTTTGGTGCTGCCTTGTGTTCCTTAGGCACATTATATTCTGGAAAATAATAACCAAACAGCACGCATTCAGTACTTGCAACCTCTTTAAAATGCACATGCGATGACAGTTATCTTCACTCAAGTCGGAACCTCTCCGCATCTGTCGCTGTCTCTAACAACAAGACGGACATGAAACAAGGCTCAGCTAAATACTGCCGAGGCGCAAGAGCACTGCGGTATCATGGAAAAAAAGAGAATCCTCCCTTTCCAATGGTACTTTTGCCTAGTGGATCTCTACTTGGGAAATGCTGCTGGCGGGCGATCTCCAAACAGGGATCCGCCACTAGACAGAGAGGAGGAGCGACCCCTTTGGCAAGGGCTTTTGCTCCCCACCAATGTATATGGGAAAAATCAGTCTTTCTACCGCCCCTAGTGAGAATATGGGGGCAATATGCTCATATGCTATGCTCATGATCTGTCCCCATAGGGGAAGAAAGCTCACTAAGCACCAGGGAGTATTTTATAGGGGAAGGGATTGCCCAAAATGGGAAGGTCAATGCCCCCATCACACTCAAAAACAAATAGACAGTCTTTCTACCCCCCCAGGGGCATACAGGGGCAATAACTTCTGATCTGCCCCCCAGGGGGCAGAAAACCCACTAGGAAGCCAGAGAGTATTTTTTAGCTGGAGTAGAGATGGGGATGTCAAGAATGGGCATGGCAATGCCCCCACTCCACTCAAAATCAAAATGGGCACAATCTTTATGCCTCCTCTGGGGCATATGGGGACAATAGCCCCTGATCTGCACCCCCGGGAGGGCAGAAAGCCCACTAGGGACCAGGGACTTTTTTGATTGTATGTTAGGGGTGGGGGATGCCCAAAATGGGCATGGTAATGATCCCCAAAGAGTCCCCGATCTGCCCCCAGGGGAGGCAGAAGGCCCACTAGGCACCAGAGATATGTTTATGGGCATGTCAGGGAGCAGCTCCTTAGGCAAGGGTTGCATACTTTTTTTTTGGGGTGCATACATTTTGGCCATTTCTCCCCCCCACTTGGATGCAGATCAGCGATATTTTTAGGCTCATCCAATGGGGCTAAAAACCACTAGATACTAGCAAAAGCTTCCGTCAACCGCAGTGCGGAGATTGTTTTTGTGTACTGGCGTTTGGCTGTTTGTGTGTGAACCTGCATTTGGTTGGTGTTGTGTGTGGACCTATGCTTAGCTGGCAGTGAATGTGGAATGTCGCTTGGCTAGCGTTCTGCATGGATGGCGCTTTGCTGGTGGTGTGCGTGGAGGATGTTTGGATGGCAGTGTGCATGGATGAAGCTTAGCTGGTGGTGTGTGTGGGTGGTGCTTGGCTGGCGGTATGCATGGACTATCGCTCGGTTGGTGGTGTGCTGGAGGTGGCATGGATGGTGCTTGCTTGCGGTGTTGTTTGCATGGACCTGCTAGTGTTTTATTACCCAGAATCCCCTGCAAACCTCACATTTAGGTAATAAGTCACACTTTCCTCACATTTCTGTTTGGAAAAGTTGTGGGATCGCCGCACCAGCATGAATTATCCACTGCCTAGAGCTCCCCCGGGTCTCCTGATAATAGTGATACCTCAGTTGTGTGGGTGCCAAAAGCAGAGAGCCTAAACAAGGATAAAAAGAAAAACTGATTGGGAACCAAAGTGGGTCCAAAAGAGCAGTTTTTAGGCTGACCCTGCTTTGGGCACCCACACAAGTGGGGTATCATTGTTATCGGGAGACTGAGGAAAATCTGTGCTGGCAATGTGTTCTCACAACCTTCCCACATAGAAATGTGAGGAATAGGTGACTTTTTAACTAAATTTGAGGTTTGCAGGGGAATCTGGGGAGGAGGTCATTGGGGGATCCATGCAAGCCACACATCCCTGCACTCTCCCGGGTGTCTAGTTTTCAGAAATCCCTAGGTTTGGTAGGTTTCTTTAGATGGCCGCCGAGCTGGCAACCAAAAACATAGGTGTAGGAAGCTGGCTCTGTATATACCAAAGTGAGGTATAATGTGCACAGAGTCCAGTGGAACTCCAAAGCTAAGCAGAGGTAAAAGTAGATAGCACCTTACTCTCTATTTGTGGTAGTGTGGTCGAGCAGTAAGGCTTTATCAGAGAATAGTGTTAAGCATTTGTTTTACACACTCAGTCAGCAAACAAATTCACACACTCAAAGACTGAGCTTCAGACCAATTGTTTTTGTATAAAAATATTCTTTTAGTTATTTTATTTTCTAGAACTAAGCAAGCCTGGCACAGGTAAGCAATAAATACTTTACAGTAGTAATGCAGTTTGTCAACAGTTTGAATTGCAATTGTATATGAACTTTGTGTGGATTACAGTAGTTACTGATAATGCAATGCTTTTGAGAATACAGTACATATACTTTGTATAGGCTTTTTAGTAGAATGTCAAGTAGATTACTTTACAGATTACTTTTCTTACACAGTGCAGTATACCTGGATACTGCACTGGGACATTTCCTGTAAACAGGTGAGTAAAATCAATTTTGTTATTCAGTACAATTTTAAAAGAATTTCTTAGGTTTTCCAACTCCACACTTAGAAACTTTTCATAAAAAAACAGTCAATGCTATCCTACGGAGGAAAATAGTTTTATTGATTAGCAGGTACGTACTTTGTTGTGGGAGTTGGTATTCTAGGTTTAGACTAAGGGGTCCCCCAGTGTCAAGGATGCACTGATGTTACATCCTCAGCAGCACTAGGGCGACCTGGTGCAGAGTGCTGAGGCCCAATGTTAGTCAATGAGGGATAGGGGGTCTCCGGTTGGTGGCTGCTGACAAGCAGGCCACTGGGTTGTGGGAGCAAAACTCCTGGTCTTAAGCTTAGAGCAAATGGGGGTTTAGGCCAGCACAAAAGGTACACCCCCAGTGGCACTGCAGTGGCTTGGTGCAGAGTACTGTTTTGGCATCAGGCTTTCAATGAGGAACATTCAGTATGCAAACACACTGCAACCAATAATTCAGTCAGGGAATTGTAAGTGTGCTACTCACCTGTGAGGGTTTTAAGGCATGAGACTTGGGCACAGAGGTCTTCTGGGTGCGAGCGCACCTTGGAGAGGTAAGTTGGGATGCTGGGGGTTGGTTAGGCACCGTCCGTTGGGCCACCCAAGGCTGTGGGACATCTGGTGCAGGGATGCCTTTTAGGGTCGGATCTTCTTACCAGCTCCTGCTCACGGCTAGGTGGGACTTCCGGGCTTAGGCTGCAGGCGTCGGCTGGAGGCTTGAGGTAGGTTGGGAATGACCAGATCTCGGGTCAGGATCAGTGGGAAGACCTCCTCTTGGTGGTCCGTGTTCAGTTGTTGAACAAATCCGGTGTTCACAGCAGACAGGCAGGCAGGTCCTCTGAGTTTCTTGAGATTGCTGACTGCAGGACACACCAGGATTTCACTGGAGGAGGTTCGAGGTGGGGACAGGCCGGTAGGTCTGGGGACAAGTCAGTGGGCACCCTCCTCTTGTAAGCTTCGGCATGGCTGTTCAGTCCTTCTTCTTTTTTGTCTTAGGAATCAAGGTTCGATGCCCCTAAATACTAGAATTAGGGGTGTTACAGGTAGGTAAATGGTTGAGACCAATGGGTCCCTTCCCTGGGGCGGGTACCTCCCCTATTATGCCACCCTTCAGTGGGAGCGGGGCATAAGTCTTTCCCTTGTTGGCTTGGTCCCCCATCTGCAAGATGGTGGGGACAGAGAGTTGTGCTTCACCTTGCCTCCCCCACCTGAGGGGTGGAGTTGGCGGAGGTGGGCACACGTCTCTTCCTCACTTGATTTTCCCACCGGTTCTCCCGCCTAAAGTGGGGGTCAGAACCAGTAGGGACCAGTTGCTGAAAGCAGCAAGTGGCCTGGGGAAGCTCACAAAGGCAGTAAACCTTTGAAGCTTCCCCTTCGTGGACCTTGCCCATCCTGGCGGAAGAGGCTTGGCACCACGTCCCAGGATGTGCATTGTTTCAGGCCCCCAAGAGCTGCAGGCTCTCGACCCAGGGGTCCAGAAACATGCCTGGTGGTGGCAGCTGTAAGCAGTCACTCAGCCTGGACACTAGTGGTAGGTCGTTTTTCAGGGGGCATCTCTAAGATGCCCTCTGTGTGCATTTTTCAATAAATCCCACTCTAGCATCTGTGTGGGTTTAATGGGCTGAGAAGTTTTATACCAAACTTCTCAGTTTTCAGTGTAGCCATTATGGTGCTCTGGAGTTTGTAATGACAAGTTCCAAGCACCATATACTCTTAATGGCAGCACTGCACTTATAATGTTTAAGAATGGACTTAGACAGTGTAGGGGTACAGGGCTCATGCACCTGTACCCTCACCACTGGTATAGGGCACCCAACTAGAGGGGTGATTGATCTATGCCAGGGCACTGGGTTGTAGTCATGGCACACAGGGATGTGTGCCATGTGAACTCTTCACTTTGTTCTGCACCAAGACATGCAGCCTCCAAAGGCAGTGTGTGAGTGTAAAGGTACAGGACCTCTAAGGCTGGCACAATAAGTGCTGCAGCCCTTAGAGGCCTTCCCTGGTGACAGTGCCCTAGGTACCTGTGGTACCATTTACCAGGGGTTGACCTGTGGCCAGAGATGTGAATTGGGTTTTGTTTTCAATGCAGGTTTAGGGAAAGAACATAGGCCCTGGGTATCTGATTTCCAGGAACCCAGGGCACACTTAGTCAAAGCAAATCAGCAGTTTAGCAAAATGTGGGGGCTACCATGCAAAAAGAGGGCACTTTCTCACACTAGGTGTCCCCTATATATCACAAAACAACCTGTTTTTTGCAAGTTGCTGACCTGCGTTTTTGGTCCTGGGCTCCGGGGGCCATCTAGGGAAACCTACCAAAACGCAGACATTTCTGAAAACTAGAGATCTGGGGAAGTCCTATTGCGGGCACTAGGCCTACCCACACAAGTGAAGCACCATTTTATTGGTAGACTGTTGGATAGGTGGAAGTTTGTGGTTTCCAGCTGATTCCAGAACTTTCCATCACAGAAATGTTAGGAAAATGTCTTATAATTTTTTTTTTTTTTACAAATTTTGAGATTTCCAAGGGATTCTGGGTATCATAATTTGGAGAGAGCCACACAAGTCACGCCATACTGGATTCCTCTGGCTGCCTAGTTTTTAAAATTGTACAGATTTGCTACGTTTCTCTAGGTTCCGGCTGAGCTAAGTCTCAAAATCTACAACTAGGCCCATTACAAAAAAAGGTCAGTTTTCAGTGGAGAATGTTGATGTGTCCACATTGTCTTTTGACCCATTTCCTGTTGCGTGCACTAGACCTACCCACACACATGAGGTACAGTTTCCAATAATAGACATAGGGGAACACAGAATAGTAGAACAAGTGTTATTATCAGTTGTCTTTCTATGTATTTGTGCCTTCCCAATGTAAGACAGTGTGTAAAAGAGAAGACATTTTCAAAAATGCCCTCTTATTCACATGCTAGTATGTGTACCCACAAATTCAGAGATCTGCAAAAAAACACTGCTTCTAAACTCCATATCTTGTTCCCGTTTTGTAAATACATAGGCTTTCTTGATACCTATTTTACCACTCTTTATATTTTACCAAATAAATTGCTGTATGCCTGGTACACATTGAAAAACCATTGCAAAACCATTGCAAGGGGCAGCTCAGTTATTGGCTTTGGGTACCTCAGGTTATTGGTGAACCTATAAGCCCGATATATCCCGACAACCATAAGGGTCAAATGGACGTAATGGTATATTGCTTTCAATATCTTTCCATAGTTAGAATTGGTAACAGGAGAAAATGTAGGCACACAGGGCTGTTTCTTTCGACTCAATTTCAAATATTTATAATTTAATCTGTTACTTTCTATAAGGAAACCTTGAAGGATCTACACAAGTGACCCCGAGCTGAATTCAAAATGTCATCTACTTTCCAGAAATGTATAGCTCTTCAGGATTCATTAATGTTTTCACACCCTTTTCTACCACTAACTGGAAGGAGGTTACAGCACAAGAAATAGAAAAATGGTATCAGTCCCAGTAAAATGCCAAAACTGTGCAAACATTTTTTGTTTTCTGACAAACATCTTCCTGTTCTTGAAAGCTGGGAAGATGGTGATTTTAGCACCACAAACTGTTCATTGATACCATATGCAGGGGAAAAAACAGACACCACTTCTGCAGCACTTTTTTCTTATCCCCACCCCCCCAAAAAATAAACCTGAATGTTGCTGTATTTTGACTAATGTTTGGTCCGCTCCAAGGGAATCCACAAACCCTGGCTAGCTTTAGAATTCACAGGATATTGGGGAAAAGGATGCTAATTTTGTGTGGATACCCTGTGTGGACAAAAAGTTATGGTGGCCTAAGCGCAAACTACCCCGATTATCCCAAAAAGGGTGTGGCACACGGGGAGGGCCTTGCAGCAAAAGGGTTACTCTCTAAGTACGTGAATTAGTGCTACAGCAGAACTATTCCTCATGGTCTTAAATGACTTTTTGAATTCGGTCCCTAGTTTTTGAAAAAATAACATGCTGATAATTACCATTTTACTTACTACATAATTTAGCTACTCTTGCTTCACAGTTTACACATGGATTATGCTAATTCTATGCTTTTCTATTGGTTCATTTTGTTTCTTTTCACCTCATGTAATCGTTTGTCTGATATTCTTTTTTTCCCTTTTTATGAACCTCTCACTCGGACTCCATCTTCACATTTGCTTAGCTTTAATCTCCCTGTCAGCTTTATTTCTACCTGGTCTGCAGCAAACAGCTGTTACTCTTGGGACTGTTTGCTTAGAGGAACAGTGTTTAGGTATTTAATTCATCAATGACTAACTGACTTATTAATGTTTTACCTGTATTAACAGATAACAGATGGTATATTGATAATGCAAATATAGTATCGCTCCGTGTAGACATCACGTGCTATATAAAAGAGTGTGCTTCATGTTAAGATCTAATGCAGCATAGAAACCAAAGACTTCTGCAGAAGATTCGTCTTCTCCATCAATACAGGTAAAGATTAATCTGCTTATTAATTTAGGAGTTAAGGTAGACATAACAGCTAATCAACATTTATATGGTTGTCTCAGATATCCTGCAACCATCAGTATATGTGTGGGGTTCTAAGAGCTGTATCAAGCAGAAATCTCCAGTATAAAAGCTACATTGATGTCACTAATGGAAAGAGAGTAACTAAGGATGAGAAATGACAATGTTTATTCAGAACAAGCCTGGTGCCCATGGACCTACTGAACTGATTCGGTTTGAGCATGTATTTTGGAAGTAGGGGCTGGATTTACATTGAGGGTGGTAAAATGACAAAAAAACCTGGGTTGTAGTATATAAAAGGGCACACTATCCCTGTCTGGTGCATATGCATCCACAACTGTCTACACCCATTGCAGACAGGAGCAGTGTGCCAAATTACATTTAAAAAAAGTGCTGTCCCCAGAGCAGGGGCATGTCTGCCTCAAGCTTAGCATTGATAGAGGTGTGAGACTGCCATTCTGACTTTTAATACAGAGGGACTGGGAGCACGTTGAGGATGAAGCAGGGACCCTATACAAGTGATTGCAGCGCATCACTGGACCCAACGAAATGATGATTGGGAGGATCCCTGGGACCCCATAAACTCCTGCTACGAGGCATCTTCAGTGGGCTGCATTGACTGGGCACCACTTCATTTGAGGCACAAAATTAGTGAGCTAACAGATGGACTCTTGCTATTGTGCCTGCATCTGTAATACCACTCAAGGGCAAAGGTGTTTCCTCATTTTTAAGGGGTTATGCCCCCCTGCCCTTGAGGAGACACCTGCCTGGGATCATTGACACAGACGTGGTGTCTGCAATCCCTTCAGTAAAAACCAGCACGAATACCAACTATGCCCCAGGGCACCTACTGAAATATGACCCCCTGGATTTCTCAGTCTGCCAAACAATTACTACCAGCCTATTGCTGGGAGTAATGGAAAATGATTTCTTGCCTACAGGCAGGACAGCTATCTGGTTTGTGATCGCACCATGTAGGCGAGAGCCTTGCTTGGACTTGTTTGATTCTTCTGGAGCTAGGATTTGTGCTCAGCTGATTGGAGGGTAATTGTGTTTGTTGTGACCTGTATCCCAGGGTCCCAGAGACAACGCATCGCACCTATAAACCAGGGCTGACTCTAGATCCACTTGATCCCCCTCAGGACTCCCTCCGACTGTAGATTCCAGAGGTATGTTTAGTATTTTGCATTTGCTGCTGCAGTTTGTTTGCAGTGTGAATTATCTGCAGGCGGTAGTATTGCAGAAATGTGCATTTGCACGTGCATGCATTTTACTGTTCACATGTAAAAACTATCTCTAGTCTAACACCTCAGAAAATACAGGGGTGTGTTGGTCTTTGTTACACCCTATTCACCCCCTAAGGCCTGTTGTGCAAAATCATGGTCGCAAAGAAGAAGGTGCAAATTGAACATCGGCTGATGTGCATTCCTTTCATCACCTTGTTTTGTGAGCTGTAGACTCCATATGTGCAATGGCTTTACCCAATACGGTTTTACGTATGTCAGGTCTTTTTGTCTAGAGTGACACAGTGAGCGAAAAACAATGGACTGGAATGTGGCTCAACCCATCGTAAAGTGCTGAGAATAACTCGAGCCTTAGGTTCATCACCTTGTTTTTTAATTTGCAAACAAGGTTGCATTTTGTAAAGTCACTAATGGACTAGTTACATCATAAAATGTATTTTTATAAGAACTTCACAAAAGTACCTGCTGTAGTAATAATAACATGACCTGACTGAAAATACACGGATGGAGGTCTGCTAACATGTTTTTTAAAGCAGCCGTGTCCTTTAGAAGGACAGATGCTGCATTTAAAGTAAGAATGTTTAGGGCATTGGATGACATCCGGGGGACCATGCAATAGTCCACTGAAACACTGTCTGCTCCCCAAAGCCACCCACAATGTCTCCGTGTGCATGGTTTGGCAGCAACTTTAAGTAGTTTTAAAGCCCATTCAAATATGGGTCATGGTTGCAGTTCATTTCAGGTATGTGGCACACTGCAAGCACCAGCAAGAACCTGGTAGCAGTGTTTGGGGTGCCATTATTTATAAATCACACAAACAATGAAAAAGTATATACATGTTTAAATGTTTTTACAATGTAACCCATTGACTCGCCAGTACATGGCATTTAACAGGACTACTTTCTGTGTGGGGATGGGGGCGACACTATTCTTGTGCAGACTGCCTTCACTCAAACAAGAGGAAAGCAATAGCAGAAGTGGAGTCAGTCACTGACCTTTTCTATATCCTATGGTGGGCAGAAGAAACGTGTGAATGGCAGTACAACTGAACAATGGATGAAGAGGGCTGCCTGAAGAAACCCTGCACATACGTATTTGAAGGTTTACATATTTCTAATCAAATGAAAAGGTTTTGGATCACATCAGATCCAATGTCTTCTCCTGCACCCAACACTGTTACCACCAAATAACCTTTACCATAGAAATCCTCTAACTTGAATTAAGGCCAGGAGTGCAGGATATCAACTCAGACAATGAAGTCACATTAAAACATTCACAGCAACAAAGATCTTGACAAAGCATTGCAAACCCTGGTGATCTTCCTTATTGACTGTCGACATCTCCTCCTTCTGGCCTGCAAAAAGTATTCTTTACTCCTTGAAGTTTGGATGCACTGTGCAGCAAGCCTCATTTTAAACCAAGAATAGCATTGGAAAAGCCTATGGGTCTGGCATTGGAGGAAATCATTTTTGGCTTTGTCAATGCTTGTTTTTTTACAATAGTTTTGTAGAAAAAATGATTACTGTGGGAGCTATTGCCCACTCAACAATATTTTAAAACAATTGTCTAAAAGCAAACATATTTATGGGTCTCCAAAAATATTCATTGCCAAAGGAGTCCCTGGCACTGAAGAGAACTACTTTTAAGGTAGATGTGCTCCATGTGAAAGAGCAGAATGCTTGTCACTCACAATGACTTAAGATAGTTAAAATAATTTTAGTAAAATTAAAAGGTCTTGGCTAAAGTCAGACCTATAAAGGTGACGATATCACTTAGAGAGACCTGAAGCTAAAACCTCATTTTCTTAGACCAGGTATAAAACATTTTAGGGGTCCTCGAATTGTGAGAATCTGATTGGAAGTGCATACATCAGCAGGAAGTGCACCCCGCACAAGCCTTCTAAAAACACCCTTCAAGGACTACTTGATGACAAAGTCTTGAGATACATAGTAAACATGGAAGCACCTTTCTATACAAACTAATGGGGGACTCCTACCCAGGGCCGGACTGGGTACCGAAACTGGCCCTGGCAAATTGCTGGGCCTGGGCCACCGGTAAGGGGAGTGCTATTGCAGTGAGCTGTTCTTATACTGATGGCGCGCAGAACTACCAGTTCAATTTACCATACTCACCTGGGCCCTTAAACATTCACACTTTGAACTAGTAATCCTGCTACTACTTACAGCCTATCACTTCCTTATTTCCTTTTAGGACGAATACCTGTATACTAAGATTTACCAATCCTTTTCACCTATGTTATAAGTCCTAGGGATCGAAAAGGGAGTTAGCATAATAGGTAGCATTTAATAATTTACCTTTTCTGTGATATAATAACCACAGACTCTGGAGACGTTTTAAACACTTTATCTATGCAAGTTTTGGTGAGTCAGCAGCCACAATACAGTGACCAGAAATTTTACAAGTAAGAATATGATTAATAAGACCTAAAGTTTGCAAGAAATCACAGTAACACCTTTAGACATTGGTACCTGGGAAGGGTGAAAAAGGGAAACCGCACAAGGACATACCACATAGATTATATTTACTTAGTATGATGTGAGGACCTACCCTGGCCACAGGCTGGGGCAAAGATAGGGCTCCCGACTAACAGGTGCCAACGGGACAGTACAGTTGCAGAACAGGACAGGTAACCTCCACTGGTGCAACGCCAGTGTCACACCCCTCACTACGGAAAATAGGAACCCCGACTGGGTAATCGATAATTCTCCCTCAGCAACACCCCGATTATTCTGACAGAGTGCTCCGCCAGCACCTCTGCTCTCGATCTCCTACAGCATATGTTGGGTCAGTGACAGGTCAGATAATCGGACAAGTCGGACAATTTCTCTAACTAAGCTTACTTTAGTTATACCATTTCCAGGGCAATATACCACCCCTAAATGTTGCAATACTATGTCTTCCCCTTCAGTGATTGGTCAGAAAGACAAGGAGAGGTCATCACATCATACTAAGTTGAGGTCATTTCAACTTAATATAGTTGATCAATGTTCCCACCCATAATTTACTTTCCCATGTCTTTATTCCGCCCTGCAATAATATTACATTTTATAAATACAAAGTTTCTAGTTCTTTTCCTTTCCCAGGTTATGAATTTGTGGTTCCCATGCACGTTGCCGGAAAGACAGTCACTGGCACCAGTTCAATGCCACTGCTTGAGGTCTCTCAAAGTTCTCGACTCATGCGCAGAGCGGTTTTCAATATGGCTGTTCATGTCACCCTTTAGGCCCAAGTACAAGCTATTAATAAAGTCAAAGAGAAACACATTAGAATACAAAAATAAATGAATGCACTGTATACCACTTATTTCTACTCTAACCCCATTACTTTATTTATACTATAGCATTAATAGTTAAGCAAAACACACAAGTTTTATTACAAGCAAGAGCATATGCTTTAGTAAGAGTAAGCATGAAGCGGCTGTCTTGGCATTAGTGCGCAGAAGCAAGAAATTCCCACCAGAAGCGAAAGACGTCACACCACGTAGATGTGGCAGACGCATGCTCAGAAAAGTTCCCACGTTTTCGGCGGCCATTTTAGGACACTCGGGTTACTGTTAGTAAAAGCACATTGACAAGCTTCCCCAACTTACTATACATTTAGTTAAATGCAAATATTAATAAGACAAAAATGTTGATTAATATATTATATGTTATTTCGAGAGGGCTGAGCTCAAGCAAGTTTCTGTACGTATGAAACCTTGCTCCATCAATATGTCTGTGATATCTTGCAACAAGCTGCTCCTCAAACTCTGAAAAGCGTTCAGACTCCTGTGAGCCTTAAAAGTTGATATAGGAGAAAGTAAGTTTCAGTCAACTGTGATTGTCATATTATATGGTGGGCTAATCAAATGAGTCTCCTGTCTTCCCATTCTACCCTTTCTTCTGTTTCGCCAGCCTCGCCCATGATTATGGTAGACCTCTGTTTCCTATCCAATTTCAATTAAATTAAAATTGTTAAAACATTTGTTTTTCTATTCGCAGAATGAAAGCTGCACTTACAGCTGCGTTTGTCTGCACGCTGCTGCTTGTCGTGGATTCAGCAGGGCCAGGTAATGTAAATAGCCATTATCATACATTATTGAGTTTCTTTGTAATGTACAAAGCTGCATTTTCATTATCTTCACATTATATTTCCATTATCTCTAGCCCATTTTTTAAGCCCTTGAGCACTGGCATATCTTGGTATTTCCATCCACTGTGCTCTCCTAGTAAGCATCTGGTTCTTCTCCTAGACACTGGAAGACCAGATGTATGTTGCTCTTCTGAAGGTGTTGTATTATGAAATATCGAGGCTAGAAATATCAAGAAATACTAATATTCTGGACAGAATATTGAGGGAAAACATAAGGTAAGTGGTTATAGAGGAAGTATAGAGTTCCTAACCCAACATCTATGGAGCTTCAAGATATAGCGCCAAAGTACATGTTAGATCTGTCAGCCTTACGGTGGTCTTCCCCCACATGTTTTCCTTGCTTACCTCCTCTTTTTGCTGATTTGTTTTTTGGCCTTAGGAATCTGAGCACTTTACCACTGCTGACCAGTGATGAGGTGAATGTTCTTCTCCCTTAAACATGTTACCATTGGTGTATATAAAATTGGCATATTTAATTTACTTGTAAGCCCTTTGTAAAATGGTATACCATATACCTATGGCCTACAAATTAAATGCTACTAGTGGGCCTGCAGCACTGATTGTGCCACCCACACAAGTAGCCCTTTAAATTTGTCTCAGGCCTGCCACTGCAGAGCCTGTGTGCCGTTTTTCTGCCACTTCGACTTGGCATTTGAAACCCTCTACCAAGCCTTAAACTCCCATACATCACCCCTAAGGTTTGCCCTAGGAAGCCAATAGGGCAGGGTGTTGTGTAAGAAAAAGGTAGGTCATGTACCTCCTAACATCCAAATTCATGTTCCACTACTGTGAGGCCTGCTCCTCTCATAGGTTAAGATTGGGAATTCCTTAATACAATTTTAAGCTGTAAAACTGATTAGAAAAGGAGTAGCCATGTCATGTCTGATATCTTTGGAATGGTAATAACAAATCCACTTTGCTGATAAAATTTAATTTGACATTACAATTTTTGATATGCCACTTTAAGAACATGGACATTTCCAGGATCTTACAGTTCTGTGTGCCTGCTGCATGTCTTCAATACAAGTCTGGGGTGGGTGACAGCTGCACTTTGTGCATTCCCTTTAGACAGCCAGGAAGATGAGGTGTACATGAATACTCATCTGCATTCTGATGGCTCTTGCTTGGCAGGAAGGGAGAGAGGGCCTGACACTTACACCTGAATAGCCAGTAACATGCCCCCACACAAAGGGCTGATTACCCCCTACTGATAGTCTGGAGCTGGGCTGGGAAGAAGGGACCTCTGTGCACTTCAAAGATCATTCTTTGAACTAACCCCCACTTCAAAGGCACAACTGGGTATAAGTACTGGGTCTCAGACACCCACCCAAATCAGAAAGTTTTATACCTACAACTGGATTCTATCAGAAAAACTGCTGTGCTGTATGAAGGACTGACACTCTGCTGGACTGCCGACCTGGAAGGATTGCTTTTCTGCTGTGCTGTATTGCTGCTGTTCGACCCTTCTGGGAGAGCTGGACTCTGCCTTGCACCCCAAAGTGTTCTCCAAGGGCTTGTTGATTTGCCTCCAGTTGTTAAGACTCAGGTAAATCAAAGTCTCCGCCCCTGCTCTTGTGCCAGGTTCACTGAAAGTAGTACCTAACAAAAGGAAAGGGTCCCTTTCATTCCAACAGGGTAGGGAACCAACAAGACAAAAAAGTTAAAAAATAATACCTCCTTTGGGCCAAAAAGTCCAAACCAAGGATCAACCAATATCACCAAAACAAAAAATACAAATATAATAATATAAATATATATGCACAGTACCAATTCATTTTTTCTATAGAAAAACGAATATGTAATCATTGAAATCACAATATAGAAAACATCATAATTTGTACAAAAGGATGAAAGGATGGATTTGTGTAGGAACTTTTAATATCACCATAATGTAAAGAAAAAATCATTTAAAAATTGTATGTAGTAATTATTATTGTTGGCTAAAGACAATCTTTATTGTTTTAAAATTATGTTATCGGTTGATCCTTGGTTTGGACGTGTGAGAGGTGAATTACTTATTTGCACAAAGGGGGAGTTATTTTTGACTCTTTGTCTCACTGGAAGGTATCCCAGATACATGCTTCAGAGGCACTGACGCATCCGCTGACTGTGTGAGCAGAAATCAAACACATTGTCCCTGTGGCAGGAGCAGAACCTGGCACATCGCATCTGAACTGCTGCAGCGCCTGCAGAAAACTACAGGTTGTAGGATAAGGTGAAGGCCAGCATCAAAAGCAAAATCCCCACCAGACAGCACACCTGAACTGAGGTTTGGTGTGTCTTACAGAGGTCTAAATTCTGTGACCAAGACTGATGCTCATCCTATCCTGTCAGAGTGGTATGAACAGAGGTGTACACATATTTTGATGCATTGCTTCAACGGAGGTTGACTCAGGTCAGAGACAAAATGTTCTCACATCCAGGGTGATTAGGCAGTCCTCAAGGAACTGGTTGTGTGGTTGCCTAGGCCCGCCGGTGTTCATCTTGTTGCATAGTAGCGCCTTTAAGCAGCCACCACTGGCAGTCGGGAGTTTATGGCACAAATTTAGGAAGGAGCCAGCTCTAGCAGGCCGCTGATTGTAAAGACCCAGTTTCGGCCTAATATGGGCGGCAGAAGACATTTTCG
Source organism: Lissotriton vulgaris (assembly GCF_964263255.1). NCBI lineage: Eukaryota > Metazoa > Chordata > Amphibia > Caudata > Salamandridae > Lissotriton > Lissotriton vulgaris. Next base: position 317,073 of record NW_028244125.1, on the reverse strand, counting down.
GCAAGTGAAGAGCAAATGTTACAAGTTAGTTTAGAAGCTTGCCTTTTTTGCCCAGTAGTAAGGTTTGGGCCCCACATCGAGTTACACAATTTTGATAGAGTCATCGGAAGGGCCATAACCTTTGTTTCTTCGGAACTTCATTCTGTTGCTGAGAGTGAGATCCTCTTGTGTCAATAGGAACAAGAAGTTTTTGTACGAGTGATCTTTCGTGATCTTATTGCCGTTGCAGAACCAGACATCCCTATGGTAAAATTTCCTTACGAGTGTAACAACTTTGGTTTTCTTTAGGTTAACTTCCAAGCTGTTAGAGGCAGTGCAGGAGTGCAGCTGGTTTAGCAATGCTGGAACCCTACTCCTGTATAGCTGAAGAGGGCCATCTGCACAAAGTAGGTCGCTGATGTGTTTCCGGTCAATCTTTAGGGAGGGTCTGTGGATGGTATCAAGGGATTTAGACAGATCAGAAATAAACAGTTTGAATAGCAGGGGGGCTAAAATGCACCCCAGCTTTACACCCTGCATGGTGGAGATTTATCTTGACCCGCAGGCACCATCAGTTAGTTTAATGCAAATCCAGGTTTTGAAATGTAACTGGATAATGGCCTCTTGAAGTTTATATGGCATGCCCCATTTCTTTACTTTGGACCAGGGTGTACCCCCCAGACGCGCTGTGAAATGCCACCATGAAGTCTACGAAACAGTATTGCAACAGGGTGTGTGAGGTGATTGCTTTGGCAGATAAAATTGATATGGCAAAAACGTTGGATAGTGTACCAGATGCTGCAGTGAATCCCATTTGGTTCTTTGGTATGTGCCTGCTTTGGACATAGCTGAGGAGGTGGGTACAATTGGGCTAGGGACAGACACATTCACTTGCCTGCTCACCCAGGCCCAGAGGTTCCTTGAGTTGGAATTCTTGCTCTCACGTAGGAGAATCGCCAGGAAGTGGTTTGAGCGACTTGACTTCTTTGCATGAACAGCACACTTATACTTTTTCAGCACCAGATAGAATATTTAGATTTGCTCTTTATTCTCTGGGGTTTTTCAAACCCCTCTCACGGCAGTGCTGTGAGCTTTCTTTAGGCTTTAAATAGTTGTTGTAGGGGAAAATTACTTGGTGTGATTGTATGACTGAACACATTTTTAAGCTGATCGTGGACATTTTATAAGAAATTGGTTAATAAAACAATCAGTGAGATTGTTTTATTAAATTATCAAAAACAAACAAAAAAACGTTTTATTAAAGAATACCGTGGCCAGACTTGTCCTCGGCATCCTCCGGCACGAACACATCAGCCAAGACCTGTGGCGACTCCACTGGCTCCCCTTAGTAAAGAGAGTAACCTTCAAAATCCTCACTCATGCCTACAAATGCCTGAAAAACAACTGACCCAAATTCCTCAATGACAGAATAAACTTCCACTTACCCAGAAGGAATCTGCGATCGTCCAACTTCGCACTCGCTGAAACCCAGCGCATTCACAGAGCCAGTGCAGGTGGAAGATCGTTCTCTCACATTGCGGCCAAGACCTGGAGCGAGCTACTAGCAGACATCAGAAGCGCCCCCTCCCTGAACACCATCAGGAAAACCCTCAAGATCTGGCTCTTCGGCTGAACAGGGCGGCATACACCCCGCACCCTACCTGCGCACAGCACCTTGAGACCCTCACGGGTGAGTAGTGCGCTTATAATTCTCTGATTGATTGATTGATTGATTGATTGATGTCACCTAAGTCTGCCCCTGCGGTTGATTTTATTTATTCAGCCATGGATATATTTTACCGCTGATGTAATCTCTCCATTTGAGGAGCCTGAGGTTGTTGGTGTAAATACCCTTGCTTGTGTCACAGGCTGAGGTGTAGTGGGACATATTGGAATTTATTCTTGTGAACTGGGGCCAGTGGTCAGTGTCAGTGAGCGGAACTATGCAGTAGCTTTCCACTGAGGGGAACATTTCCGCGTTACATATGGTATAGATGAGATAGTAACAAGTTTCTCCATCAGTTCTTGACCAACTGGGGGGATGTTTTTTGACAACCGGCTATTTGGTACTTTAAAGGGCATGTTGTTGCTGACCAGCAGGACCAGGAATACCCCTAGTCAGCTTCGTGAGCAGCCCTTTGGCCTGATATGTTCAACAATGTTCCGGAAGCCCTCTGGGGAGATCTCATCATTGACTTTGTGGGGATCTTGGAAGAGGTTTATGTTAAAGTCACCTGTTAACATGTAATCAGATAGAGGATGGTCCCTGGCCAGGTCACACAGGACGAATGTTAGCCTGTTATGTTTTGACCTTTTCTACCTTGTACTAAGATTGGTTTAGAAGTTAATCAGCACGAGCAAGCGCTGGGGTCTCCAGTTGCAAATTTATATTCTTGTAACCAATGTGTGGCTTAATGGCTAGGGCAGCTGACTTTTGAACCTGGGGAATACGGTTCGAGTTTGGCGTTGGGCTCAAACATCCTCTGATTCTGGGCAAATCACTTAATCTCCCCGTGCCCAAAAATGATTGTGCTTGTCTTTACTGCAAATGGTGCTCATGCAAAGCGCTCTGATACTCGGGTGGAGTGCGCACTATATAAAACTGAAAACAAAAAGTTCTCTTGGAATATTATTAGTTCCATTTGCACCTACTGTTTTACAGAAGTGTATAATGACAGACCACAATTTGATCTACCGTACTTGTGCTCTCTGGAAGCACATCTACTGAGGTGGATAAAGCCAGTGATAGTATGACTCCACACAGACCATGTTTATTGTAAGGCAAAGATTTCAAAGGCACTCAGAAAGGCTGTGAGATCGGGGGAACCAAAGTTTCTGTGAGAAGCCATTGATATTCCAGAAGCACAAAGATGGAGATGCGAGGGCAGAGTGCCTACGGGACAGGGTTGACAGCATCCAGTTCCAGGCATGTCTTAAAAGGTCATTTGTAGTGACCCTCTGATCGCTAGAGGTTGTGATGATACTGTCCAGGGCATTTTTTAGGATTTAATATGGCTCTTTCCTGGGTACCTCTGGGAGTGTCTGGGGTTTTTGCCAGAACCACAGGGAAGCCAATTACTTTAAGGGGGCTGATCTTGATGCCCCATGCGTTGAAAGCCTCTGTTCTGGATAGAATTTACTATGCGAGGGTCACCGAGGCGAAGGTCGTCAGTGTAGGTTCTGGCCCTCATTGCCAGCAATGTAATGACATGATGTTGTGTGACTCCAAACAGCTGAACTCAAGGATGGCCTTAAGTAGCCTTATTATATTTCCCTAATTTTAAATGTCATGAGGGCAATCTGTGTGTTATTCCGGGACAAACAACAGTTGCAGGGCTGCTTATTTTTCTGGTCCATTTCTTCTAGGAGAACTGTGGGTGATCTGTGTGGATGGGGTACAGATGGAACTCCCTGGGACTCCTCCTCCGAAAGAAGACTCAAAAGAGGCTCAGTGGTGTGAATTGTGTACAATGGTCAGCTCGGGGTTCCCCAGGTCCCTACAATCGTAACTTGGTTGGTTCACTATTAACCTGTCATGCAAACAACAATGACCTGGTCCACTTAGGCAATTTTTTATATTTTCTCAACAAGTGTACGTCGTGTTGCAATCTTTTACAAGTATCTCCCCTTCCTTAAGGACAATTGGGGTAGAGAGTACACCGTTAACACGCCAATTTTAAAAGGCCTCCATCCCATCCACGACAGTTGTGATCAATGGACAACATACAACAATGTGTAGCTACTGTGAAAAAAGTGTGGAAAAGCGAGATGACCCCTCACGGGCGAACCACCATTGGGGAACCTGGTCGGTACTCACCAGTGTAGCCCTGTTCTCATCATCGGCAGTCATCAAGCTTTAAAGAAATGTGTTCAACTAAAGTAGATGTGTAAGTGCAAATAAGTGCAGTGGAAAAAAAGGGTGCAAACTAAACAACATACAGGGAGTGTAATGCAAAAGAAGATAGGAACTGCACGTATTTATAACTTTTATTTGTTTTCTTCGTGCAGCCTATCTGTTTAAAAAGCAGGGTGTGCACAAAGAAAAAGGGAATGATCGTTCAGTTCCATACCACAAGGTCTGTGTTTAGATAATCCAAGGACATCCAGTTGGATAACTTCATAGGTGAGAGTGAGGCTACATTTCCAGCTGGAGCCCAAGTCCATTGAGCAGCTGGTGGGCTAAAGGGGCGGTCTGCACCTAGTTCCAAGGTTAGATCTGGCCGAGGATGAGCCACTGGATGGAAATGGCCCCTTGTTTGGAAGCCTAGGTATCTAGGCTGCTTGTCTTAGCTGTTGGATACGATTTTGTGTGCTCATGTTCTGATGCACTGGAGGAAGAGATGTTTTTTTTTATGGGGGATAGCTTGTTAGAAAAGCTAGGATGGGATGTCCACCGTTGAGGGGAGCTGAGGGCGAGTTAATATACTTGTGGCTAATAGTGCCTATGGAGCAGGAGGTTTCTTTGGCATAGACTTCTGGACGTCAGCGGTGTTACCGCTGGTATTAAGGTTTGTATCTATGGTAGACCAAGTTGTTGTGGCCATGTGGACTGTGGCTTGAACTTTGAGCATTAGAGGGCCCATTCTCCACTGGCACTGAGCTAACACAGGTGGGGCGCTCACTCGCGTTTCTTTTGGGGGGTATCTGCACTGTCGACTACCGCAGATTTCTATAAAAAGCCAAGAAGCGTGAAGGCAAGTGGTTTAACCTTACATTGGGCGGCTAGGATGTGAATGGCAGTAGAGGTTGAGTCAGGTCTTGTGTAGTAGTGAGAGTAGAGCACTGTTGACTAGGCTCAGGGGCAGAGGTGATGGTCTCTGAATTCGAGAGAGGGTTCGCCACACAGCCTGACTTGTTCTTCCTCTGCTTCGAAGCTGTTGGTGCATCTCTCCACAACCTTCCAGACCTCATTATCCGCACTTTTGAAATATAAGGGGATCTTGGCTGTTTGAGCACAGGAAGATCTTCAGACTGATTGATCTCCTCCACCAGCGCCACCTCTCCCCCTCCTGGGTGAGGACCTCTGGCATAGTACTAAGGAGAACACATAAAAGAAGCTATACTGAATAAATCTCTGATTCTATACTCAAGAGCAAGCACTCTACACATAGTTCAGTGGGGTGTTGGGCATCTCAAAAAATTAGGACTGTCCCCACACACCACCAGGTGACATGCTTCATCATTGGCAGTCCTCGCTCTCTAAAAACTGCCTTTGAAAGAAAGCTGGCCAACACCTGGAGACAGGGAGGCATTTCTAAAAGCTAAGTGTGGACCCGTGATATAGTGACAGGTTTATTGTACCATCTGAACACATATGAAAAATATCTATTGACCCGGTTTCGTTTTAATACTTTTTTTCATTTTATAACTTTCCCAAAGCAGCATGACTGGTCAAAATCACTTATTGTGTGTCCGTGCGATGGAATTTCAGTACAGTCTACATTCCATACAGTTCTATTTTGTAGATACTATGACTTCCTATGTAAGCGATGGCTTACTCCCCTATTGATATCTATGGGCCTGCGAAGTTGCCGCCCTGCTTTCCTTGTACTACAACTTTTAGAATCTGAATTTAGCGCCAAATGTATTGCTTGTTTTCTAAAGGATTGTATAAAATATCGCCATAATCTTGATTAATTGTTGATGCACTAGCACTTTATCTAGATTCAAAACATCCTCTCCCCCTGAATATTTCCTTTTTGTACCAATGATTGTACGAATGCATAGCTAATCCTGCTCTCTTTTGTATATGTTTTTAATATCTATTTTATGAAATGTGTTTATGTACATTTATGGTTCCTAAAAAAGTATGGCAACCGAATAAATAAATATGACTGACTGACAGGTTAAAAACCAAAAGTAAACACCACAATACATTTATTTATAAGTGGGGATTTGGGGAGCTAGTACAACATCACCACCAGTGTCATCAACATGGTTCTGCCATACTTGCCCGAGGGTCCTCAGCATTCATCAGAATGAAATAGCTAGGGCTCCACTACTGATTAGAGTACTGCAAGGAGAGTTGATGGTGAATTTATAAGTGCTTGGGTTTTGGTGGAGTGATTAGATAAGTACATGATGCTGGATAGGTGATTGGAGGAGTACATGGGTAGTAACAAGGAGATGGCTGTACTGCATCAGTAGTGTTCAGGGGATTGTAGCAGTGCATGTGTTAGTGCCTGGGTCATTGCGTGAGGACATGGGTACTGACTGAATGATTAGAGTACTGCAGGGAGAGTGCATGGTAAATTTATATGTGCTTGGGTTTTGGTGGAGTGATTGGATAAGTACATTGTGCTGATTGGGTGATTGGAGGAGTGCATAGGCAGTGACAGAGAGATGGCTGGACTACATGGGTAGGGCTCAGGGGGTTGTAGCAGTGCATGTGTCTGTGCCTGGGTCATTGCATGTATACATGGGTACTGACTGGATGATTAGGGTACTGCAAGGAGAGTGCATGCTGAATGTATAAGTGCTTGGGTTTTGGAGGAGTGATTGGAGGAGTGCATGATGCTGGATGGGTGATTAGATGAGTGCAAGGGTAATGACAAGGAGATGGCTGGTCTGTATTAGTAGTGCTCAGGTAGTTGTAGCAGTGCATGTGTTAGTGTCTGGGTCATTGCATGATTACATGGGTAATGACTGGATGATAAGAGTACTGCAAGGAGAGAGCATGTTGAATGTATAAGTGCTTGGATTTTGGCAAAGTGATTGGATAAGTACATGGTGCTGACTGTGTGATTGGAGGAGTACATAGGTAGTGACAGGGAGATGGCTGGACTACATGGGTAGTGCTCAGGGGATTGTAGCAGTGCATATGTTAGTGCTTGGGTCATTACATGGGTACTGACTGGATGATTAGAGTACTGCAAGGAGAGTGCATACTAAATTTATAAGTGCTAGGGTTTTGGTTGAGTGATTGGATAAGTGCATGATGCTGGATGGGTGATTGGAGGAGTGCATGGGTAGTGACAAGGAAATGGCTGGTCTGCATGGGTAGTGCTCAGGTAAATGTAGCAGTGCATGTGTTAGTGCCTGGGCCTTTGCATATGCACATGGGTACTGAATAGATGATTAGAGTACTGCAAGGAGAGTGCATGATGAATTTAGAAGTGCTTGGGTTTTGGTGGAGTGATTGGATAAGTACATAGTGGTAACTGGGTGATTGGAGGACTGCATGGGTAGTGACAAGTAGATGGCTGGACTGCATGAGTAGTGCTCATGGGATTTTAGAAGTGCATATGCAAGGAGAGTGCATGGTGAATTTATAAGTGCTTGTCACATCAGGCCCACCCCCTCCCTTCATCACTATGCAAACTCACTCCCTGGTGGGTTTTAAGTTGGGGGATTAATTCACTTTGAACCCTGAGGGCCCCTCAGGGCCAACTAGCCCACCAGGTACCTCCAGTAAGCGCCACAGAGTTGCATTGCAGGGGCGGTGGTCCGAGGCCACACCCCTTTTTACACCTCTCAGCAACGAAACTCTGTGGTGCTTACTGGATGTACCTGGTGGACTAATAGGCCCCAAGGACCGTCAGGATTCAAGGGGACTTAATCCCAAAACTTAAAATGCGTCACAGGGTGCGTTTGCACACATGTCATATCAGGCCGGCCCCCTCCCGGCACCACTGTGCAAACGCACCCCTCTGGTGCTTTGTAAATTGTGGGATTAGGTATGCTTGAGTTCTGAGGGTCCGTGGTGGTCAACTAGCCCCCCAGCTACCTCCAGTAAGCACCACAGAGCTGCATTGCAGAGTGGTATAAAAAAGGTGTGTGATCTTGGACTTTCTCTCTGCAACACAGCTCCCTGGCACTTACTAGAGGTACCTGGTGGACTATTTAGCCCCCAGTGACCCTCAGGATTCAAGGGGGCATTTTTAGTGCCCCGGGAGGTGGCAGTCCCTGGGGCATGGGGGGGCTTCAGCCGCCCACACAGGTTTTAATATAAAAAATATCTCTGGGAGGTGGTGGTCCCCAGGGCAGCAGGGGGTCCTGTTGCCCCCAAGAATGTTTAAGAAAAGCCCCGGGGTGTGGTGGTACCCAGTGCTTGGGGGGGCCGTGTGCCCCCCCAGGAATATTTAAGAAAAGCCCCGGGGAGTGTCAGTCCCTGGGGCAGCAGGGGGCAATGTGCCCCGTGAATATTTAAGAAAAGGCCCGGGGCGTGGGGGTCCCCGGGGCATTGGGGGCCTTGGAGGGCCCCACAAATTAATAAACAAGCCCCGGGGAGGTGGCTGTCCCCAGGGCTTCAGGGGGCTTTGAAAACGAAGCACGAGAGACCACTTTTTTGAATTTTCGGTCGGATTCACGCACCCGGTGCGACCCCGCCCGATTCTTTTTTTTTTAAATGCTTTTTTTGGGCCTGGGAGTTCCTGTGGGACCCCCTGAGCAGGCCTGGGTGGTCAGGGTGTTTTAACCCTGACCTATTTTCTTTCTTTTTTTATCTTTGCCTCATCTTTTTATTTTTCTCTCCGTCCAAGGCACAAGACTCCCTGGTTTGAAGTGTTAACAGCCAATCAGATGCAAACTCGTGTTTGTGTGGTTAGGCTCCGCCCAGATAGCGAAACATTTTCTTTTTCTAATTTCTCAGGAACTACTAAACAGATTTACACCATTTAACAAAAGGGACTCTTTCTGAACCAAGGGCTACATTTTTGCAAAATTTGTTGTAATTCAGTTCAGCAGTTCGGGCTGTAGCTTTGTCTAAAGTTAACATGGGGAAAACGCGTTTTGGGACCCCCCTTTTTCTCGGCCCCCGCTTGGCGAATCTACCCGAAACTTTTAAGACAGGAGCTGACCGGAGCGGGCAACTAGTTTTAAAAATTCGCGAAGGAAGATTCGTGAACTGGCGCCAAAGTTATTGGGAAAACAAAAAACACTTTTCCTATGGAAACTAGGTCCTAACTATAACGAACTACTTGCGACCGCCAGTAGGTAGTTTATGTATATATATATATATATATATATATATATATATATATATATATATATATATATATATATATATATATATATATATATATATACACATTCACACTCAGTCAGGATACAGTAACCTTTCTGGACACGGAGGTGTGCATTGATAATGATCGTTTACAAACTAGGATTTTCCGTAAATCGACTGCTGGAAACAGCAGTTTACATGCTGCCAGCGCACACCCCAAGCACCTCATATCAAGCATCCCCTATGGGGAGATGCTTAGGAAGAAACGAGGGTGTAGCGATCCTGTTGAGTTGAAAAAAGCTCAAATGGAGAGTAATGAGCGGTTCCTTGAGAGGGGATACTCAACTCAAATGATAGATAAGGCCATCACCAAATCTAATACAGTCACCAGGGAAGAACTCCTTGAGGGTAGCCTCCAAAATACTAAAATGGATGATGAAGATGCAAGGGGGAAATCCGATTTCAGAATCATCACTGGGTTCAGTAGGCAATCTCGAGATCTACAAGATTGTCAATAAACACTGACCCTTAGTGATCAGTGACCCCACTATTGTTGATAGTTTACCCAAAAAAGTATCCCTAACGTACAGCAGGGTACCCACCCTAAAAGATCAAATAGTGTATACGAATCCAGAACCAGTTAAAAAGAGCACCTGGTGGCAAACAAATAAGGGATTTTACAAGTGTAAGACATGCAAGGCGTGCACTAATGGCGTCAACACCAAAACATACAGGGATGTTTTTAGTGATATAGAACATCAAATTTCACAGGTGTTAATGTGTAAAACTGAGTACGCAATCTATGTCTTACAATGTCCCTGCTCATTAAAATACGTTGGGAGCACTAAACTCCCTGTGCACCAGCGTATACTCCAACATCTGAGGGCCATCACAAATGGGAACAATACCTACCCTGTCGCCCGCCACTACCGTGATCATCACCGGAGCAATAACAGCTCGCTCAAATATTATGCGATTGACATGATTAATACAAACAGACGTGGAGGTGATAGGGAGACAAAATTAAGAAAACTGGAAACTAAATACATCCTCCTACTTACCACCAAAGCACCGATAGGATTAAACGTCACGGAAGATATGTACACGTGCCTGTTATAATTTAATTATGAATCTGGCACTATATGAAACAACATCATCACACAGACTTGATATCATTCCCGGCTGGGATAAATCAGGGTGTACATTTGTAAGCAATGATAGATTGCTTTGGTATGGAGTCTCTGAAGCATAGTTGTGGCTGCTAACTGATCAGTTTTTTAAGTCAATAGGGGCATGGTGTTGCTGGGCCAACTCAGAGGGACCTTATACCCCAGTAGTTGACTTACAGAACACCAATCATAAACCCATTAATTTTGTTTTAATTCACAATTTCACTTGATATATGGACAAGTTTTGGTCTTTTATTTGAAAATGTGTTAAAACCTCAGGCAATGATTTGTTTTTAAAAAGGAAACATAAGTGGAATGTATAATGCACAAATTGTCGAATTTTCAAATGATATTATTTGTTGGTCTGACTCACTTTGGGGGAAAGAAAGAACTTCCTGAAATTTTGTTTACATTTATGCGCTTGTTTGCACAATTAACAATGCAAAGAATTCCGGGTACTGATAATTTAGCATTTTTGCACATTTGCGTAATTTGCACATTACATTAGGCATTAGCACTTTAGCACTAGCACTTTAACTAGAACTTGGTGTAGTATATCTTTCCCAAAAAACCATCCCATTGTTTACATTTTAAATATATGTATAGGATGATGTATTATCTAACAATTATATGTATATATATTAAGTCGAACCTATGTTTAGCTATAACTTTGCATTTGACATAATAATGAAAAGAAACTGCATTTAACACATTAATTCTTGTGCAATATTAACAGGTATTTAACTGTGATTTGCAAACTCCACTATTTTCTAAAAAATCTTGCCTTGGTATTCGACCGTTATTAGAAGTATTTTGTCTATGTGCATACATAGCCCTAGCATGTGACCCAATTAACATCTGACACTGGCACTTTAAAAGAACCACTCATAGAAATGAACACTGTCATGTGAACAAGGCTCCTCGGAGCCGAAACGTCATGCGGCTTGCTCGCACCTAAATAAAAGAAAATTGCACTCGAACCTGGTCCGTGTCTGCGTGTTCTGTGGTGTGTAGGACTCCTGACCCACTGAGGAAAGCGCTGCTCTCTGGAGATATATTATATATATATATATATATATATATATATATATATATATATATATATATATATATATATTACCTACTGGCGATAGCCAGTAGGTATATATAGTTAGGATTTTTTTCCTATGGGATTTTTGAAAATTCTATGTCGAATAACTTTGGCGTTTGAGGACAGAATTGGCTGAAATTTTCAGGAAAATGGAACATTTTGTTTCTGAGCAGCCCCTGAAAATTTGGGGGGGTTTCGTCAAGGGGGGGCCGAGAAAAAAGGGGGGTCCCAAAACGTGTTTTTCCCATGCAATTTTCCATTGGGCGGTTGGCCTCACTTTTAGCCTGAACGGCTGAATGGATTTACACCAAACTTGGCAAAATTGTAGGGACTGGTAGCCCGATGTGCCTTTGCTATGTCTCAAGATATAGGCTCCAGTGGTTTTTACGAAAATTAACTTTGAAAAATATATATTGGGCTACATTGGGCTATATATATGTTGGAGCCCAAATGTAGCCCAATGTAGCCCAATGTAGCCCAAAGATGGCCACCAGAGACAAAAAAAACAAATGTAGCCCAAATATCAGCCAGATGTAGCCCAACTATAGCCCAATGACAGAATGTCCCAGAGTGTTCTAAAGAACAACTAGAGTGCTAACAGTCCTACTTATTACAAAGGTATGGCACACCTGAAGCCATCTTGATTGGAATAAAGTGGTAACTCTTAAAACATTTAATTTAAAATGGAACAAAATGAGGGGGTTCATTTTGCCATAGAAAGTATGATTAGCGAATATATGACGAAATCCCGCATACCATCAGTCCGCAAAAAAAATCCCGCATGTACTATTAGGCCGCAAATTAAAATAACGAAAACTTTTAGAACGAATATGCCTTTAGCATACACTAAACAACTAAACTACCCTAAACCCTAAAACACTACCCCCAGCATGACCCTACAGTACACAAACAGTACAACACTACCCTAAACCCTAAAACACTACCCCCAGCATGACCCTACACTACGCAAACACTACAACACTACCGAAAACCCAGAAACACTACACCCCAGCATGACCCTACACTACGCAAACACTACAACACTACCCTAAACCCTAAAACACTACCCGCAGCATGACCCTACACTACACAAACACTACAACACAACCCTAAACCCTAAAACACTACCCTCAGCATGACCCTACACTACGCAAACACTACAACACTACCCTAAACCCTAAAACACTACCCCCAGCATGACCCTACACTACGCAAACACTACAACACTACCCAAAACGCTAAAACACTACACCCCAGCATGACCCTACACTACGCAAACACTACAACACTACCCTAAACCCTAAAACACTACCCCCAGCATGACCCTACACTACGCAAACACTACAACACTACCCAAAACCCTAAAACACTACACCCCAGCATGACCCTACACTACGCAAACACTGCAACACTACCCTAAACCCTAAAACACTACCCCCAGCATGACCCTACACTACGCAAACACTACAACACTACCCTAAACCCTAAAACACTACCCCCAGCATGACCCTACACTACGCAAACACTACAACACTACCCTAAACCCTAAAACACTACCCCCAGCATGACCCTACACTACGCAAACACTACAACACTACCCTAAACCCTAAAACACTACCCCCAGCATCACCCTACACTACGCAAACACTACAACACTACCCTAAACCCTAAAACACTACCCCCAGCATGACCCTACACTACGCAAACACTACAACACTACACAAAACCCTAAAACACTACCCCCCAGCATGACCCTACACTACGCAAACACTACAACACTACCCAAAACCCTAAAACACTACCCCCAGCATGACCCTACACTACGCAAACACTACAACACTACCCAAAACCCTAAAACACTACCCCCAGCATGACCCTTCACTACGCAAACACTACAACACTACCCAAAACCCTAAAACACTACACCCCAGCATGACCCTACACTACGCAAACACTACAACACTACCCAAAACCCTAAAACACTACACCCCAGCATGACCCTACACTACGCAAACACTACAAAACTACCCAAAACCCTAAAACACTACCCTCAGCATGACCCTACACTACGCAAACACTACAACACTACCCTAAACCCTAAAACACTACCCCCAGCATGACCCTACACTACGCAAACACTACAACACTACCCTAAACCCTAAAATACTACACCCCAGCATGACCCTACACTACGCAAACACTACAACACTATCCTAAACCCTAAAACACTACGCCCAGCATGACCCTACACTACGCAAACACTACAACACTACCCTAAACCCTAAAACACTAGCCCCAGCATGACCCTACACTACGCAAACACTACAACACTACCCTAAACCCTAAAACACTACCCTCAGCATGACCCTACACTACGCAAACACTACAACACAACCCTAAACCCTAAAACACTACCCCCAGCATGACCCTACACTAAACAACCACCACAACTCTACACTACACTAACACAACACTACACTACACAACACTACACTACACTACACAATCACTAACCCACGAAAAAATTAACAAAACCCACTTACCTCTCTCGTCATCGTGGTTTTCACAACGCACATGCATTTACCATACATGCCTTTAAAACGTAATTCTTTGTAAAGGCATGCGCGATAAATGCACATGCGTTTTGAAAAAATGCGGGATAATGGTATGCGAGGTCAATGACCTTGCGGGATAATGGTATGCGGACTGAAAGTCTGCGGGATAAAAAATGCTGGAAAATGGCTGCAAACCATGATTAGCAGCAGACTTCCCTGGTGAGCACTAGCTTTACTACAGTAATCTAATGAGCAACTAGAGTGCTAACATTCAGAATTTATGGCAAATGTGTGAAACATCTGAATGCCTTCTTGATAGAACCAAAGTAAACAAGCATTGAAAATGCAATAGATCTCGCCCTCGTTTAAGTTAAAGCCATTCTGTTTGTAATGAGGTGGCTTTTTAGCTTTGCTTTTATTAGTGTTTTTAAAACTTTCATGTAAATAACATGCATATGTATGCATATATGTATATGTATGCATGCATTTATATTTATATAGATATGCAGATTATATATGTTTATATATGTATATTACCTACTGGCGATAGCCAGTGGGTATATATAGTTAGGATTTTTTCTCTATGGGATTTCTGAAAATTCTATGTCTAATAACTTTGGCGTTTGTGGACGGAATTGGCTGAAATTTTCAGGAAAATGGCACATTTCGTTTTTGAGCAGCCCCCTAAAATTTGGGGGGGTTTCGTCAAGGGGGAGGCCGAGAAACAAGGGGGGTCCCAAAACACGTTTTTCCCATTCATTTTTCCATAGGGCGGTTGGACTCACTTTTAGCTCGAACGGCTGAATAGATTTACATGAAACTTGGCAAAATTGTAGATATGGTTTGCCCGACGTGCCTTTGCTATGTCTCAATATATGTGCTCCAGTGGATTTTGAGAAATTAACGTTTAAAAAAAAATATATATCTGTGACAGCGCTCCGGTTAGCGCCCCGGTTTGCGTACCTGACGCGTAACGGAACTTCGCGAAGCGAAGCTGATTGGCTCTCCGGTGTCTGTCAACATTCTAAACAGTCCGGAGCGGCCGCCATCTTGTCTCTCGGTACGATCGAGAGACAAGATGTGGTGAAAAACGAAGGGGGAAATGAAGGAAAGGGGGCAAGGTAGACCACTCCTGACCCCCTAGGATTGATGAGGGGATATTAAAGTGCCCCGCGGGGCAAAAAAAAATAAAATAATTTTTTTGTGATTTTACGCCGTAGAGGCGCGTCCCGGTACGCGAACCGGGCAGCTCACCGGGCAGCTAACCGGGCAGCTAACCGGCAGCGTAGCTGTCAACATTGTAAACAGTCCGGAGCGGCCGCCATCTTGTCTCTCGGTAGGTTTGAGAGACAAGATGTGGTGAAAAAAGAAGGGGGAAATGAAGGAAAGGGGGCAAGGTAAACCCCTCCTGACCCCCTAGGATTGATGAGGGGGATATTAAAGTCCCCCGCGATTTTTCGTGGTAGAGGCGCTTCCCGGTACGCGAACCGGGCAGCTAACCGGCAGCGTAACGGGAGTCCGCCATCTTGTGTTTTTGGAGCGTCCGGTTCGTGTACCTGGTAGCGTCCCGGTAAGCGTAACAAGGGGAAAACCAAGAGAAACAGTAAAAAAAAAATTAAGGGAATAGATTTCCAGCAAAATTGTAGGGACTGTTTGTTTGATGTGCCTTTGCAAGGCCTCAAGATATGTGCACGTGTGGATTTTGTCTAATTAAGGTTAAAAAAAATATATATATCTGTAAGCGTGCTCCGGCACGCTTACGTTACGGGTTTTGTTTGCGCTGCAGAGCCGATACGTCACGGTTATGCGACGCGTCATGAGGCGTCTCACGTGGCTACGTGATACGTCACGTAATAAAAAATATATTTTACAGCTATAGATATTAGCTTTTAAAAAACCAATGAAATTCACTGAAAAAACCATAGGTTATAGACCATATATAGTTAGGAATTTGCATTTACAAAACCTTGAAAATTCACTGAAAAAACCATAGGTTAGAGACCATATATAGTTAGCTGGACATTTTATTGACATAAAACCAATGAAATTCCATATATAGTTAGTTGCACTAACTATATATCGCGCACCCGCAATCCACTGCTGATGATGTCACATATTACATCATTCATGACATGGTCAGTGACATCACTGATGACATCACTGATGGGGCCATTGGGGCTCCCCCCACGGTCCCCAACGTTGTATGTCCAAGGGGATTATAAAAATTAGTGATAGAGGCTATTTTCTTTTTTACTGTAGATTTACCATAAGCGTACAATGCACGTATGACGTACGGTGCAAAGTTTGTAAGTCGTCCCGTAGGCGTACCTAAGCAAGATATTTATGAAGTGATTTTAGTACCTACACAAGTAAGTACCGATGCAGAGTCTAAAGTTCATGAGGAAGACTCTGTTCCCTTCATCTGTAAAATGTACACCATCTCTCCTATAGATACCTTGCATATTGAAACGCAGATTGTTGTTGTAAATGGTCCCCATTCTATAGTCTCGGAGAAAAGCAGAAACAATTTTTTTCACATGTTTCCTAGCTTTCTCAATCTGTGGACAAAATTGATTGGACCAGTTCCAATTCTGCCTTTGGCATATATTAGAATAGACAAAGGTAGTTTGGGGGAAAAGTGTCATCATTTCTGTAAAGGTGTCCTTCATAAACATTTCCAGACCTACCCCAGTCAAAGTGCCTAGGTCATTGCCACCACAGTACACAATTATGAGGTCAGGGTGTTGGAGATGCAAAAAGGATTTTACCACTGTCTTCAATGGTGCCACTTTAATCCTCTCTGTCCAATCCATTTAATGTCTACATTTGGTAAACCTAGGTCTTTGTGAGATCCTTTCTGTTCTGCATACCTTTGACTCCAGAAAATATAGCTGTGTCCCACAATCCACACTCTAAGCTTCTTGAAGAGAGGTCTGGGGGTACTCAGATGGTCTTTGTAAATGAAATGGCAGTTTGAAAAAAAATGAATTCTAAAATGGTGGCTAAGTAGAGATTTCAAAAAAGCAAAGAAATGATTGGTTGTTTGAAAACATCTTACATAGAAAATTGGGGTGCAATTTTCTGTTTTTTAAAAGCCTGTTATTTATTGGTTAACAAAAAGTGATAGAAAAGAACGTTACTTAAGATAAGCTGGTATATTGACAAGTCAAACACACTTGCTGTTTTGATTTGCAACAATGTATGATGAACTTTTCACCTGTGTGCTCAGTTAGGTGTTCCCTGAAGTGTTTCTATGGTAGCTGGCAGAATGTGGAATGGGGGTAGGGTTGAAAATGTTGTCAGTTGGAAAGGGTTCAAAAGTTCAAGCAATAGAAAAGTGTGTTTCGTTTCAATTTAATGTGGGAATAAATGTGATTTATTTATTTGTATATGTGTGTAGATTGACAGGAAAACATTTGCTATTGGTTATTGGACTTTCTGACCCCCTAGGGCTGCTTAGGGGGTTTCACCACAATGATCCCCAAGGTGAAAATCTTTTTTTAAATCAAAGAATACGCGCATGGTAGGCGTATGCCGTGAAAAAGAAAAAAAAACTAAGCCCGGGGGCAATGTTTTTATTTATAATGGGGGGCCCATAGGGGCCCTCCAGCCCCGGGGACCGCCACTCCCCGGGGCTTTAACTATATTATTGCGAGGGGTCTTACGGCTCACCCGCAGCCCCAGGGACCGCCACCCCCGGGCTTTTTTTAAAAAAAACATTTCTTTTTAAAAACACATGTGAGGGGGGGCTCGAACCCCACCACACGTCCCGGGGACCGCCACCTCCAATATTGAAAATAGGGGGGTCCGTGATGGACCCCCCGCCCCGGGGACCATCACCCCCTTGGGATTTTCAATGTTGGGAGGGGGGCCACACGGCCCTGCTCCTGGAGCTTTGTGGTGGCCCTGGGGACCGCCACCCCCCAGGGCCGGCTTCTGCAGTGTCCCGGGGTGCCTAGCCTCGGGACTCTGCTGTTTGCTATGGTAGGGCGGGATCCTCGCAGTTCCCACCCTAGCAAAGCAAACTGCTTTCCTATTTGAAAGAGAGAGCAGGTTATCCTGCTCTCTCTTTCAAGTAGGAAAGCAGATTGCTTTTCGTTAGGGAGCATGTAAGCTGCTCTCTCTGACGAAAAGCAATGCCGGCTCCCGAAGGACGTGGGGAGCCGGCTGGGATTGTGGGGCCATTGGGGCTCCCCCCACGGTCCACAACATTGTATTTGAGCCCCAGGGGATGGGGTCCCCGGGGATTATAAAAATTAGTGATAGAGGGATTTTTTTACGGTAGATTTACCGTACGCGTACCATGCACATACGTACGACGTACGGTGCGAAGTTTCTAAGTCGTCCAGTAAGCGTACCTAAGCAAGACAGTTGACTTTTGAATTATCTGTTGGGGGTAGTGTGCAAAGTTATGTCAGTTGGGAAGAATTCAAATGTTCAACCAATAGAAATGTGTGTTTGGTTTTGAATTCATGTGTGAAGCAATTTGATTTGTTATTAACGTGTATATATGTGTAAATTGAGGGGAAAAATGTGCCATTATTTGGTTTTGCTGCAAACACTGAAGTAGAGAGATTCTGTATAAGAATATCTGCTGTGTGAGTGGCATTCTTAATTTACAAATCAATTTAAAAGGTGAGTTGATAACTTGTAAAGGAATGTATGTGGTGCATTTTGTTTTTAGTAAGAGTAATGTGTTTATCCTTCTAAAGTGTGTAGAATCATATTCTGAGTTTGTCTGCATTTGGATAACTACTGTGATAAAATCATTTGTAAGTTAATGTGTTTAGTGAGTCACCTTCGTGCAATAAAGTGCAGTACTAAAAAATGTAAAATGTGTGCTGTCACTTTTTCAGTTGTAGAGTAGTTAATAGTGTTGCTTGTTTAGAATTAGGCTTGTGTTCTAAATCTACAATTTTCCAGTCAGTATACATACACTGCTGCATACACTCTGGGGCAGATTTACAAGCCCCTTGTGCCCTTTTGTTGTTCTATTGTGTAACTTTTCTGATGTAATGTTAGCAAAAAGAATGCAGTAAATTGCATTTGTATTTGCAAAATGAGTCAGGGTTGTCCACTGAAATGTAGTAGTTACATACATGGAATTTGTGCACCCATTTTAGAGTAGTAAATGTGTTTTGGTAAAATGCATGGTCTCACATTTTTTGTCTAGAATGACACTGTGCGTTTGTGTACATTAAGGAATTATACTCGCCCCTTTTTCCATTTTCTCCCCCCTCTCTTCTCATACTTCCCCCTCTCTCCTCATACACACCCCTCTCTCCTTATACTTCCCCTATCTCCTCACACTCCCTCTCTCTCTCCTCATACACATCCCTCTCTCCTCATACTCCCTTTTCCTCCTCATACTTGCCCCTTTTTTCATACTCCCCCCTCTCTTCATATTCCTCCCTGTCCTCATATTCCCCCCTCTCTTCATACTTCTTACTGTCTCCTCATAGACACCCCTCTCTCCTTATACTTCTCCTCTGTCCTCATACTCCCCCTCCCTCTCCTCATACTCTTCCTTCTTTCCTCATACTCCCACCTCTCTCCTCATACCCCCTTCACTCATCATACTCCTCCATTTTCTCATACTCTTCCCTCTCCTTATACTTCCCCCTCTCCTCATACTCCCCACTATCCTCATATTCCCTCCTCTCCTCATACTCCATTTCTCTCCTCATACTCCCCCTTCTCTTCATATTCCCTCTTTTCCTCATACTGCCTCCTCTCCTTATATTCCCCTCTCTTCTCATACTTCTTACTATGTCCTCATACCACCCACTCTCTCCTTATACTCTCCCCTGTCCTCATACTCACCCTCTCCCCTCATACTCCCTTTCTCTTCATACTCCCCCCTCTCCTTATATCTCCTCCTCTCGTCATACTCCCCCTCTCTCCTCATACCCCTTTCACTCTTCATAATCCCCCATCTGTTTATACTCATGCACCCCTTTTCTCCTTATGCTCCCCTTTTCCCTACATTCTCCCTCCTCTCTTCTCATACTCTCCTCTCTCTCCTTATACACAACCCTCTTTTCTTATACTCCTCTTTTGTCCTCACACTCGCGCCTCTTTCCACATATTCCCCCATCTCTTCATACTCCTTCTCTCTCCTCATACTCCCCCTCTCTCCTCACACTCTCCCTTCTTATACTCTCTCTTCCTTCCTCATACTCCCACTTCTCTCCTCATACTCTCCCTTCTCTCCTTATACTCTCCACTCTCCTCATACTCCCCCTCTCCTCTCATACTCTAGTGTCTCCTTATACTCCCCCCTCTTCTTATTTTCCCTTCTTTCATACTCCCCCTCTCTCCTTATACCCCTTCTCTACTCATACTCCCACCTTTGTCCTCATAATCCCCCCTCTCTTCTTCTACTCTCCCCTTTCCTTATACTCACCCTCTCCCATTATACTCCCTGTTACCTCATACTCTCCCCTTCCTCATATTTCCCCCTCTTGTCATATTCCTCCCTCTCTCCTCATACCCCTTTACTCCTCATACTCCCCCATACTCCTTCCTCTCTATACATAGTACTCCCTCTGTCCTCATACACCCCTCTCTCGTTATACTCCTCTTTTTTCCACATTCTCCCCCATCTCTTCTCATACTCTCCCCTTATATATATATATTTTTTTAGTGTATCTTATATAGCGCACGGCTACCCCAACGGGGTGTCCCGGCGCTTGCATTGGGAACCCGTCCTGGCTTTTCCCTGTGAGATAACCCGTACTGGGCATCCCCAAGGTGAAAGCCAGGCATCCCGCCGCGGGGGGCCGTAGTGGAGATTAAGCAAGCTATTGCCCAGAGTTGTAGAGTGTGAACCCGTGATTCGAGTGGGCACCGAAGTGAGAATTATCGAGTCCGTGGACACTTGGGCTCAGACCCTGCCGCGTCGGCAATTGAACCCTGGTCCCGGGTCTGACCTCAGCTTCCGGGTATGCCTCCTCTAACCATTGAGCCACACTTCTCTACACACCCCTATCTCCTTATACTCCTCTTTTCTCCTCATGCTCACTCCTCTTTACACATACTACCCCCTCTCTCTTCATACTCCTCCTCCCTCGCCTCATACTACCCCCACTCTTCTCACACTTCCGCTTTCTCTCCTTATACTTCTTCCTCTCTACTGATACTCCCTTATCTCTCCTCATACTCCCTGCTCTTTTCATACTTTCCCCTCTCTCATGTTACTCTCTCCTCTCCCCTCTCTCCTCATACTCCCCCTTCTCCTCATATTCCCCTCTCTCCTCATACACCCCCTCTTTCCTTATATTTCTCTTTTCTCCTCATTATCCTCCCTCTCTCCCCATACTGTCTGCTCTCTCCTCATACACACTCCTCTTTGCTTCTACTCCCTCTTTGTCCTCATACTCGCCCCTCTTTCCACATACTCCTCTCTCTCTCCTCACACTCTTCTTCTCTCTCCTTATATTCCCATTCTTTCCTGATATTCCCCCTGTCTCCTCATTCACCCTCTTTCTCCTCATACTCACCCCTGTCCTCATGCTCCCCCCTCTTTCCTGCTACTCCACATTCTCTCCTCATTTTTTCCCCGTCTCCTCATACTCCGTCCTTTCATCATACTCCCCCCCCTCTCTTCTGATACTCCACCCTCTTTCCTCATACACATCCCTATCTCCTTATATACACAGGTGTCTCCTTATACTCCCCTCTATTTCCTCATTCTCACCACTCTCTCTTCATATTGTTCTCCCTTTCCTCATACTCCTCGTCTCTCCTCATACACTGAAGCACTTATAAGTTCAGTCAGGCACTCTCCTTACAGAAGTGTAATCATTTAGTCAGTACTCAAGTATTGATGCAGTGAAGTAGGCCTTAGCAGATGAACTGCTTGAATCCCTTATCCAGTATATATGAATTTGTGTATCCATGTGCACTCTTGTGTTTCACATCTTCAATTCTCCATTCCGTATCCTTATACTTCCATCAAACACTCTGTGACTGTTCTTGCACTATTATAGTGACCCATTTAGCAGTCTGTGATAATTTTTTCAGTGCACTAAAACTCAAGCACTTATAAATTTAGTCAGGTACTCTCCTTACAAAACTGTAATCATTTAGTCAGTACTCAAGTACTGATGCAGTGCAGTAGGCCTTAGGCCATGGACTGTTTCAAACCCCTATCCAGTATAAATGTATTCTTCTATTAACCTGTACATTTGTGCTTTATATCTTCAATTCTCCACTCTGTATGCTTATACTTCCATCAAACACTCTGTGACTGTTCTTGTAGTACTATAGTGACCAATTTAGCAGTCTGCGGTAATCCATTCACTGCACTAACACTGAAGCACTTATAAATTCAGTCAGTCAATCTCCTTACAGAACTGTAATTATTTAGTCAGTACCCAAGTACTGATTCATTGAAGTAGGCCTTAGGCCATGGACTGTTTCAAACCCCTACACACTATGCATGCAGTCTTCGATGCACCTGCAAACTTGTATTTTACACCTTCAGTTCCGCTGTTATAGTATGTGTTTCCCCTTGTACTGTTCTAGTGATACATTTAGTAGCATATACTAATCCATTCGCTGCTGAAAAGTTGAACTACTGATAAATTCATTAAGGTATTCTTCTTCCAGATGCAGTTCTTGAAAGATTTATGCAGTGTGTATGCACTTCTGTTATCAGTTACACAGTTGTTTTTTATACTTAGTCATTTTACAATGTATTTATTTAGTAATAGAATAGTATATTTCATATATTTATTTTTATAATGTTATATATATGTTTTATAACAGATTCTATTTATCAACATGCCTTCAAAAAGTGAAAAGAGGAAACAACATAATAAAGCTTATTATTTAAAGAGAAGTCATCCACAAGATTTACCTGAACAACAATGTGTGAACAAAAAGAAAAAAAGTCCTGGTAAGAGAACGAAGATTTTTTGAAGAACTTATCAAACACTAGGAGTAGTGTGGACAATGTCAAAAATACAAATAGTGTATCTGCAACTAAAAAGAAAAGCAAGAAAAAAGAGACAAACGATGGGAAATCATCTTGTAAAAAACACTGTATAGTAAAAGGAGGAAGAATCAATTTCAGGAAATTAGATTGTTTTATAATAGAGTTGTGTCGAATTTGATCAAGGAAGTGAAGAAATGTAATAGAAAAACAGCATTTTATAAGAAGAAGAAACGTATGGAAAATATAGTTGAGAAAGCTTACGATTGAAAAAGAAGTTGTTTATTTTAGTAATCAATAGAATTCGATCACTAGATAAGCCAATTCATTTAATGAAGGCCAAAAGTATGTGGAGAAGAGTAATTAACAGAAGTGATTTTTTTCTGAGGTTTTTTTGGGTGAATGGAAACATAGTTCAAGTTCTGAGCCTTTTTTTAATGAAGAGAGTTATCTTCAGAGTAATGATTTGTTGCATGCAGTTGACACTAGTGGTCGTGCTTATGAGGTTAGAAATGGATGTCCTATTGAGAAAGAGAAAATTGTTCCTAGAAATACAGAAGAGGTGTTAGCTGATGAAGTTTTAGGGAGATGTCCTAAAACTCCAGTGTACACTTGGAAATGCAGTAGTATTTGTAGTGTACGGCAGGAATCTATTGATTGTATACGCAATTTCTTACGTAACTATACTAAGAAAAGTTTTAAACAAAAGATTAAGATGTTCCAAGGACTAGACCCTTGCAGAGTGAGAGAAAATACTGGTTTGCAAGGTCATTCTCTGGCTGGTCTTTCTAAAAAAGTATGTTGAAGTGTTTTTCACCATTTCAGGATGTTAGCAGTAAATCATACTCAAATGAGGAAATTAGTCAGAAGATTGTATTATGCAAAGAGTCCTGCACTAATGTTAAAAAAGTTGAACAGTGCTCTTTTGAGTGGATCTGTATCAAATGTAATGAATGTTTGTGAAGAAATTCAAGTTAGTTACTTTGGTCCTGAGGAAGAAAGTGCAGAAATTGATACATTAATAGAAGGAAATGTGGAAGAGAATGTACAACATTGTAGTACAGAAAATTTTGAGCAAGAAATTACGAAGTTTAAGGTGATTTCAGGTAAAAGGCTAAATTATTCTTGTATTTGTTGTCGACGAACTGATTATAAAAATCAGACCAGGACTGTTGATTTGTATTTAAAAAGTGAAAATGAAAATATTAATGAGTGGAAGGAATTTGCAACTTATATGTTGGTAGTGAATTGTTTTGATTTGGGTTCTGATCAGCGTATTTGTAAATATTGTTATAACAAATTAGACGAGAACAAAATGCCTGCTAGAGCTGTGCATAATAATCTTGAGTTGGTAAATATTCCTTCTGTACTGATGGATTTAAATACCTATGAGTCTATTCTTATTCAAAGTGTTCATCCATTTCAGGCTATTGTTCGTCTGGATCCTAAAACAGGGAAATTGCCTCCTTCAGATTTACAGAGAGGATTAAAGGGAAGAGTTGTATATTTGCCTCTAGTTTAAGAGAAAAACATTGAAACAATTGGTGTAGAAAATGTAGAAGATGAACCTTTAGTTATTCTTGTTAATGGCGTACCTACTAAGAGTAAGAAAATCTGTCAAGAATTAGTGGATGTTAGGAAAGTGAAAAAGGCAACGTTGGATCTGGTAAAAAATAATCAATACTATAAAAATGTGTATGTGGGAGAAGAAGAAATAACTGTAGAAGATAGTGATTCATCATCTGGACAAATTGAAAAAGTGGATGTGTCCAGAACTGAAAATTTTTCGAACATTATAGTGTTCATCCACTTCATTCCAAAGAAGTGATCGGGAATACTAGAGAGTTATTCCAAATGAAAGAAGCAAAGGGAAGTACCATTAGTGTATGGGAAAAAAAGCTTGGAAGCTCGTTGTTTCCCTCAGTTGTTTCCAACAGGAAAAGGAGGACGATATGATGACCGACCTGTGCAGACTCCTGCATCTGAATAACAACATCAAGATTGTATGCATAAGATCCAAGATTTCGACACTGTATTCCGTGTTTGTTTCATCTTTTGTTTGAGAGTGACTTGTCTGGACTTTCTTATGCAATGAACCATATATTGAAAACAGGTGTGCATCTGCAAAATGTTTCGGCAAAGGAATTTATGGATAAAGTACAGCAGAAAGATAATGTTTTGGAATCTCAGCTAATTAATCTCATGGCATGTCAGCGTGGTACTAATGAGTACTGGTACCGTCGTCATGGAGAACTTAAATGTATGCTAAGGAACTTAGGAACTCCTATATGGTTCCTTACTCAAAGCTGTGCTGAATATGCTTGGGATTATTTGCTTCAATTTCGTTGAGAGGCAAATCCAAATATAGTCAATATTGAATACACCTGGAGAATTGTGCTCTTTGGATCCAGTTAATGTATGCAGGTATTTCAATCATAGATTTGAAGCTATGATGTCTTTTATCACCAATGAAAAAAAATCCTCCTCTTGTAGAGGTTCTGGATTTCTTTTGGAGAAAGGCGTATCAAGCGAGAGGTGCTCCTCACATACATATGCTAATATGGATCAAAGATGCTCCCAAATTTGGAACAGACCCAGATGATACTGTGTTGTCTTTTATTGAAGAAAATGCTCCATGTGATATACCCAAAAGTACAGAAGATAAGGACTTAAGACAACAAGTCTTACGATTCTAAAGCCATCATTGTGGGAAATACTGTCGTCGAAAGTACAAATCTAAGGACAAATTCTACACCAAATGTTGTTTTGGATTTCCACGTCCTGTAATATCGAAAGGAAGAGTGAACAGTTTTATGTCATCTTTGCGACATACTATCACAAGAAAGTCTCCAAAAAATACCTACAACTTAAGAAGAAATGAAGAGTCAAAATACATAAATGAATACAACCCAGTCATTTTGTCCATGTGGAATGCTAACATGGATATTCGGGGGCGTGGCTACGCAACATGGCCGACAGGACGTGAGCTCCTGCAGCTCCCGGCCAGCCTAGCCCAAAAATCCTGGTAAAGACGTGATCCTGTGCCCGATTGCCGAAGAAACTGCGGGACCAGAGGTCGGAAGCCCGGGGACACGCTCTGGTGCCGACGTTGGCGAGATCCGATTGCAGGAGGTGGCGCAAGAGGCGTGATTTGCGGGAGCCGGCGCCCTGACTATGGGAGGCCGAGGCTGCGGCCTAATATCTGGGCCGCTGCCGGGTGACGTCGGAGACAGCCGCTACCCCTTGGAACACGGCAAATACTGATATCTGTGCTCCCGGGCCCGGGAGCCGGGAGACTTAGTGCCAGATATTTCCCCCTCTAGGCTCGGACTTCGGAGGAGTGGCAGCGAGGCTTGGGAGAGGTGCAGGAAAGGTGCGGTGGTGCCCCGGAGTGAGAGAGGCGGTGCGGAGGCCTGTACAGCCATCGAGGGCCGACGTGCCTGACATTGCCCCCAAGGATTCGTGAGGGGCCAGGAACCGCAGGTGAGGAGATCGCTGAGGCTGCAAGGAGGGAGCTGGAGGGAGCGGGGGCCCCCGCTGCAGCAGAGGGCCCCTCACGGCACCAAGCACGCATCGCAGTTGGGTGCAGTGCTTACCTACCCCGCTGGCTGTTGAGGTGAGGCGAGGCGTGTCTCGTGGCGGACTAGAACCCACCGTGGTGAACCTGTGAACCCGGGGGGGGCATAGGAGAACTGGCACGTCGGACCCTGCGGGTAGGAGACTTGGGCTGCGTGGGGGTCCCCTTTGAGTCTCGCTGCCTGCCAATACCCTTGCCCTGGACGGGGGTGCGAAGGGGCCTGCCCTGGGGATAGCATCCTTGACCTGGAGCGGCTGATTGGGACCTGGTGTGTGGAGCTGCGGGCGTGGACTCTAGATTATGGGCCCCCTCACAGGTGGATTGGTGGCAGAACAACTGAGCTAGGTGCAGGACGTAGATCGTGGGTGGCCTGTCTGCCAGTGGCCCCGCCCCTGTGTGTTGAAGCCTGTGGGTACGGGTGGCTGGCCGGGCCGGGCGCTGTTCGAGGCCCACTCTTGATATCCTGCTAACTCTTGGGAGCTGCGGGACCCATCCACGGAGAGCACCTGAGGGAGGAGAGTTGGGGATCTCCTTGTGGGGGCACCGCCCAGTGGATCACCGGTGAGCACGCCCTCGCCTCGGGGGTGCAGGGCCTGGCCTGGAGGGGGACGTTGCAATTGGCTCCTCTGCTTGGTTTGGACCTCGTGCGGGGGACCTGAGAGCCTGGGGAGATTTCAGTATGTCAGGGACGACGCCCGCAAGGGAAGGTGGCGAGTCTGGCCTAGTACACTGTGGGATCCTGTGCTCCTCCTACCTGCTCTGTGAGAATCACTTGAGACTTCCTGGGGGACCCTGATTGAGAGGGGCACTTGGCGGGGCCTTGCTGGGCACTGATGATGCTGAAGGACAGGATGCCCCGAGCCTCACAGCCCAATACCAATACCCAGTACACCACGCCGCGTCTTTCTTCACAGTGTATCACCCGCCAGACCGGCTAGGGAGACGAGGGACAAGTGTCTGGCGGCTCCTCAAAGCCCTTCAGGGTGTAACTCCTGAAGGCCATACAAAGATCTCACACCGCCCTTGAACGGCAGATTGAGACAGTGTCCATCGATGTTAATCTGCTGAGAGCAGACCTTCGCAAGGTCACAGATAGAGTTACAGAGGCTGAGGGGAACATAGTTCAATTACAAGAGGAGGTGACCTCACTTAAGCAGACGGCGACGCGGCTCTCGGCTGCCACGGGGCAGCTAGAGAGAAGGGCGGAGGATGCCGAAGGACGGGCGGAGATGGGGAATGTGGAACGATTTTTGGAGTAGTGGATCCGCACCACGCTATGCCCGGCAGGACTTTCGGAGGTCTTTGTGATCGAACGCGCCCATAGAGCGCTGATTCCGCCGCCGCGGCCTGGGGCCCAGCCGCGAGCATTCATCGCGAAAATTCTGAACTACCGCGACAGGGATTGTTTCCTAAGGGCAGCCAGGGAAATGGCGGACCTCACGTTTGAGAACTCTAGGGTCTCTGTCTATCCGGACTATACACGGCAGGTCCAGGAACAGCGCGAATCCTTTTTGGTGGTTAAGCAGAAGCTACGGGAAATAGGTCTCCAGTACATGTTATTGTACCCCACAAAACTTAAGGTCCTCTCCCAGGGCAAGGCCCATTTTTTCGAAAGACCAGAGGAAGTGTGGGAGTGGCTTGAATTCAGGGGAGATGCACTCTCCCCTGAGGAGAGGGGTCGCTTAAGGGCAACGTGGGGGACGCGGCCTGCGAGGAAGCGACTATCTGGACGGCGGCGATCCGCTGGTGCCTCTGAGGATGCTGATCAACGCAGAGTCACGGTGGGAGATGATGGGGCCCTCCACATGGAATCCTCGGGGGCTGGGGACTTGCTGGTAGCGGATACGGACGGGCAACGGGATGCTGTGTTGGTACCGGACACTCTGCCTCCGCGGCTGGATGAACTGCCGCCCACAGTGGACACCATACCGGAGACAATGGATGATGCGGCCGATGCAGCGGAGGTCCGAACCTGAGGGACATATCCTTGGATGTTAGTTGGTCCATTGAGTTGGGTCTCCCTTTTTCCCTCCCCTCTTTGATTTTCCTTTTCAGGGTCTTCAGTGTTCTGCTTGACGTGAACTGATGGTGTGTGGGGGGGGGGGGTGGGGCTATGGGGGGGTGAGAGTGCATGAGCGGCAAGCCCTTTATAGTTGTATAATCGGAAGGGCGCAGAGTATATTCAGGGGGCTGGCTGCGCCGAGGGTTGCGTGGGGGGGGAGAGGGGGGTTTGTCCCTCAGTACTGTTGGGGTGATTGCTTGGGTTTTTGGGATGGGGTTGCTGTGTACGTCCTGGCACCAGCGGGGGAAGGGCATTTCAGCAAGTTCAGTTCTTGCAGGAATATTGCTTTTGGGAGGGGGGACGGGGGGCTGTTGGGGAGGTTTGTTGGGGGGGTTGGTTATAGGCATCAGTTGTATTACAGTGCGGGCACAAAATGGGACACTTACAAGATGTGCTGATGGGGCCCTGGTGGGGGCCGGCAACAGATCATGGGTTATAAGATTTTAACGTGGAACGTGAGAGAGCTGGGTATGTGCGCTAAGCGACATAGAGTTCTTTCATTCCTCCGTAGGCACGGCGTCTCCATTGCATGCCTCCAGGAGACACATTTAGTTGATGAAGGTGCCCGTAAATTGGGGAGGAAATGGCGAGGCCAACTGTTTCACTCTTCCTTCTCCTCATATGCTACAGGGGTACTTATCTGGGTGGCTACCGGAATCCCCTTTGCCATTCAATACATGGAGGCTGATATTCAGGGCAGGTACTTGCTTTTGAGGGCAAAGCTGGATGGGAGGGACCTCACGCTTTTGAATTCCCATGCCCCTAACGTGGATGACCCTGGGTTCTTCCTAACGCTTCAGAAGGTTCTGTCCCGGATCTGGAGGCCCTTCTGCTCTGGGTGGGGTATTTTAACTGCGTCCTAGACCCTGTACTGGATCGTTACCCCCCCGCGCAGGCACGAAACCGCGCATGGCAAAACAGCTAGGCGAGGTCATGGGGAATCTAGGGGTGGTGGATATATGGCGCCAGCGACATCTGACCTTGCAGCTCTACACATGTTTTTCCCCCACTCATAACACACATAGCAGGCTGGACAGGATTTTAGTCGCCAATGTTGATGCTTCCATGTCACTGGCGATCACACATCAGGCTCTCTTTCTGTCTGACCACGCCCCTGTGATGTGTGTGCTGCAGTGGGGGGGGCGATCTGCTAGCCTTCGAACCTGGCGGATGCCGGGGGATCTGTTACAGGACCCGATAGCAAGGGACTCGGTCCAGATTGCTGTTACCGGCGCCCTAGAGTTGAACTGGCGGGAGGGATCTGTTACTTACGCCACCAAGTGGGATGCCCTGAAGGCGGTAGTAAGAGGAGAGTGTATGGGCCTCACTTATGGGGTCAGGAGACAACTCCTACGGGAGCTGCATGACGCTGAGGGTAACTTATTGCAACAGCAAACAGTGCCGGGTCCGGGCAAGATGCAACAGGAGGTGGAAAGGGCAGCCCGAGCCTGTGTACATGACATTCTGAACAGGCTCAATAAATACTCTTTGGGGCAATTTAGACAGCGGCTTCATAGGGAGGGTGACAAGGCGGGCCGGATGCTGGCCTGGATTTTGCAGCGAGAATTTGCACCGGAGACAATAGTGGCGCTGCGAGACGTGACGGGGCACATGGTGCACTCTGAAGAGGCTACACTCCGAGTCCTCCAGTCCCATATACAAACGGTGTATGCAGCCGACCCTGCTGTTACTGAACATCCATACATGCCGTATTTGCAGGAATTACAATTGCAGTCCCTGTCTAGGGAAGCAGTAGAGGACTTGGATGCGGCATTGACAGTGGGGGAGGTACGGGTCGCTATGGCTGGTCTCCTGAGAGCCAAGGCTCCGGGGAGTGATGGTTTCCCACCGGAGTTTTATCAAGCGTACGCTGATACGGTTGCCCCTAGCCTGTTGCAGGTGTATGTTGAGGCATTTGAGACCGGTGGTCTACCGCCTACCATGAACGAGATATGCATGATTTTGAAGCCAGGGGGCGACAAATGTGACCCGGCAGCGTATAGGCCCATTACTGTGATCAATACCGGCGTTAAGATTTTGACAAAATTGTTGGCGGCCCGACTAGCACCGCACATGACACATTTGATCCACTCGGATCAATGTGGTTTTATTCCGGGACGTAACACCGCCATGAACTTGTGGCGGTTGACCCATATTCTGCATGAAGTGGGCGATCGGCACAGTTGAATCGGGGTACCTCCTGGGGGTCCTCCGAGTGGTGGGCATGGGCCCCAATTTCTGCCGTTGGGTCCGACTGTATGAATGCTCGTATCGCTTATCATCTGCAAGTCTATACTCCAAATCTAGAAGAATCATTTGGGTGAGTCTAGGTCTTGCTGCAACACGAAATCGAGTACTTAAATCTGTACAAGAAATTGAATATTTAGCTTAAAAAGAGCCAGAAAGTACAGATATTGTGAAAACAAATATGTTGGATACATATTATCCAAATAGAAGTCATCATCTTGAGAACATTTGCCTCTATGAAGTGCTGCAAAACTATATTTTTAAACCAAATATTACAGAAAACATCAATAATGGTATATATGGCGTGATTGGTTCTGAAGGATGTTTGGTGAAACAAAGAAAGGGACTTTTGATTAATCACCATAAACTGAGTTGCGAAACTCCTGACAAAAGGGAATTTTACTATTTAGCTCTTTTGCAACTTTTCAAGCCGTGGCGTTCAGAATTGGAATTACTTGGAGATTTTGAGAGCTATGAATATTCGTTCAACGCAAGTAAAGATACTATTGAATGTCCTGTTTTTGCTAATTATGTGAAAATGTTGAACAATGAAATTGAGCAAAAAGCTACAATTGCAGCTGAGATTGCTAGAGACAGTTCTCAAGACAGTCAAACTTCTGCTCCGTTGAGTCAGGATCCACTAGGAGAACCAATTGTTCAAAATTAAGCAGGAACTGCTATGGAAGAGGTGGAAACAGCAATGTATCAAGCTCAAGAAGATGTAACAAACTTAGGAAACTTGGAAGAACAACTAAATGTTGAGCAGAAACAAACATATGAGCAAGTAAGAGAACAGATTGACCATGGATTACTACATGAAAAGAAGGAGTGCTCTTGCTCATCCTTTCAACCTATCCGAATGTACGTGAGTGGACAAGCTGGAACAGGAAAAAGTTTTTTAATTAAAGTAATTACAACTTATCTCCAGAAAACAACTCGCATTTGTCTTGTGTTGTCACTGCTCCAACTGGGTTGGCAGCACACAATATTAAAGGAATTACTTTACATCGTTTATTAATGCTACCAGTAGAGCATGAAAACAAATTGGAATATCACAAGCTGTCTGGAGAAGCTTGTTGTGAAGTTTCAAGAGTCTTGAAGAAAATGAAACTTCTCAATATTGACGAGGTAAGCATGGTATCAAACTTAATGTTTGCTTTTGTGCATTTAAGAATGCAGCAAATTCTTACAGCAGAGTATGACGTATTATTTGGAGGAAAACACGTCATAGTTTTTGGAGATCTACTACAACTTACTCCTGTAAAAGGACAACCAGTGTTTAAAACACTGGCACATGAAGATACCAGAAAGTTTTTGGGGAGCATTGTAAATGTTAACATTTGGTCATATTTTGAGTTTAAGGAACTTATTACAAATATGCGTCAGGCAAATGATGCTGATTATGAACCTATTCTTCAAGATATAAGATTTGGAAAAGTGACTGAACATGGCAAACAAGCTTTACAGGGACAATTACTTTCCAATTTGTTTCCAAATGAAAATATTGTTCCTGAGAAAATATATATGAGAATTGCTTAATGCCAACACTGTGTGAATGTTCTATTTTGAATGAAGACATTTTAAAGTTGGAAAATGAAGAAATTATAAAATAGGAAGCTATTGATAAAATACAACATGATGGAATCACTATTATTTTGACCAAAAAGTTGAAGAGAAAATTG
Organism: Lissotriton vulgaris; assembly: GCF_964263255.1. Lineage (NCBI taxonomy): Eukaryota > Metazoa > Chordata > Amphibia > Caudata > Salamandridae > Lissotriton > Lissotriton vulgaris. The sequence continues at coordinate 284,830 of NW_028244125.1, read as the reverse complement.
GATTCTTTAAAGAAATTGATAAGTAAAATTGCTGCTTTAGAAAAGAATTTATATGCATGTGTAAACTGTAGGGTAATTTTACGACGTAATTTGAATGTGGAAAAAGGTTCAGTAAATGGAGCAATGGGTAAAATTGTTGATTTCGTTAATTATGTAAATAGAGATGGTATTGAATTTTTGAAAATTAAATTTTATGAGATTGAAGAAGTACAACAATTTAGTTGTTGTGCAGCTCGGACAGTGTTGAAGAGATTGTTGGTTATCAGTTTGAAAATAGTTCTGGTGTCAACTGCTATGCTAATGTAGTTGTTAATGTTGTTTTTTTTCTTGAAAGTTTGCAACAGCAAATTGTTGAAAATCAGGAAGAAAGATTCTGTTTGTTGTTGTATTCTGTTTATGAGAAATGTAGTAGTGATAAAAGTAAAATACAAAGGGGGTCATTAGGATGACGGGCGGACTTAGTCTGTCCGGCATCCTATCGGATTACAGGACTGCCCGTCATAAGGGCGGGAGTCCTGTGCGGGGTATTAGGATGCGCCTGCCACAGTGGCGGGCGCATCCTGCATTTTTAACATTGTGGCGGGCGATGCTCTCAGCACCTCCTGCCACAATGCTAAAAATGCATGTAATGCATTTGCATACACAAAGCGGCAGGCACCGTGCGGTGCCTGCCGCATTGTGTATGCAAATGCAGGGGGTACCACAGGTACCCCCCATGTGCTCCCCCTACCTTGCCTTCACCATGGGGCCCGCAGGGGGTCCTCAAAGTAAAGACCACCTGCCTTCCGTGGCAGCAGAAAGGCATCTGCCAAAGCCCATACTAATATGGATGGCGGTGTCTATCAGACACCGCCACCATATTAAACCTTTTCCGCCCCGGTCGCAAGGCGACCGGGCGGAAAAGCGGCGGACGGTGTTTCCGTCCGCTGCGGTCCCCTCCTCCATAGTAATATGGCGGGGGAAATGGGTGGCGGGCGGGTGGTGGGCAGGCAACAATGTCTGGTGAATCCGCCAGACATCCTAATGGGTCCCTAAGTGTTTCTGATACTCAAAATGTTTTGGACATATGTTCTACTCAATTTATGCAGAATATTCATCAGGATTGTCGGGAATTTCTAATGTATATGCTTGTTGTATTGGAAGATGAAGGTATAGATATTGAAAACCTTTTTGGGCTTTCTTATAAATGGCAACATGACTGTGAAAATTGTTTGTTTACATGTAGCACTAACATAGACACTGAAAGATTTATGTATTTGACTTTACCAGACTGTGAATCAGTGTCTTTTAACAATCTAGTTAGAGGAGCAAGTCAAAACATGGAGTGTAGCCAATTTAAATCAGAAATGTCATCAACATTATTTATACAAAGATATGGACAGTATGTAATTGTAATGCTCCAACGTTGTAGAGCTGATGGAAGAAAATTGGAAACTTTAATTTAAAATTTTGTTGCTACTCAACTATCAATATCAGGAAAAACTTTTGTAGCTGTAGCAATTATTTTTCATGATTGTCCTTCTACAACATCTGGACATTACACTGTTTATTTAATATGTCTGAAAGGTTGGATACATTGTAATGATAGTCAATTGGTTTTAAACAACGTTTGCCTAAAGAGTTGCCAAATTCTTACCTAATATTTTTAAAGCCAAAATTTTATGAACAAAATTTGGCCTTTCAGGATTACTGCTGTTAGTGTTGTAGAGTACTTTGTAAGTGAGGATGAGGAGCTTGAAGGTGATCCTCTTGTCGACGTGGAGCCAGGTGGTGGGTGATGTGGCTGCGGCAGGGGGCATTGATGATCAGTCGGGCGGAGGTGTTTTGGATTCGTTGTAGTCGTTGTAGGTGTTTGTCCGAGTTGAGATTTAGAGAGCCGATCCTATTGCAGTTGGCGACGGTTTTCGGTGGTATGTCACTCCTTGGTGAGGAGAAGATGAGTTGGGTGTCTTCGTCTTAGCAGATAATGTTGAGGTTGTGATGGCGGGCCACTTGTGTGAGGGTGGCCATGTAGATGTTGAATAGTGTCAGGTTGAGGGATGAGCCCTGGGGGACGCCGCAAATCATGTCAGTGGTTTTGGATCACAAGGGTGGGAGGCGTATGCTGAGGATTACTATTGAAGAACTTCCAAACTAAGAATTTGACATATGCTATTTGGCCATGAGGAAAAGTATGTAAAACCATTAAGAACTATTTGTTGTATATTTTGTCAGAATATATTTGTAAGTAACTTTATTTGCAGTGTATGAAAATTAATTATAGTGTTTTGTTATTTTAAGATTGTTTGAGATATCTCATACATATGCAAGAAATTGCTCTTAGAAAAAACATTTAACATATGTTTTATTTCTATTTTTTAGATTGTCGTTGAGAATGTTGATTGTTTTTTTAAGATAATCTTATTGATTGTCTTTTTTTTGCCCGCTGTTATGTGATGAGAAATTCAATATATATTCTGAGAACAGCAAAAAAGGCAAATGAAATGCTTTGCAAATTATTTTGTGTTGTAAAATATATATTGTAACTGTATTTCTTCCACAGATGCTAATTTTATAATATATAATTTTTTGTATTATTTATTATGTTTAAGGTAAGTATAATAACTATTTAAAATGGTTGATGGGATGTGCTTCTACAGAGCTGAAGTAGCAAGAGATGGATGGAGTACATATCTGTGCAAAGATGGTTTGGATCTTTTAAAGACATTTGAAAAAACTAACATATATACTGTGTGTACCAGTATTTCTTGCATTTTACTACAACACATTTACTAGTTTGGAACAGGTAAGGTGAATAGACATATTGTACTTTTTTAGTACTTCATAACAGTCTGAGTCTTTTCCTATAGTGATAAGGAGTGACTGGTTTGAAAATGTAAGAACATTTAAAAACAGAACATTCATATAAATAATTATATTTATATAACCTTATAAAGTGGTAGAGAATGGTATTTGTTTAATATTTTTTTAAGGGCAAAATAGTTGATTAAGCTAGTTTTGTGTTATGTATTAGGAAAACTGATAAAATGAAGTGTTTATGTTTTTGTACAAGGACCTACAACATAAGAAATTGATTATGGAAAAACAACAGAACAGTATGGAAGACGGTTTGGAAATTAGCAACAGTCTCATAGAAGAGCTGTCCTTGCAGAACTGTAATCATTCAGCCAGTACCCAAGTAATCATGAAGTAAACCAGGCCGTAGGGCATGCACTGTTTCAAACCCCTACAGACTAAGCATTCAGTCTTCCATACACCTGCAAACTTGTCTTTTATACCTTCAATTTCCAACTCTGTATCCTTACACTTCCAGCAAACACGCTGTCATTGCTGATTCAGTATTGTACTGAGACATTCAGCAGAATGTCCTTATCTATGCACTGTGCTAAAACTGAAGCTGTTATAAATTCAGTCAGACACTTTTGTTGCAGAACTATAATCATCCATTCAGTACCTAAGTATTCATGCATTAAAATAGGCTTTAGGCCATAGACTGCTTCAAACCCTATAGACTATGCATGCAGTCTTCCATGCACCTGCAAACTTGTCTGTTATACCTTCAATTCTCCAGTCTGTATCCTTACACTTCCAGCAAACACTCTGTGATTGCTGAATCAGTATTGTACTGAGCTATTCAGCCGAAAGTCCTTATCTATGCACTGTGCTAAAAATAAAGCTCTTATAAATTCAGTCGTGCACTCTCCTTGCAGAACTGTAATCATCCAGTCAGTACCCAAGTAATTATGGAGCAAAGTAGGCCTTAGGCCATGGACTGCTTTAAACCCCTATAGACCATGCTTGCAGTCTTCTTCTATGCAGCTGCAAACTTGCCTTTTATACCGTCAATTCCCCAGTCTGTATCGTTACACTTTCACCAAACACTCTGTCATTGTTGAATCAGTATTGTATTGAGCCATTCAGCAGAATGTCCTTATCTATGCACTGTGCTAAAAATGAAGCTCTCATAAATTCAGTCAGGCACTCTCCTTGCAGAACTGTAATCATCCAGTCAGTACCCAAGTAATCATGGAGAAAAGTAGGCCTTAGGCCATGGACTGTTTTACACCCCTATAAACTATGCTTGCAGTCTTCTATGCACCTGCAAACCTCTCTTTTATACCTTCAATTCTCCAGTCTGTATCGTTACTCTTTCACCAAACACTCTCACACTACTGTTTTGGTATTGTAGTGAGCCATTCAGCAGTATGTGCTTATCTATGTACTGTGGTAAAACTGAAGCTGTTATAAATTCAGTCAGGCACTTTCCTTGCAGAACTATAATCATCCACTCACTACCTAAGTACTCATGCATTAAAATAGGCCTCTGGGGGCCCTCTGCTCAGAATTCTGTGTCAATCCTTATGCCTGCTGCAAGCAAGTGCAGGGTTTTGACGCAGCACGAGCCCAAAAGTTACAATGTGAAATCTTGTAGATTTCACTCTGTCAATTTTAGGAGGTGTTCCTGCGCCGGAACGCCCCCCCTCCCACCCCCCTCCGTGTAGGAATGTCTCTTTCTGGTACAGGAATTTACAATGTGAAGCACCTCCCAGATGCATCACATTGTAAATACCACACACCATGACGCATCTTTTGCACCACCATTACGTCAGAAAATTGATGCAAGGGCGGTGTAAAAGAGGCACAAGGAGGTTTTAAATCTGCCCCTAACACAAATTCACTCAGGCAGTTTCACCAGCAGTACAAAGGGAAGCATAGACTTGTAACATATTCATGCACATATGTTACATTCAAGTGCTTCGGAAATACTACAGTATACTATAAGAAAACACCTTATAGATTTATGCTGTAGCACTTCCTTATAGTTCTGCACTTTCACTTTCGCCATACACTACAAATGTATTCATTCATTCATGTATGCACTACACATTCATTCAAAGTTTTACACATTATCATAGAAATATTGCTCTTTCTTTGACCAGTGAAGGTAGTTCTGAAAAGAACTGTTTTTTGAAGTTTTGTATTTTGGGGGGATTTTTTTAAACAAGTTTTGTTTTTAAACCAAACAAATTAAACTGCAACCCAAAAAGTGTCCAACAGGAACAAAATATTCAAAGAAAAAAATTAATGGCGTGAACAACGGTGCTCCCGTTTCCTGCGTTTAATGAGGTCTATCGATTGTTCACAGCAACATAATTAATTGCAAAATTTACAATGAATTTTCAGGTCTGCAAAATCGGGATCAATGTTCGAATGCGGACTGCTTGCCGGAGGTGGTGGTGCAGTCGATGTGCTCGCAACAGCAGGTGGACGGTTGTCCTGCAACCTTTGTGTTGCAACTCTTGCATAGTTGTTAGGGTGCAGAGTTTTAACATGGCGCATCATGCTCGCTGTCCCAAACAAGTATTTCTTTGTGGGGTCGCCCCTGGAGAGAGTTGTCTCGCAGATCTTACAGGTCACTTTTGGTGCACTGACCTTCTTTTCACCCTCTGGGAAGGTAAAACATTTCAAGATGAGAGCTTCTTTTCTTTTCTTCTGAGGCCGCTCAGGAATAGATTCTTCCTCAGAAGAGTGGTTGGAAGAGGACTCCACAGGTGCAGCCATGGTGAACTTTCCTTATAAATTGACAAGCTCCACAGAAGAGATGCTTCTCCTGAAAAAGTCCAAGTTGAATGATTAAAATGGGAAGAGTCTTTCAACAGGTGGAATAGGAAGTGTTATGAACCAATCAAATCTGTTCTTTTAAAGTCATATGGCTTTGCCTGCGCTTACGGTGCTCTTACGCTGCAAGTACGTACGACGTACCACCGTGATTTGCGTAATTGCTTTTAAAAGTAATATATGCTTATTAAAAGTTAAAAATAACTATTTTTATGATTATCTCAGATAATGTCTTCCCTTAGTACGTACATTAAATACATAAATATCTGTTTTTGAACAATTAAAAACTTTCACGCCTTACGCGTACGGGGTGCCGTACGTGACGTCACACAGAATCGTTGACGCGACGCGTAACGTCAAAGCGTATTTGTAACGTATGTGCAGGTACGCGCAGAGTACGATTAGCCGTACAAAATATGGTGCGATCACTGTACCCGTATGGTACGATTATCAAAAAATAAAAAAATGAAAAAGGAATTATTAAGAATTTTATTTCGATATATATAAAAAAACATAAAAAAATCTTTTTTCATTTAGTTTTGTTATTATTTTACATTAAGAATATGAAATATAACTTAAAAAATAAAATAAATAAAAATATTTATAATACAAATGCAGGAAATTAGTATAAAAAGAAAGAAATATAATAATTAATACATTTAAAAATTATCATTTACAAAATCTTTGAAATTAACTGAAAAAACCATAGGTTTTACACACGTTATAGTTAGGAATTAGCATTTAAAAAACCTTTGAAATTCACAGGAAAAAACCATAGGTTTCCCACATGTTATAGTTAGCTGGACATTTCACTCATACAAAACCATTGAAATTCCTCCGTTATAGTTAGTTCAGCTAACTATAACTTGCGCGCCCGCAAATGCACAGCTGATGACGTCACATATTACATCACTCATGACATCACTGATGACATCTCAAATGACATCAATGATGACATCAACCTTGTGAAAGAGTGGCAGACCTCCTCTCACCCTAATATAACCTTTGATACACACATTCAAAAATAGAAACTAAAGTTTTCAAAAAAATGGAGATACCAATACCAGTTACAATAACGTATTCCGTAATTCCAACACCTACATACACATCCACACATTCACCAAAAGTTATATATAGTCACTCATATATGTACTCACTCATCATATGTACTCCTACACTTATACATCCTGTTCCACACAAATATTCATCCATTGAGTTACTCACACACATACTCACACATGCAAATAAACTATCAAACATCCATTTACTTGCATATAAAGCTATACACACACCACCACACTTACTTCTACAGAAACGTACACATACTTACTCTCTTAAACAATCACTTATAGAAACATATACTTGTTTAAACAGGATCTCTTCCAATCTCTCACTCTCACCTATACTCACTTATATACATCAATACTCACATATACTAGTTTAAAACATATGTAGTTACTCATAAAGATACTATTGAGACAGTCATTCACTCACTAACACGCCCATACACACACTCATCCACCCATACAGTCCTGCACACATGCTGTCTTCATACAGACACCATAATTGTTACTTTATTCAAACCAACAAATCATAGTCAAAAATTAAAGACTAAGGGCCAGATGTAGGTAGCTAAATACCAGTCGGTAACGGACGAAAATCAGTGATTTTCCCGTTAGCGACCGGTATTTAGCCCTTTCCAATGTAGGAAGCTCTAAATAAGGATTCGATAATTTACTGATTCGTTATTTTAAGGAATCGGTAAAATACTGATTCCTTATTTTAAGGAATCGGTACATTACCGAATCCTTAAAACCTATGTAGGTAGCACTCAAGTGAGTGCCTGTTTGCTTTAAGGATTCGTTATTTACCACCAACTACAAGTTTGTGGCAAATACTTAATACTTTTAAAAAATCAGTTATTTGCTTTTTTAAAAGTGCCATGTGGCAGACTTACATGCACGATTCAAGGGTGCAACAGGGTGTCAATGTGACACCCTGCCACCCTTGAATATGCTCCCGCTATTACTGATTCGGTATTTATCGAATCGGTAATAGTAAATGGCTTCCCATTCATTTCTATTGGAAGGTATTCCTCATTACAGAATCGGTATTACCGATTCGGTAATATGGAATATTACCGAATCGGTAAATGTTACCGATTTATTACCTACATCACATTTACCGATTCTTAAATACCGAATCGGTGAAATTCGGTATGTAAGATTCGGTAAATTGTGATCACCTATATCTAGCCCCATGTTTCAAAATAAACCAAATGGGTGTCATCTTAGAATCAGTGGTGGTTGCTGACCCACAAAAATGGTGAGTCAACATAGATAAAATTAAACAAGATACTAATAAACATTTACATTTTAAAATGAAAAAAAGCATTTCACTTACCTTTTTAGCATGCAGCATGTCCTCGGTGTTCTTCAGCCGGCTCCAGACTCCAACAGCCATCTCCCGACTCCTCCCTTACGAGGTCCCGCAGCTCATTATCCAATCCAGACACAGCCCTCATGCTGCATGCGAAAAGTGACTGGATTGGCTGGTGCAGGCTTCTTCAACACTCCGAAGAGCAGTGAAGGCCTAGGCCTGGTCTCCAACCCGGCTGTCCATGACAGCCGGGTTGGAGAGGTTAAATTGCGCATGTTTTTTGGCAGTAATATTGTAGCCGGCCAAACCGGCCTGACTAATTCACAAAAAAAGGACCACTCGTCACTGCTGTCAATCAGCAGCAATGATGCACTGGCCCCGCCCTGCCCTCTCAGTTCGACCAAAAGCCGGAAAACTGAATGGTGATCTTTACCATTTTATTTTTCCAGCTTTCTGCAGCTGTCTGGGAAGGTGGGGCGGTGTTCCGACCCTCCCATAGAGGGACTGCCACTCCATAGAATGTTTATATTACTATGAAACCAAGTCAATAATTTGGCAGAAAATGTTTTACTTCTATATATTTATTTTCCATTTATATATAATATATCATCTAAATCAACCTGGCATAAACATTATTAACAAAGTTTAAGTATACAAAGTGTCAGTTGAGCGCCATCTTATAATATTCATGTATGCTTCTAAGTCATTACATAATCCATCAATGTATAATTGCTTACAATACAAACAGAATTATACCAACCATAAAAAATACTATGTGCAATTACACAAGTAATTATTTAGTGAAAAATATCCTAATTATTGCACTGTTAATTGACCAAAATCACCTGTTTGGAATAGCCTCTGCAATGTCTTATTTATCGATATCCCTTTCCAATTATTGCACCACCCTATCGAGTTACCACATTAGCCCCAGAGGGCAATGTAATCCATGACCTTCATTATTAACATCTCAAACAAAACAAATAAAGTATATGTTCTCATGTTTGTAGTGAGTGACATCATATTTCAACCCTATTCATCCATCCTCAATATGCAGAGTCTTATTCACTCCAGGCATCTATTGTACAGCTTACAAGCAAGTAGGCTTAAAATAGGTATGTGTGTAGTTCTTAATCAATATTGAGACCATACAGTTCCTTACTGTCCATATCCAAAAGCAATCTATTTTCTAATTGTCTCAAATTCCATTCTCTATCACTTTATCTTACATTTTTGGGTGCCTGTGCTAAAACACAATATCCTAGCTTGGAATCCTCTGCGTTACAGAATCTACTAAAATGCCTTGTACCTGGGTAGCTAAAATCTCAATTTTTAATCGCTCTCGAATGTTGTAAGATTCTTTTATGTATAGGCAATGTCATGCTGCCAATATATGTCTTTCACAGGGGCATGGTACTTGATAGAGCACATGTATGCTTCTGCAGGTCAAACTACCCTTAACCTTGATGTTTTTGTTAACTAATATTCTTGCTGCAGTGATATTAACTCCATGCTCAAATGCTTTACATTGATTGCATTTCATAGACCTTTCCCTCGGGGAAATCCATGCCATCTCCCGCTCACTCCTTTTTATATAATTTGTCATTAAGTGATCTTGCATTGAGTGAGTGTCTCTATAGCAAATAAGAGGTCTCCTAGGAATATTATGACCAATTACTGGGTCCCTTCTAATAAGATGCCAATGTTTGTTAGGGGCAGCCATCACTCTCACATGTTTCGGCTATAAGTGGTGATAAACCTGAGTCCCTTCTTCCTTTCTTTCCTCCTTGAAGCAGTAAAAAATACTGCTTCCTTTCTGTACTGCCTTGCTCTTTTGGAAGCTGTATTCATAATATTTTCACAGTACCCTCTTGCCCTGAATCTAGTTATCATTTGCCTTTCTATTTCACTATATTCTTCATTTGCACTGAGAACCTTTCTAGCTCTGTAGAATTCCATGAAGGGTATACTGTTAACAAGTGGTGCCTGGTGGAAGACATGAGCATGTAACATACTGTTGCGTACTGAGAGTTTTCTTTACAGTGTTGTCACCAATTTCTTTGTTAATACATCAAGGAATTCCAGCTGTCTCTGAATTATCTTACTTGTGTAAGCCAAATTCAATAATTTTTGTTTATTTGCTCCGCAATGATGACTGGCTCTACCTTACATCCTCCCCACGTGACAAATAAGTCATCTATGAAGTGTACCCTTAGCATATTGTGATATGTGTATTTTTCCATTGTGTCACCTCCAATTACAATATTACAGAACGGCTGTATTTATAGTTAGGGTCACCAGAGATTTAAAAAAATGTATTTTTGCCCCTTAATAACTTTACACACATTTGGCAAATGTCCACAAAACGTAGCAGACCTGTTTCATTTGTTCCATTATCAGAGAACTGAAAACTTTGCAGTGTTTGGTCAAGGGAGTGCAAAGAAAAACATGTTTGACATCAAATGCATTTTTCATAGACTAATGAATGTGTTTTGTAAAAATGGGCAGTTCGATTTTGCTGAAAATTGGCAGCATTAGATATTAGGGTGCACAAATGATTCTTTTGGGTACCGGAGGTAAGTGGAGTATGTATTTTTTAAGTTATACGGTTTTTCACTGTAGTGATATCTTGTAGCACAATGCTACTAAAAGTAGCAAGGAAGCCAAAAAAATAAACCAGACTGCATATGTAAAGTTTCAGATGTACTAGAGGAACAACTAAAAAGCCCCTTTATGGTTACATGCTAACGGAAATCTATAAACAAATACACAACAATTAAAATACATCTTAACCCCTTCCATGCGGCCGCAATTCTGCGCCTGTGCGGCAGAATCGCAAGTGGGCGGGTTTATGACGGCCCCCAGCCGTCATCAGCACACGAGCACCATAGTGCATGACGGCTGGGGGCCGTCATCAGCATGCAAGGGCATAATCTATATGGGATTTCTTTGCATGCTCTCTAGCCACAAAAAAAATTGCCCAAGCCAAACAAAAACCATATATCTTATGCACCCCTGTGCAACAAAGTGAAATATTGCCCTAGCTAGCCGTGAGTCAGAAAAACTATTTGGAGGACATGATAATTGGCCACCAGGAAAAAAAATGATAATCTTCATTTTTATATCAATAATACTGACTGCTTTTCACTTACTTTGGCCTTCATACAAAGCACAATCATATAAAAAGGAAGCCCTAAGAATAAACCCGGCTGCATATTTAAGCTTAAAATATACTAGATGAACAACTGAAAGACCCATTATGGCCACATGCTAATGGAAACCTATAAACAAATACATAACACAAAATAAAACTGCTACCAACAAGCCAAACAAAAATCATCTTCATTATGAGTGTTTTTCCAACGGAGTAGGACTCCTGCAGTCCGACCGAGCGAGTACGATGCAGCCGCATGCTGCCGGACTCGGTTCGGTCTGACTCCCATAGAAGTCAATGGGAGCCGGTCGTACGACGCGTACATGGGCTCCCATTGACTGAATGGGTATGTCTTGCACAAGGGTGCCCCCTACAGTGAGTACGCATCGGTACCATCCGCACCATACATGCCTGAGTTTGGGAGACCCTTGGGTCTCCCCCTGTGTCTGGGTCGTAAGCATGCGGTTGACGGGGTGTCTGAGGTGGACCCCCATAGGCAGCTTTCCAGACGTTTTGCGAGCCAGCTGTCCGACACGTGCATCGTACTGGCTCTGTCGGAATTCGCCTCCATTGCTCGGCACGATTTGCTTACGGACGAGGTGTACGGAGCGGTTCGCACCCGGAAACGATTCGGTCAGCGATTTTGCTTTTATTGCATCGTACGAGTCGGGCGGAGAACACGCATAAGGATCATTTTTTTTACGGCCAGATTGCGTTCGGGGACCTTCCGATCAAGATTGGAATTCGCCCCTAAATGGAAGACATGATAAATGGCCATTAGGAAAAAAAAATCTTATTTATTATAGCAATGATTGCCTTTCATTTACTATGGGCTTTAGGTGCAGCACAATCCTACTAAAGGTAGCAAGGAATCCCCAAAAACAAACTAGACTGCATATGTAAAGTTTCAGAATTAATACACAAACAACTAAAAGACACAGTTATGGCCTAATGTTTATGAAAACCAATAAGCAAAATACATAACAAATAGAAATGACATTAAATCTGATTGCCACTCTGTAGTTATACTTAGCATTCCCAAAAATAGGAATTCCTTGGATATTAGCTCCTTAATAATGTTCCACCCGTTTGACGAATCACCACAAAACTTTCCATACTATAGCATTTTCTACAGTTTGAGATTATGTAAATGTTTGTGGTGATTCATTTTGTATTTGACATAGCACAAAAACAGCTGACTAGAGTTATACATTATGGTGCAGAGATGCTGCTGTTTGGGTACTGTAGTTAATTAGGATAGGTATTTTCTTATGAGGCATTTAAACTTAGTGATATCTGTCATGGTAGTACTTTTGAGGAATTTCGCAGTTTTTTGTGGTAAATTAACGTAATCTAATTAAAAAATATAGAAAAAATATATGAATACATTTCCCTACCTATTACCACTTTATTATTAGGTATGGAATAAAGTGGTAATAGGTAGGGACCTACTACTTACCTAGATCGAATGCCCTAACATTGAACACAGTCAAAGAGTAGTAAAAAAACAATATGGCTGCTTTTTCATTCTTGAAAAACAGCCATTACTCAATTATATACTGTCTTGCCACTGCCATATACTACTGTATACTGCAAAGTATACCGGCCCAAACTATAACTAAGGCCTAACTGTATTACTGGATAGTGGTACCCTTGCATCACTCATAGTGTTGCATGGGCAATGCAATACTTTATTCAGATCTATAAAGGAGTGCAAGGCCACCATGCATGGTCCTGCGTTGATTGGTAAATTTGGAGAAACGTGAGGCAGCGCAATTTGCTGTCTTGACTCTGCACGTTGGACCCTACATAGCTGCTAAGTCTCACATACATCTGTAAGCCACCCTGCTGTAGCCACTCCACTATACGTCCCTCCACTGTATGAAACTCCACTCTACCCCACTCTACTCTACACTATTACACTGTACACAACACCAATGTACGCCACTCCAGTCTACGTTACTCAATTGTATTCAACTCTACCGGATGCTACACCCCTATACGCTATTTCACTCTATGCCATTCTGCTGTGCCATGTTCCACTCTCCTCTATTCCACTGTATGCCACTGCACCCTACAACACTTCATTGTATGCTTTTACACTGTATGCCACCCCACTGTACACTACTCCATTCTACACCACTTCAGTGTATGGCACTCCACTCTATGCCACTTCATTCTAAGCAATTCGTTTGGGCCCCACTCCAATATATGCCACTCCACTGTATACTATTACACTCTACCACACACCAGTGTGCGCCACTCCAGTCTACACCACTCCATTATACGCCACTCCACTATAAGCTACTCTACTATACTTTATTACACTCTACAACACTCCACTGTACATCCCTTGGCTCTGAACCACTTCACTCTACACTATTAGACTTTTCACAACTCCACTCTACTCTATTACAGTGTTTGCAACTCCACTCTACGCCTCTTCAGTTTACGCCACTCCAATGGCCTCCACTCCTCTATAGGCTACTCCAATATATATGGTATTCCACTGTATGCCACTCAACTCTATGCTATTCCACTCTATGCCACTGCATTCTATCCCACTCCCATCTATGCTATTCTTTTCAGCGCAACTCCACCATATGCTATTACACTCTACCCCATTTTAGTGTATGCCACTCCTGGCTACAGCTCTTCACTGTACTGTACGCTACTCCACTATATGCTATTCTAGTCTATGCCACTTTACTGTACAACACTCCACTCTATACTATTCCACTCTATGCCACTCCATTCTATGCTACTCCAGGGTACACCACTCCACCCTTAGTCACTTCATTCTATGTTAGTCAATTAGATGGCACTCCAGTCTACTTTATATGCTATTTCACTCCTAACGACTCCACTGTGCACTAAGTCTACACCACTCCACGTTATGCCACTTCACTCTATGGTATTCTACTCTTTGCTATTCCACATTATCCCACTCCACTGTACTCCACTCCATGCTATTCTACTGCACTCCACTCCATTCTATGCTATTACACTGTACATAACTTCAATCTTTGCCCCTCTACTCTATGGTATACCACCCTACCATACTCCGCTGTACAGCATGTGAGAAGTTGGCTTGGCATATGCTGTCCACTATGCTAGTGGGCACCTTGCACCAGTCCAAATGACCCTTATTGATGGAAGGTTAAAGACAACCTTAATATAAAGATATCTGTGGAGAGCGGCCTTCAGGCTGTCTTGAAGGAATGTAAAGCAGCTTGTTTTACCAGTCTATAATCTCATGAATGACCAAATGAAAGGAGAACCACACCAGGTATATACATAAAATATATGTATTTATTCTAAACACATCCCTCTAGTCTCTTTATGAGACTAGAGGCAAAAGTACATTCAGGAAACTTAATTAGCACACAGTAAATTAGCACAATGTACGTTGAGCCCTAGGGGCGTACCAAACTATATATTAAGAAAGTGGTATTAGAATCACAACTTACAAAGATACAAGGCCTAGAGCCTTTAGAACCGCTCGGGCCACCAGGAACCACCCAAGGTAGTGACACAGGGGACCCAAGGGGGACGCGTGCAGTGTCTAAACACAGCCGCGCATCACCATTAACTTCTGTGGGGAAAGTGCGGTTGGGAATTCAAAGGTTAAGGACACTTAGAAGAAGACTTGGAGCAAACCCCTTTAGAACTAGGAGGTTCTAGAGTCAACACCCACGGGAACACTGGTGTACTCGAGTTACCTTAACCAGGGAAGCCGGGTGCATAGGTGTCTTTTCATGTCGGGCTTCGTCGTCGTTTTCAATGGTGATCTGCTGCAAAGTGCTGCTGCGTCCAAGTCGAAAGTGTCTGGATGGATCCAAGCCTGGATCAAGGAAGAGAAGAACCTGAAAGCAGAGGGGAAAGAGTCAGGGTCACTAGCCAGTGACCAGGAAGACGTTGAGCGGATGCCCACCGATGCCGGGTGATTTCAGGTGAAGACGGTGAAGCTTGACTCTTCAGCCACAAGGACCAGGAGGTGTTGATGACAAGCAGGTGCTGGATTCAAGCTGTGCCACAAAGGATGTCGAGTGCTGCGGTGTCGGTTTCCGTATTGGACTCAACAAGCCTTGGCAACATCAACCCACGCAGAAAGCTTAGATTGGCTTTGGTGCAGACCAGCAGTTATGAGGGACTCTCCACTGGGTGGGGAGTCAGGGCACGTCTGGAGCAACCAGAGAAGCCCAAAGGAAAGTAGAGTTACCTTCGTGGGGACCCACCAGTTGATGGGTCAGGGATCGCAAAGAGGCCTCGAGCAGAAATGCTAGAAGCGGACTCACGGCACACTCGTGGAATGTAGGCCCACAATCTTTGGTGCAGATTGTGCTCAGGGCTTGTACCATAAGTATCCCAATGCACAACTTTGGGTAAGCTCAGTAAGTTGATGCACTTGCAAATAAGCACGGTGTCCAGGAATTCCAGTTCCAAGTCACTTCTGAGAGCTGCAGGTCTCAGCTTTGCTGGGATCTTGTGTCGGCCTCTGAGAATTCTGCAAGTCTGTGTCCTGAGTTGCAAATACTTCGGCGTCTGATGGGAGCTTTGGAAATGCAGACCAGAAAGATGCTTCTTAGGTGCCTGTTTGAACAGGAGAGTCACTCCTTGACCCCAA
The DNA here is from genome assembly GCF_964263255.1 of Lissotriton vulgaris. Classification (NCBI taxonomy): domain Eukaryota; kingdom Metazoa; phylum Chordata; class Amphibia; order Caudata; family Salamandridae; genus Lissotriton; species Lissotriton vulgaris. The sequence goes on along the minus strand of NW_028244125.1, from coordinate 269,051 downwards.
GGGAGATTCTTTAGTCCTATAGTCGATATAGTGTGTCGAAGTTCCAGGATTCAACTTCAGAGTTTCGTCCAGGTATAATCTAAAGTACTATGTACTGGGGTCCCTAACTTATACTAAGAAAAGGGGTTAGACATAGTCTGGTGACCCACCTATGGGCGGGTCAGGAAAGAGGGGTGATTACACCCATTTCCTTTGTCCAGTTTCGTGCCAGAGCAGGGGATGAGTGCCCCTGCAACCAGTTTGAACTGGGGTATGCACAGGGACACCAAGTGTGCCCCTAGCACTGTCTGAAAAGCATTCACTAAATGCACCCACCCAGCCCCAACACACTAAAGCCTGTCTGGGAGGTGGTTACACCTCCCTGTGACAGGAACCCCATTATCCAGGCCTCCCCTGCCGGAGTTTCATCCAGCAGCAGGAGGTCAGACCCGTGTCTGTGGCATCCATTTCGTGACGCCAGGGCTCATTTAAACTATTACCTGGCAGACCACTGTGTACATGTCTTCTCTCTCTAGAAGGGTGTAATTCTACCCCCGCCACCTGGACTGGTGAGGGGTGGTAGGATTCCAAAGTGTTTGACACCAAACACGACATGTATCCATGCAGCCATTACAAAGTTACTATTTACTGCGAGGTTATATTGCACTTAAGAGTATATGGTCTGGCTGCATCACAGAACAGCTTCAGGGAATAGATTCTGAAAACTGCAGAGGGGTCCTGCTCATGCATGGGCTCCCTCTCACACAAACCAAGGCACTCTGCCTTCAGGATTGATATGGCCTGCCATAGGATTGACTGATAGGTTTATATGTGTCAGTGATTAAAGGTAGATATAGGTAACCTTTATCTTAGTAAGCAGTGCATGCACCACCTTACCCAGGCTGCAGTAGCAGTCCTATGGTGCCATTTTGGAAGGCTTTCCAGTGGTGGCATAATACATGCTGCAGCCCCTAGTAGGCCTCGGGGGTACCTATGCCCTTGGTATCTAAGGTACCATATACCAGGGACTGACATGGGTACTCCAGTAACCAATATGGAGTGTGCCTAAAGTACATGCAATCATTTTAGAAAGGAAGCAGCTAGGCTGGGGTCCTGGATAGCATGTTATTACACTAAATGCTATTACATTTTAGACCACTCCACTGTACGGCATTCCAGTCTACGCTGCTCCACTCTATGCTTTTCAACTTTATGCCACTCCACTATATGCTATTCCACTCTACGCCACTCCAGTGTACTCTCCTCCACTCTGCAAAACTCTACTACTCTCCATGCCACTCTACTAGACTCTACTCCACTCTATCCACGTACATTCAACTGTCCAAATTTTCACTTGAGTCTATGTCCGTACACTCTATTGTACAACACTCTACTCTACAACAGTTTCAAACACTGTACAACACAACACTCCACTCTACTCTATAAGACACTATTCCAAATTTTAACAGCTTCCTCAATTCTACCCTATGCTACTTCAAAGTATGCCATTTTGGAAGGCTTCCGAGGTGTGGCATAATACATGCTGCAGCCCCTGGTAGGCCTCTGGGGTACCTATGCCCTTGGTATTTAAGGTACCATATACCAGGGACTCACAAGGGTACCCCAGTAACCAATATGGAGTGTACCTACTGTGCATGCAATCATTTTAGAGAGGAAGCAGCTAGGCTGGGGTCCTGGATAGCATAGCCCCAGCCAGACTAAAGTCCAAAAACAGTGAAACACCAGCAAAAAGTGGGGGTAACCATAGAAAGCAGATCCTACTCTCCTACACAGCACTCCACTGTGTGCTATTACACTGTACCCTACCCCACAATCCACCACTCCAGTCTAAGCCACTTCACTGTATGCTTCTCCACTCTATGCTACTACACTATATACTATTAAACTTTACGCCACCACACTGTATGCTAGTCCACGAAATGCTATTACATTTTACACCACTCCACTGTACGGCATTCCAGTCTACGCTGCTTTTCAACTTTATGCCACCCCACTATATGCTACTACACTCTACGTCACTCCAGTGTACTCTCCTCCACTCTATATAACCCAACTCTGCAAAACTCTACTACTATCCATGCCACTCTACTAGACTCTACTCCACTTTATCCCCGTACATTCCACTGTCCAAATTTTCACTTGAGTCTATGTCCGTACACTCCATTGTACAACACTCTACTCTACAACAGTTTTAAACACTGTACAACACAGCACTCCACTCTACTCTATAAGACACTACTCCAAATGTTATCAACTTCCTTTTAGGACTTCTCTTGAGGTTTTTGTTTCATTGGCTTTATCTGAGCTTTGGGCATTTCTTCTGACAACTGGTGTTGTATGATTTATTGCTATGAACAGGGATAATATTTATATGTTTTTAACTATATATACTGTTTTGAATTGTTTACTTTTATAGTCCAAATGAGCTGTAAATAAAGTTAATTTAAGCAACACTTTACTCAACTGTATGTTATGCCACTCCACTCTACTGAACTCCATGCCACTATAGTTTGCGACATGCCACATCACTCTATGAAACTTTATTCAACTCTACACTACTCCACTCCAGTGTACTCTACTCTACTCCACTATACTCCACTCTACTGCATTTTGTCCCACTCTAATTCACTGTACTATACTTCGCTCTACGCCACTCCACTGTGAAACACCCTACTTCATTGTATGCTACTCTAATCTACAAAACTGTACTACGCTCTATGCTACTATTCCATTCTTTGTCCATCCACTCTACGCCACTGTACTACACTGTATGACACTCATCAACATGGCACTCAACTTCTCTCTGCGATGCGCCACTCCATTATATGGCAAGGCACTTCACTCTAGGACGCTCTCCTCCACTGTACTCTACGGCACTCCACTTGACAATACTCCACTCTATGACACTTCACTTCACCCTACTCCACTCCATGACAGTCTACGCCGCCCTAATCTACTGTTCAACATGCAATTCCCTTGTATACCTCATTGCTCTAGTCCACTAAGGGATACACCATGTCACTACACTATATATCATATTACAACACTGTACAAAACTCTACTACTCTCATAACATATAGATCATTAGCCAGAGTGTTAGAGAACCATTATGGCCAAAATGAAGCTCAGTATGCATGTAAAGGAACATGACAAAAGTCTCACCTCTTTAAAGAAGATTACATCACAGTTCATTAATGGTCCACAACCCAGCTGCCTGGCTTGAAGCTTGTCTTTAACTATGCTGTAAAAATACTATATAAATGCATACATAGATACATATGTTCCACGGATGGCTTTGACCTAACTTATACATATGATACAGCTGTCTTGCGGGCTGTGGAGTTTCTAATGTACAGTTAGATTAACCTCTCCGCAGCAAACATGGCAACCTTCGAAAGACCCTTCTGTATAAGCAAAATATCTTTCTGTCAATAAACCTGGATATTGATTAATATTCAATTGGCATTGTGTAGGTTTTTATATGTTGGGTTCCTGAATCCCAGACATCTAGCTGCGACACAAGTATATGAGAGGAATAATGAATGTGACAATAGTAGAGGTGGCCTTTGTTACACCAATCATATGAAAATACTTTTCCACACAACAATTTCGGAAATGAACCCATACCTGTACTGGTTAGTAGGCATGAGAAATAGGATTATTGGTTGACTGTGGTGTGAACCCCAGTTAGGCAACACCAACAATCCCTTGCAGGGGGAACCACAAAAGGTCACTAAATTAACCTGTCCTTAACCCTTGGTAAGTTAGCACAAAAAAACAGTCAGGCTTAACTTAAAGGCAATGTGTAAAGTGATTATGCAGCAGACAAACCATAATAAAGTGAAAGCAAAATAAAAGAAAAATCCTAAACTAATTTATAGACATAGAGTAGATTTCAATAAATTACTTGCCACCAAAAATGACAAAAATCCAATCAGTAGAAATGTAGTTATGAATTTTTAAGGTTTTCAGTAAAAAGTAGCGCCTAAAAGATCAAGGCGACAACAACACACATATAGTTGCACAAGAACAGGTCAAAGTCGAAAAATATGGCTGACCGCAATGGAGGGTGGTTCAGATAAGAAGTGGATTCGGCTCTGTCAGTGCTTACCTTCAGAATTAAGTAATTTCTGAGAAAAACTTTCTGAGAAGGTACAGTCAGCGTGCAGGAGGAAGGATGTCATCGGATAGCTTTGGGTCGAAGCCGCTGTGAAGATTTCTATGCTAGGACCTAGTTTCTAAAATGGAGGCTGAAAATCTTCAGTGGGACGAGGCAGAGAACTGTAGCCAAAGACAGTTCTACAAGGCCAGATACCCCTTTGGCAAAGGCCAGCTGAAAAGGATTTGCTGTTACGCAGAAGAACAAAGCGGGAGAAGTCATTAAGTCAATCTGATCAGCAATGCACCTCAAGCAGATAGGAAAAACAGGTTGGCCCCAGTCTTCTCATGGTTCTCAGAGCAGTTTTTAGCCACTTTTGGTAAGTACCTACTTTTAGATTTTGCTAACTGGTGACTTTCAGCACCCCTTCCAAGGGCCCAGGACCAGTAGGGCACTACTGGAAGGGTCAGGATTCACTCAGGGTGGGTACAGGTGTAAGAAACCTTTTGTGTTCCTGTGGCTCAGATCAGGAGACCAGCAGACTAGCCCTTTGGAGTCAATTTGGTGGTCCTGGGTTCAAATTGCAAGTCCAGTCCTTCTTACCCAGACAAGAGGGCAGCAGTAAAGAAAGGCAGCAATTCAGCAAGGCAGTAGCAGGTGAACAGTACAGCAAAGTTGCAGTCCTTTCAACAGCACAGCAGTCCTTCTTCCAGGTAGAGTATCCACAGGTCCAGAAGTATACCCGAAGAGCTGGTATTCGAGGTCACCTTTTAATACTCTGGTATCCTCCTTTGAGAAGGTGGGAGAAGAATCTAGACAGTGGCTTTGAAGGGCATGGAATTCCCAGAATTCCCTACCCTGATTGCAAGATGGCTGCAGTGGCTATTGTCTATTGGGTATAATATTCTACTTTTGAGAAAGTACTTCAGCTTTGATGCATGACCTTTTTGTCAGAAGCAGGCAGAGACTAATTAGTGATACAAAAACAATTTGAAAAGAAGACTTACCACACTAAAAGCCACACATCCCACACGATAAACAAATGTCTACTTGAAGTATTATGTAAACATGAATTTAAATGCCATATAAGTATTTTATCAGGTGTTATTTTAAAATATAATCATTTTTGTGTAACAAAAGAACAAAAACATATAAAAGAGAAAATTTTATTTTGGAAATAGGATCCAAAATGTATTATAGAGTTTATATATGCTAATTTACATGATTCTCTAAGATCCTCTACTGTTTATAATAATACTTCACATTGTTCACAAATGTAACAATCTGTTTAAACTGTCCACACTTGCCTTTATTGTGACTGGATTCAAAGATCTTGATTCATTAATGACAGACCCTTGTCCTATAGTTGCTGCAAATGCACAAGCCACCCATTGAGAACTCATTTGCTCGAAATCAATCCATTTGGAGAAAAATGTTGTAGGTATGCAAGAAGAATTTCGATTGGTTTGGACATGCAGGGAAAGGTCTGATTGTTTATTGGTTGTTGGGCCTCAAAGACTGAGCAATGTATTGTGATTGGCTGGGGGAAAGTTTACCAATTATTCATTGCATATGATGTGCTGATGCTTGGGCCTTTCACAGCATTTATCTGCTGCTCGTGTGCCCTCACAGAGGAGAATCCAAGTTCCAGGCCCTTGCCATCTGCACCATCTTCTGTGGTTTGCTCAGCTAAAGTATAAAGGTCAGTTCATGAAAATATTTTGCCACTTTTCATCTAGAAATTATATCACCAATGTGATACAAGGTGAAACTAGACCACAGTTGACCAGCATGAGACCTGCAGTAACAACTGTGTTATGCCACTATTTCAGCTGACTTTAGTGAGGTCTACAGTACTGATGTACAATACTGCAGTCTATCTGTGATGTCAGAGGGACCACTATTAACAAATGGAGGCGCTGTACACAGTCTGTCCACTTCTGAGGGACCTCTAGCAACGTGCTGGAATACTGAATCCTTCTCCTGACTTCATAGAGCGCTCTAAGAATACTCTCAAGTACTACACCACTCTGCTGCCTTTAGAGGGACCTCCTGTGATGACAGAAGGTATAACACAATTATGCTGCCTTCAGGTGGAGCTTTAGTAACAACCTTCTGCTTACTTCCAATGGACGTTTAGCTATGGCCTGTAATACTTTAGCTCTGCTCAGTCAATAGCCTAAAGAAGGAAGAAGATAATGACATCACTTGGAGAAGGAATGAGGAGGCGTGTGGGGTCATCAGCATTAATACTAAAATGTAAATGTAAATGTCCAGTATTTATAAAGCGCAAACAATTAGCAGTAGGTGTCAAGGTGCTGGGGGCCGCCGGGAAGATTAAGCGAGCTATTGCCCAGAGTCACATGGTGCTGGGAAGACACTTGTCGCCAGAGCTGGGGATCGAACAATGATCCCCAGCTTCCAGCATCAGTCACCCTGGCCGCTGCGCCACACCTCTTCCAAGACTATGGGGTATATTCACAAGAATGTGTGATAACTACTGCAAGAGTAGCCCAAAGCAACTTTTATTATCACAGCCTATCGTGGGAAAATAACCCCGTGACAACGTGGAATTCACAACAAGGCAGTAGCATGTGATAGGCACCGGATAACGGGGAAAATGTTCACGTGAAAATGAACACCACGCCGCATAAATGCGAAACGTGAACGCAAAAAAACATGCGATGAGGCCAACCGCGGTACAAAACGTTGCGAAAACCAGCCACATGTCTGCAAATCCCACGCGTCTGGCAGGACAATGCACTATAAAAACACAGAAAAAATACGCCAAAACAATCCAAAATGCGTAGAAACATGGATGCACCCTGACCCCGCGCAGAGGCCAACTCGAACCCCACAACCCCCACAGACTAAAAGTAAGGAATAACGGGGTCGGGGAAGGCTATGGAGAAGAGGGAGAGGAAGACGGGGTGCAGACCGCAGAAAAACAAAACCAGCATCACGGAGGTGATAGAACACTATCCCAGCAGAACACTATAACCAGCAATTGACCCACTAGCAGACTACCTGGATTGCAGTTGGAGTGCCAAGGAGGCCTATAGGCGCTGGCATGACATGGCTACCTAAACCAGGCACCAACCCGCTGCCAACAGGAAGGCTGCAACGGTGATAGGAGGTGGCAGTCCAGCGCCACCGGAGCTGGAGGAAACTCAGGCCACAGTCAGCAGTGTGGAGATGGTGAAAGGAGTAGGGAACACGGACACAGCTCGAAAGGACCTGACACAACATCAACAGGGAGTGCAACGAACAGGGACTGGGGGGACGGGGGAGTGGGCACAATGGCATACATGCACAACGAGGTGTAACATGCTGCACACCCACAATCACCCAGTTCCTTGACCCAGATCCCCTTGGCATACTGCAACACACACATAGCACAAACAGCACACCCACATTGATGACAACAAGGAACAACGCGCATAGCAGACACTGTAGAACAGAGGACACAACTGACTCCACACAAGCACAGAAACATCCCTACTACATCTGACGGAGCCGGAAACTGTGAAATGGAAATGTACACGTACGACCTCACATCCGTCATGTAGGCCAAATGTACACTGTCCCACAGAAGAATCTAGCACCCCCAAACAGTCGCAATGTACATTGCCATACAGTCTGCATGCAAAAACCTGCACAATGCACCAACATATATGTCAACATAAAGTCAATACGCACCTCCCCTTCACATCGCAGAGGGGAACACACAATCTTCAGCAGATCACAGAATACAACCCATCAGTGATGCCGGAGAGGACCACCACACAATCGACACCCACACCCTACAACAGCACATGGATATCCCACGCAGCCCCCCACCAGGAGTCGGACAGCCAAGCTACTCAGAGGAGGACACAGAGCCTGCAACAGACCACACAGCAGGAAGCTCACAACACTTCACCCATCCACACATCGCACCCCAATGCCATGTGTCTGCACGCCAAATGGAGGTGGCCCAACAGGTGTGTGTGGGGGCCAAACCCATGGAATGCAAACCAGGACACATACGTAGGTGTCTATCACCTTTCAGAGGCCACCAACACCCCACTAAGGAGACCCACACTGCCATAGAGACGCATGCAGAAGCACATTCACAGTACAGAACTATGGGCTGGGGCGCTCAAAAAGCAGTCACACACCCATGTTGGCTCTGCGTACGACGGCCCTGGCCACTCCCCTTACGAATTGAGTGGGTGATGACATAGCTACATGTCCAAGCTCCAACCCGCTGTCTGCGGTGACACATCTGCATTCAATGTACACAGCTCAATGTAATGTTGTAGGGCCCAGGGCTCTCATGCATACAAGACCAAAAGGACACATGCAGATATCATGTTGAACTGGCTATGGGCACATGCGCCCACCCCCTTTATTGGCAGGGCCACATGTACAGTGACGCCTGTGGTGTATGTGTGTGGCGTGAGTGTACGCCATTCCGCACGGAATGTCTGGTGCTGGCAACCACTTGAACATTAGACACCAGTGCAACGGAAACAGAAAACACTTGCATAATAGAGTCAAATGCTGAGTAACATGGAGGGAGCCGGAGAAAGTCCAGAGGACAGTCAACATGCAAACAGAAGTGTCAGTGAGTTGCAGTGCACTGGGGATGGGACACTAGAGATGTGCGCGCTCATGTAAAGAAAAAGTCTCAGTTTGTGTCCCTTCGATAGATACCTGATGCAGATGCAGTGGGGTGTGTCATACCTGCATCATCTTCCCCATCAACGTCTCAGGGCTCCCACACTGTTTGAGGTGACATAGTAAGCAACCTCTCCACAGCTCAAAACTCAATTAGCAATGGACAATGACCTAAGGTGCACTGACTCACTGGCACCTGGAGTGCTGAGCATGGTATCAGGCCTATCATGGCATCCACAACAGGTCTGAGCAACTCCAATAGTCTGTCAGGACCACCTTTTCGACTCTGGCATATGGTGGTTGGAGGTGATCCTTGCGGTGGTGGCGTGTGCCTCCTGCGGTGATTCGACGTCCGGGCCGGTCAGGACTTGATTTGGTGGTGAGCCCTGGTGGGACGCAGTTAGGCCCGGAGGCAGAGTACAGCGCAGGGCCACAGAGAAATGGCGTTGATGACCCAAAGGCCAATGCTTCACAGCCAGCCAATATCTCAGAAGAAGGTGTCCCGGACCAGACTAGCACAGAGTCAGTGGCCCCGGATTCACTGCGGCCGTCACAGGCAGCCAGCCACAGGACGGTGACTTGCGGTGCAGTCAGATGGGCCATGTTACATGAGCGGGTCACCATCAATGTCAGAGGTGTATGTTGCGGAAGGTTTTGTGAGACAGTGGAAGGTGTCCTCCAGTGCATGACGCCGAAAGGATTGATTTTATACGGCAGCAGCAAATTGTGGGGTGGCAAGGGCAAGCCTCGTTTTCACAACTAATTTGGTATCAGCTACATGAGGATGAAAACTACCCCCTAGTCCATTGACTCAGATGCCACCAATTTGCGACCAGAGCGTGTCCATGATTGTCGGGGAACAGACTTAGTGGCACCAGTGCTGAGAGGGGATGCAGTCTCCGATGATGCCGGTATGCTGATATGAACTCCGCCATTGCCAAATGAAGACTCTGTGACCTACTAGACCGCAGTGTAGGCCGGAGGCAGTGGTCAGCATGGTCCATTCACTGAGTGTTGCTGGCATAGGTTAGTGGCCCCACCGGCCTGCGTAGTTCAGGTTCAGTGGCACCACGTGTTCCCTTACCTCCGTGACTGTCACCCGGCTTTCGTCCGAACTGAGCCGCATCATCCTCTAACTCCTCTCTGTGCGACCACTGGTGTGGACTCTGCCATTCGTGATTCGTGACTAGGTGCTGGATGTGAGAACTACTGGTCCACAGGGTAGTCCTGGTCCCTCATACATGTATCGCCGGCGGGCGTTGAAGAGGGTTAGCGGCACCACGTGTCCCCGGCGGGTGTTGAACATGGTTAGTGACACCACGTGTTGCAAGATGCTCATATGGAACTGTGCCTCACTGATCGGGGGTCTAGTGTTGTAGCCGTTGGCACGGGCTTGGAGCTTGCGCCGGCACGTGGTGGGCCCTCCTTGACACACGCCGGTGATGGCTGGTGATGAGTGTGGCCTGGCTGCGCAGGGTCGGGCCTGATGGGTTTGTGGTCTTGCGGGCCAGGGTACGGCATGTGCTCAGGATCACAGGCAACTCCACTAACGAGGACGGCTATGGCCTTAGGGCAGGGTGGGAGGCGCTGCCCTGACAGAGATGTTGGGCTTTCCAGAAGAGGACCACGCCCAGGGCTATGTGCTTTTTATTCACACCCCTACGTTGGCCTGGCGTACGCCAGGCCATCTCTCTCTGCTCACGCTTACGAGGGGGACGTAACAGGCAACATTTCCACGAGGGCCCCCACTGGCTGGGGTTACATGGTTGCATCCACTGTCCACTACACTCCATACACCAGAGGTGTATGTCGCCATGGGTATGGGTGTGTTCTACATACTGCGGTCTGTCCAGCACATCTCTGCCACTCTTGGCATTGTGTACTTTATCAATCATGGTTCTACTGCATCCTTCACACATGCCTGGTTGCCAACTCTCCCCACATTCGGCTATTGTGTGGCTGAGGTGCCATGCCGTTGATTGGTCATGTTCACGGCTTGCCCAGGTTACTATTGTAAGTTGTTCTCTCGTTTCTGGTGGGTGGGCATGTTGTTGTGCATGTTGGTTGTGATTTGGTGACGTGTGCATTGCTTGAGTTGTGTATTGCATGGTTGTGGAGTTGCGATGAGTGGAGTGTTCATTTGGAACTTGTCAAGGGGCTGTGCTTTCCCCTTGGTGCCATCCTGGGGGAGCTGGTTGATGATGGACTGTCGGAGGATGAAGGACTCATGCACACTGGCTGTGTATTTGGAGGCGACATTGGTGAAGGTCCCACGGTGTTCTGATGTTGCCTGCACATTGATGTGTGACGTGTGCTTCCTGTTGCGCTGATTATGTGCTGTGTATCCAGGGGGCACAGGTGGGACATGTGTGCAGTGGATTGCACACAACACGTGCTTGCATCTGGGTATGGTGTATGGTCCTTGCTTGGTCTCCAGTGGTTCATGCGCATTGTGTTGTATGTATGGGCACTAGGGTGCCGGGGTGAAGGTGATGTCCAGGACAGGTGTGGGGGACTTGGATCTGGCTGGCTGTGGGACTCCTTCGACTCTGGTGGGTGTTGGATGGGGTGTGCGAGGGTTCAACAGGTGCAGCCAAGCCAGCAGCTTGGTGTGTGGTGGGATGTTGGTTGTCATCCGTGTTGGTGCCGTTGGCCTGTTAGGCGATAATGGCAAGGATGCGTGGGATAGTTGTCCCTTTCAGCCTGTAGTGGACAGTGACATTGTTAGATGTTGGGCCTGTGAGGCAGGTGCGTTTCCTTGGGGCCGCTGCCTTTGTCAGCGCTGCCTCTGTGGTGGTCCGGGGTGGCGGGGGGCCGGGTGGGTGTTGTGGCCATCGTGTGTGTCCAGGCAGCATGATGAGTGGCTCCTGGGCATCTTTCGTTCTTCAGGTGTGGCTGTGGGCTGGTCTCCCTTTTGTGGTGCTGGCTGCCATCAGACTTTACTCCAAGTCAGAGCAGGTGTAGAATTCCTGCTGCTAACGAGCCTTATTGCGTGTTTTGTGTTCTTATCGCCGATCTGGCTGGTTGTTGAGAATGTTCAGGAGTGATGTTGTTGCAGCTTTTGGCACGGAAATGCCCACTCTGCATCTCATTAGCGATTGTTGTGGGAGTCCTCTGTGGCGATGTTTTTTGAGGCAGCTATTGCGGGTAAACTGGTGCTGTAGGCAGTTAGCACAAATTTGTGAATGGGGAGGTACATTTATCACAACTTTGGCTGTGATAAAGTGCAGTTAATTCGACTATAGCTCTTTGTGAATATGCCCCTATGTTGTTTACATGTGAAATTGGCTTAATCATAATATTAGTGTGGCATTTTTGCTGATATGTTTGCATATGGAATGTGGTTCATGGAACAAATATGGTTCTGTGGAGAGGATAAGTAGATGATGGTGAAATGTTCTACATAAACTAATGATTACTTCATGATGGTGCAAGCCTGAGTATGGACTACGATTATTGTTTGATGGGCCAGAAGTGACGATGAGAAACCAAACAAAGAATTAATTAAAGGTATTTTTTTATAACTCTTGACAATAGCATATGCAAGCTCACTCATTGAAAACGATCACAATGTAGGCTTAAATAAATAGAAGATATAATATAAGTGATTACATCAAGAATTTCTGTATTATTTATCACCAAACAGCACATAATCACTCAGCACCTGGAAAATAAGTCATATTAATGTGTAATCACGAGTGTAGTACAATTACTTAAGAACCATTACTAGAGGTAATTAAAAATTAACTACTATTGGTTATTTCCTCGAACTCAAGCCTTCAGAAAACCCCAGATTTCCAGCCCAAAAGGAAGGGGTGAAACGCGGGTTGACTACATCAGCCTTAAAAGCTCGCAAACTCTATAATAACGATTGTACTGAAGGATACCAGAATTATATTGGAATCATAAGTCTATCAAACCAGGATATGTCACTAAAGAAGTATTTGGAATCATATTGTGTGTATCTGAAAACAAAATGGATACTCTAGATAACTGAGGTCATTGGCAATGGACATTAAAATATTTTTTGACCCAAGTGTTGCTGTTTTTTTCTACATATTTTTCAACTTTTGCATTCAGTGCTACTCTATACTCATGGGGAAACATACACCCTATACAGTTAACAATTTTAGCAAACGAGAGGCGTTGTAGGCCCTACCTTTAAGGAGCGTAACATTCTCCCCACAACTGATAGCAGGCTGAGTATTGGCAAGCAGGCCTAGAGTTGGCTCAGCCTAATAAACATTTAAAATATTTCTGTTGCACAGATCTGGTTGAGCAAAGTACCCTGCAGACATCTGCACTAGAAGAGCACAACGCACAGGTCCCTGGTTTACAATGTGGGTGTGGGCATGCGGAGGGAGCTGGATACCTTGTGATGTTTAAAAAGCCCATGCAAAGTTATGGAAGGTGAAGTGACATCTCTGACCTTCCAATGAATACTGGCTGTGCTGTCTCACCTGAAGAGGGGATAGATGGTTCAACTGCGGAAGTAGGACTATATCCTTGAGGAAGTGGAAGTGAAAACCTCAGAATCCAGCCTTAAAATGCACCAGCTGAGTGTATGACATCCTTGTAGACTAGCAATGCTAGTGAAGCAGTCCCACAGCATGGCCAATTTGAATGGAGCTCAGTGTGAGACCACTTAGAGACCACTTAGAGTTGGGGCATGTAAAGGTAACATGAGTTGTCTAAGTTATTGAAGTGGGATAAACAAGTAAATGTTTTACTTGTGAATGTTCACGTCGGTGCATTCTGGATATCAGCATAAATATGATTGTGCTAACTCAACATAATTATAAAATACCCTTAATGTGTACTCAGTCAAACTGCTTTGTTACAATCACCTCCTAAACTTGAATGTTGATTGTTTACTGTATTTATGATGGCAATATATATATTTAACATAGGCCCACTGATTTTCACAAACCTTATCTACTGTTCTAAGATATAAATAGTAATTATGTCATGGCATAAATATGTTTCAGGAATGAAGATTGTCCTATTGAAGCAACCACTGCTGGGTCTCAACTCATGTTCTGTTTACTTTCAGGTGAAAATGTGGCTTTGAGAGGGCGGGCCACCCAGTCAAGCGTTCTTTTTAAAAATGCCAACGGCCAAGATTTCATGTCAGATGCGATCAACGCAATAGATGGAAATCAGGATCCAGAGTTTGAGCACGGATCCTGCTCCCATACCAATCATCAACTTAATCCCTGGTGGAGGGTGGATTTACTGGAACCCCATAAAATTTATGCCATTTCCATCACCAACAGAATTCACGTTCCTGAAAGGCTGAAAGGAGCAGAAATTCTCATTGGAAATTCCCTAACAAACTATGGAAATAACAATGCAAGGTACAATGTGTAAACTTTGTTCATTTTTATTTGCCATTTACAAATGACAGGTGCTTGTTTCTTAGGTTCAGCTGTAGCGTTTATTGTATTACAAGACTTACAATTCCAGTCCTGCATGTGATCAGAGTAATGGATCCCCCATCTTGACCTGAAGAGTGCATGCATTCAATTTACAAAATACATAATTTGAATGAATATTATGGAAAATAGGTTAGAGTAAGTACAATCCTGTCACATGATTTCCACTCTGATCACATGTGTATGCTATATTTCAAGGCGAGTGCAGAGATTTATGAGCTATACCTTACTTTTGAAGAGCTTAATTTAATAATTGTTTTGTCACAATCAATGTTACTTATTTGGATAAATAAGGGCAGTATCTCAATTTACTTTCAGTTTCCACCAGTTCCTCATTTTATTAATTTCCTTGTGATCTGAGAAATGTTTTAGTCGTTGTTTATTTTTACTTTACTTAGTGAACTTTAGTAAATAATTATTTACCTCTACTGGCTCCTTACTTTGTCCTCCTCTTCCTTGCAGAACTCTACTCCGGCTTCAACCCTGTTTCTAAATAAAGTTCCAACTCCCCTCCTCACATTCGCTCGCTGATTGTTGCAGCAGGTTGTTGATGGTGGTCGCTGAAAGCGCACACAGCGTACGCTTGACGTGGGCTTGTCAATAGCAAGTGTGTTTGTGTGGTCCTTGCCCAGATAGTGCCAAAGGCACAGAGAGCTGCAGAGTGGGCATCATGGAGAGCTATGCTCTCTGATTAGATATGACCTGGACTGCTTCTTGCCGCTCCTTTCATGTTGTATGTTGTACATATTTAGCACTTATGAATGGTGTGTTCTTACACCTTATGTAATGAAGGAACTTACTCATATTTTGAAAGATCGATTTCTGCCCAATCATACTTTTGGGCAATAACCACTTACTGTGTGATTTCTTTGAGGTAGGTGTAAGATGCCTTGATATTCCTGAGTCTACACCTCCACTCATTTGGAGTGTCAGGCCCCCAAGCTGTCACATTGCCCACCCCAGCTCTCACTGCTTGACTGAGGTTTTGTGTTCTCTCCCACAAACCCTGTTTTTGGGCTCAGGGCAACATTCTTCATAGTCTTCGGTGGTAGCTCACAGCGAAGGCATCCATGGATATGAAATAATGTCTCAAATTCTATTGCCTCCTGGCCTTGTTGCAGTTTCTAGCAGTAATCGGGGGAGGGGGGGCACCTGCATTGTGGGACATGTGCTCAATTAACACAAAAACTAATGTGCACTTCCACTCAAACCCTGTCAGGTTGCAGCTCTCCAGACCTGCCGCAGAGGAGAAGCACACATTACAAACCAGCAAGAATATTTCCTCTCCCCAGGGTGTCAGTGATATAATCATCCTTCACCAGTGTGATAAGCACATAAAACTATAAAATGTACGTCCTCTTGCAACTAGTGCTGCTGATCAGTTCAAGTTGTCTTGGAGGCTGGAGCTTCTCCCCTTCAGCTGGTTTGCTCTTGGAACTTTCCTTGAATCCTTCCTCAGGACCTCCAGGACTTTGCACATCTTCGTGAGACACAGGGAGTAGAGAATCATAGTCATATATGGAATACTTGCAATGCAATGCAGGATAGCCTCATGCTTAAAATATTTACAGGTAATATAATTTAAAGCGAGAGAGTAGTACTCAGAGTAATGCCGTTGCTGGTATGTAATTTAAGCATTACTGTTGCTCCCCTCCCTATCATAAATTCATAGCAAGTGAGATTTAGAAAGTGAACACAACACGGACAACTGGTAGTGCATGCTGAACAGAAATAGTTTTTTTATAGAAAACAGAAATTCAACTCTCCCCTATTCCTTCTTAGGGGATAGAACCACGTATCCAATGAATATTTTGTCCTTCTTAGAGCCTATAATGTTTAGGAAAGTTTGCTGAATCAGACCATGTAGCTGCCTGGCAAATCATGGAAATATAAGCACCTTGCAACTTAGGAACTGTAGAGGACATACTATGGGTCGATCTTTCTTGGATTGCCAATAGACTGACTTGACCCTATACTTCAGAGACCTTTGCAATAAGAGACTTGATCCACCTACTCAAAATCGCGGTTGCAGTTTTTTCTCCTCTTCTTCCTGTGTGCTCCTAGTCTGTCACTACTAGGAAGAATCCAGTTTGCCACTCGGGAGGCTGCTTCTGGGATCTGACATCACACGCCCGCTAGTCAGACTGCGCCAGCAGTGCAGAGTTGATCCAAGTGAGCCGGGTGGTACACAGACACCCAGTCACCCAGCATCCGACTCACCTCTTCACTCTCAAGGCTCAAGGCACTGTTATGAACCCCAATGTACCCCAACATAGGCATATGTAGTTACACAACCTTCCACTTATATCTTTCCTACCATTGTTCTACATAACAGGTCTGACACTGACCTTTTACCTAGCTAGGAGCTATATGACTGTTGTGTGGTTTTCTCAGAAAACTAACCCATGTTTTATGCATGAAGATTCTCAGTATCACAGCAGTATTACCATCTTCTGCATAATAAATATGTATAAGGGTCACCTCTATCATCATCCTTGCCTGACATGCCCACAGTACACTTTTAGGTAGAAACCCTAAGGGTATCTTTCGGGTCTATAGGCACTACATCTTCACTCGACAAACCAGAGCAGAAAGCCTGCCATGTTGACACACTGATGCGAGACGCTGAGGACCCTGCACTCAGCAACTCCAGCACGCATTGGTCTGACATCCCTTGCGGGGTGTCAATCTGGAGACCAAGATGGGGTCCTTTGCTCTCCCACATCAGGTAATGGGGTTGGATCTATCCTAAGGGATTTCATGGCTACACACCTACATAAATGCTAGGTACATTTAGGTACATCTAGTTAGGGTTTGCATCATGGAGTACGCATTATTACTGTTATGTATCTATATGCCTGCACATATTCATTGTTTTAGCACTATGGTAGAATTCTACCTTTTCTTTACTCTACTGATGCTCATAACCATATATATCTGTTTATGTATAATGGTTATTGCAGTGCACGTATTTTATACTAGAATTACGCTGGTTCAATAAATGCTTATTGCAAACATCCCCACCATTTATTCTGTGTATCTCTCTGAGACAAAGTAAGCACGAGTGACTGAGCGAAAAGTACTGTACTGTTTCCACGATCCCTGAGGGGTCAGGGTTGTCGTGTTTGAAAGTTGCCAGAAACTATTCGCTCCTTGGGGAGAGGAGCTCATAGTGGCACTGTGAGCTAGCTGGTCTACAGACTAACATATCCTTTGAGGTGTCTGGAATCAGTCTGGACATCAATCACCTTAGTTCATGTTGTCAAAATGCTCAGATCCTGTATAGATGTGTAGGAACTACACAGCAGCACAGGAGCCTGGACCTCCGCAGCCTGTAATTGCTACGACTCCCGCAGCCCGGCGACTGTGCGGCAGCCGGCAGCCACTGAGAGAGAGCCTCAGGTGATCCTCAGAGGCGGTGTGGTTTGATCTGGGTGAAGCTTGTGGACACACCAGGGGAACCCCACTTGCCAGCACCGCTGCCACCGGTACCCGATTCATTGCTCTCATTTGCACCACAAGCCCTCCACAGGATCCTGGATCTCCCCAGCCTGCAGCACCAACTTGCCACACCACCACTGCCGCACCTCACGCTGCCTCCCTCAACATGCCTCTCACCCTTGACTTTTCTGTCCGAGGGGGGGGCAAAGCAAACTGGGTGCTGATAGAGGGTGGTGTGAGCAATTTTTTCTTTTTTTTTTAACTGCGCCTTCCATTAAAGGCGTGAAGAGAGAGGACCGTGGGGGCAGCCAAGGTCACAGTTAAGGTATGTGCCTGGACTCGAGGGGCCGTTTACTTTCTCCCTGAAGCGACTGATGTGACCTTGCCTGCCCCTGCCAACTTCAGCAAAAGGTGCGGCAGGCCCTAATGCTTGATATGGGGCTTGATTGGCATCAAGTTTCGCAGCAAGCTCAGTGAACCGGCAGACCTATGTGGAATGCCCATCCCCCCTTATGTCACCTTCTCTCTTCGGCCAACTGACCCCTGCTGCAGCCACCTTGCACACAGCGACCGCAGCAGCAGCAGCTGAGGACAGCCAAGGATCAGGAGAGGGGCACAGCAGAAGATACCCCTGAAGTGAGCAAGGGCCAAGAGGGATGCGGACTGCAGGGCCATCAGCTCCCACTGAGTGTATAATGTACAGACAGGGCCCTGACAGCCATATGGGCAGCCCCAGGATACCATGCAGAAGCAGCCCCAGGATCAGCCCTAGGCATCAGCCTTAGCCATTAGGAAATAGAGAGCCACACACCAATCAATAAACAACAATCAAGTCAAAGAGACCAAGGCAGCCAAGTCAACACTAGGCTCAGCCAGGGATGGCCAGGAACAATGAGATCAGGAAAATCAAAGAGGCAACCTCCCATGAACTTGGGTGGGGGGCAAAAGACAAGAAGAATACATCAAAAATCAAAGGTGAGGGAACAAAGCAGCAAACAGCATTAATCCCCCTCGACCCAACAATACAGGGCACGCCACCAAAAATACAGGGAGACCAGGACGGACAATGGAAGATCCTCTCCCAACCCAAAATCGACTCCAAATTCTACTTCATAAAGGATGCAGGCTCCACCATATTCTCATCAATTAGTGGGATATAAGGCCTACAGGACCCCATTAATGTGACGTCCACCTCACCTCAAGCCAGGTAAACGGCGCAAGAGGAGCACTCGCTGCAAACCCAAACAACAGCGGAGCAGGTCCAAGACACTGTTAGGTACCCCACAACTCACATTGCACAGGAGAACACAGCAGAAGGGAGGTGCACATGGGTCCCAGATACACAGAAGTAAATCATGAGAGGGAACAGATTACCAAATCATCCCAATAAACAAAGCTCTCCCCTCACAGCCCAGAATCCCTCTTCATGCAACAAGAGGACAACAGCAAAAAGGAGTCACAGGGGAAGCCTTGGCACAAGATCGTGATACAAGTACACTGCCCCCTTGCCCCTCACAGGCCCCTCTTCACTCCTCAAACTCGCAGCTGACATCTTTATCCCAAGAGGACCATATTAGGAGCTGCAGAGGGGCAGGACCACATGAGATACAGGAGCACAAGTTGGAATTCCTCTCCTATCTTGACACCCAGGAATGGGCTGACATGGTGGCATCCTATTCTCTGGACTCCCTAAAGGGGCTCGCACACAGATCTCCTTCAACTAGTTCCGACAAAAGCAGCAAAGGCAACTTAGATACGGGACGCCAACAGGAGAGCCCTCCCAAATAAAACAGTTCAGTTGCAAATGATAAACGTGTATGCCTCCCTGCTAAGTACTATGTAACGATCGATGGAGGCACTACAGTACCAGCCAGAAAATATGGACATACATTTGAAGCTCCTCAAGACCCTGGCTCTATACGTCGGAGGCATAACTGAACAATTAGGGAATCTTAACACATTAATAACACAAGCCCAACAGGATGGAAGCCTAATCTGCCGCTGTGGGCCAATTGTTGAGAAACTATCCTCCCTCCCTTCGATGCTAACCAACCTTGTTGAAGTTCTGAAAATAAGCATATGATATCCTGCAATGATCCATCAAACACAGAATCAGATGCCTACAAAACACAAAGACCAACCCACACACAGGAAACATGAGAAGCTCATCTGAGGAAGTCATCATCACCGGATCAATGCCATCCCAAGCTGGAGGCATGCCGGCCCTAAACGCCAAACAGAGGCGACAATTCAAGAGGAAAGGCCAGAAGCAACTCTACTAACCATATATCCACTTTTCTACCCATAAAAATTAAACTTGCCTGTAACCTACTTAAGTCCAACCCCCTAAACACCAAGCAACAAAGTAACCCCCAGCCAGGAGGCAAACTGCATCAGCAGAGACCCAAAGGAGGCCACTACGCAGTGCAAAGCAAACGCGGAAGCCAAAAGCTTAAATGCAGATATCCAACAAGGAGATCTAAACGCCCCTCGGGGGCAAGCTACTCCCCTCAGAACCCTATATTCTTCACCCATCACACCATCAAATGTACAGACTCATCCCACACAGGGAGACTCCACTAGAGACCCAGAGGGCCCCAGAGCCTACGCAAAAGCAACAACAGAGAAAGTACAGCCCAGGAGATGGGATGCAAGCACCACAGATACCTATGAGCCCAATCCAGATGTTCCAATTCTGCAAGACAACATAGGGGGGTCAAGTGCCAAGAGCGGACGGCACAGTAGGGCCACATGGTTAGCAGTCGATAAGAACCGGCCCCACCGCAGCAACCATCACCTGATTTCAATGGTGCAAACAATCTTTGGTGATGGGACACCCAACCGGTGCTCATCAGGAATGCAACCGAGGGGGGCGAGATTTCTCAACAGACAATTCCACTTGGCTCCAAACAGAACAATGCGCCATGCTCCTGAAACCTGAATTCAAGTCTAAGGTGAACAACAACATAATGAATAGAAGCAACATTTTGCAGTTAATATCAACTATTCCAAGTCTAAGAGACATAAGAACAACCAAACTGCTTTCATTAGAATTTATCAGATCAGACGTGAACTCGGATAGAGAGACTACCAAGGCTACATGGGGTTCACTGTTGCTTGCAAATAAAGTGCTTGATGAACATGAAACATTGAAGTCATCGTGCATAACCATATCGCCCTACCACAGTGCAGGATATCCTTTCCCACTATTCACCAACATAGAGATCAAAAGCTGCAACAACAGGAAAACCCCAGTGTCTGTGAGTAGGGGAGCCCGGGGCCAATCATCCACATGGGAATATGCAAGAAGCGGTTGCCATAGCCAAACCCAGTGCCCATACCAGCAAATGCCCGGGACCTGTGACACTCAGCAAATCATTAGGACCAAAAACCATTCTGGAGGCTCCCAATGACAAAACATGCAAAAAGAAGGGACACCTCAACAGAGTAACTCAGCCGTTTGCCTTTGCTCATGGAACATCAATGGTATAAAAAAGCAAAATAGCAGACTTTAATCTGTACATCAAATCATTTGACATCATTTTGTTACAGGAAACATGGATGACCGAACCCTTCCAAATACAGGGCTTCATATGCTACCATACACCACCAACCAAGATTTCAGAATATGGCCACCTACACGGGGTGTGGCCACTTAAAAGAAATCCCCTCCTCCTTAACAATTGTCAACTTGATCAAGATGACTCTCAGCTCCAAGGGGAAAAAGGAGGTGATAATCTTCAATGCCTACATTAACCCAAAACAAAAATCCAAATATTCAAGGCATCTTGTGGATTGTCTACTGTCAACCATACAGAAACAAGACACTACCAATCTTGTAATTTCAAGGGACTTAAACATTCATCTCATAGGATCCTCAACAGTCAAAGAGACACAGGCCCAGACCTCGGCCTGGAACATTCCAGAACAAAACAAAAAACCCCAATGCAGAGTGAGCACAAGACCTAGATGCCTGCTGAAGAACCTGGAGTATATTTACCTCTACACACTCAATGGCAGATTACCTGAAGACTCCCCACCAGCAGTCTCATACTACTTTAAAACGTATGCTGAACATTAGACTCACCCAGATATCCCATAGAATAGCCACTTTTCAGCTCCGAGAGAAGTAGGATAGTGACCACCGACCATAGGAAGTAACCTTCCTGGCAACTACACCAACCATTTATCTTCTACTAGGGGGGCTTCTCTTCAGTCACACAATCAACTTTTAAAGAATGAGATCCTCTCTAGCAACCACAGGGGAGCTGCTTCAAGTGGTGAAAGCCTTATTACAGAACGCAAACAACCATACGGCCAGCACCATAAGCAACTGGGAAAAATGCACAGCAAATCTATCAAGTACCTTCACAACAACAGTCAAATACAGGCCGCCACATGAACTAATGGAAAAAAATCGTTTTCCCAGAGCCCTCTGGAATCAACTAAAGGACACAAAAAACAATAAACAAAAGTCCTGAATCTCATATCATCACCACAACAACAAAGGAAAATGCTTAAAATGCTGGAATGGGAAAACAAATGTCCAGGGAGGAGGGGCTCTGGGCAAAACTCTTGCATGATACCAAAACCAAAAACATAATAAAATAATGCGCCCATCACATGGAGGAGCAACATAATATATCACCGAAGGGACAAGGTCGGCTTTCCTGTTAACACATTTCAACCAACAAAGCAGGAGTAGGCTGGGAACCGCAGCACACAACCCTAACACTAAAGAGGACCTCCAGAAAAACCTCACCCACAAAATTACCACAAACTATCAGAAAGTGAACAAATCGTCTTAGATTGCAACTATCAAACATCAGATTGCTAAAGGCAGGAGAGAAGGAGCAATTCTAAGAAGGTACACAGATAATGTGCACTCAACACAAAGTTCACAACTCTAAATCTACTGGTGGTTCTTTCAAATACAGTAAATATTTCAAATGTTTAATACAATGAGTCATTCACTTGTTTGGATGCTTTATCTTGATGTATCCTTTTCATTATCACAACTTCTAACATATTAGAACAAACAAATTTACATCATTCATCAAGCTCAAAGAGAATAAACAATGTTACATCACATTGCATTATACAATCCCATAAGTGCAGCTGAGCTTGGGACACGAACCCCAGTGTATTTCGGGGTATTTGCCATTCGTCAGGGGAGCTGCAAAATAACATATATCTGTATAAGCAATATTTCCATACCCGAACCAGGATCAGAGTTCTTTACATGAATCAATCAATGCATGCGTGTTTAAAACATGTTTTAAAACAAGGTATGTAATGGTGTGTTCTCCAACAGACATTAAAACAATATGTGGTGAACCTGTGTTCATAGAAAAGAAACTGAGTATTCTATCCGAAGCAACAGCGTGAAACCATGCTTATTTACAAGCCCCTTGCACCACCCGTACGTCAGTTTTCCCATGTTAAAAATGATGCAAAAGTGGTACAAGGGGCTTGTAAATAGGACTTCATGCGCTTATATATTACGCCTAGTGAGTCATGTACACCACCAGCCGAGAAGAGAAAACAAGAGGAAAACCGTCATCAGCACCATTATACGTGGTACACCAAAACATGGTTACTAACCTTTAAATGCACTAGAAGACTCAGTGTAATCGCTTCTCCTACGGACCGAATACAGGATACATGTAGAACCACTAGGAAAATACAATCTTACTGTTACAACTAAGATCAACAAAACTGCAAAGTTCAACTCTCAAAACCCAGTGTATTGCTTACAGATGCGAGTCTTTGAAGTACATTCCACTAAAAAGAGGCATGGTAAACCAACCAAAAGAGGGGAACCATCTGTGAGAAAACATTAACAAGCACCATAAACAAGTATCCTCACTCGTCAAACGTACATGTTGGAACGCTAATATATCATTATCAATTTACCTGTTGTCTCCATTATACCAATGCAAGTGTAATTCAACGTGCGCCTTGCTATCTTTCCAGCATGTCGTGTAGTGGGTGCCCTCCTTGAACGTCATATTTATGTGTTACGTGAGAAAATACTGCTGAGGGATGATCCTTGGGGTACAACACACCTGGTCTCTGTCGGTTCTGAGACGTAGGGCAGGAGTCTGACTCTCTGTGCTCTGCCTGTGAGGAATCAGGGTATTCAGTCTTGGGCTTTTCCTCGGATCCTGGCGCCGTCGAGTCTGGTTGCTCATGTGGGGTGCGAGACGTGTTGAAGGCTGCTGATAGGTCCAGGAGGATGAGGGCTGCCATATGGCCATGGTCGAGGAGGACGCAGATGTCGTCAGTTGCGGCGAGGAGGGCGGTCTCAGTGCTGTGGTTGCTGTGGAATCCAGATTGGGAGATGTCAAGGACATTGTTGGTTTTGATGAAGTATGCTAGCTGGGTGTTGACAACCTTTTCAATTACTTTGGCTGTGAATTTAAGAAGCGAGATGGGATTGAAGTTATTGAGGTCTGTTGAGTCTGCGGAGGGTTTCTTGAGAAGGGGGTTGACTTCGGCATGCTTTCAGTCATCGGAGAATGTGGCGGTCTCAAGGGAGCAGTTGATAGTTCGACCTAGTCCGGGTGCTATGGCTGTGGTGGCCCTGTGGTAGATGTGGGACGGAAAGGGATCTGAGGGGGCTCCAGAGTGGATGCTCTTCATGCTCTTTATGGTGTCTTCTGACGTGAGAGGGGTCTAGGTGAGTAGGGTCTGTTGGATAGCGGCGCTGAGTGTGGGACTTGAGGTGGTGCAGAGGTCTTGGTCGTCAAAGGTGTCGTAGAGTGTCTTGATCTTTAGGTGAAAGAAGGAGCTGCGTCTGTTGCAGAGGTCATGGAATGGTGGGATGTCTGTTGTTTCCCTGTCCGGTTTGGCAAATTGCTGTATGATGGAGAAGAGTTCCTTGGAGATGTAGGCGTTGGAGAGGATTCTGTCTTGGAGGAAGTTCTTCTTTGTGGCTTTGATGAGTTGGTGGTGTGCTGTGGTGGCTGCACTGTAGGCGGTGCATGTTTCCGGGGTTTTGCAGTTTCTCCAAGTCTTTTCAAGTCATCGGCAGGAGCGCTTGTATTCCTGGAGTGTCGTGGTGAACCAGCTTGCTTTCTTGTTGTGTCGTCATGTAGCCTTCGAGAGGAGGGCGAGTGTGTCGATGCAGATGGTGATCCATTGGTGGAGGTTGCTTGCGATGGTGTTGCCATCTGGCTTGGTTGGGGGTGGAGTGCTGGTGAAGGGGGATGTGAGGTGTTCTTTGGTGGCTTTGTTCCAGATTCTACGTGGGAGGCGGCTTGCGTGCTTGTGTGTGGTGGGTTTTCTAAAGGAGAAATGGATGCAGTGGTGGTTAGTCCTGAGTAGTTCCCTGGTGTGGCTAAAGAAGAAACTGTTTCCTCCTGTGAAGATGGGGTTGAGCATGTGTCCTGCTGTGTGAATGGGGGTAGAGACAAGTTGCTTCAGTCCTATGTTGATATGGTTCTCTAGGGGGGCAGTGGTGTTGGGATCATCATGGTTGTCCAGATGGAAGTTTAGGCCTCCGAGTAGTATGTAGTCGGTGGAGGCGAGGGCGTAGGGTGCAAGGCGGTCAGTGATGATGTTGGTGAGCAGAGCGCAGGTGTTAAGCGTTCGGTAGATGAGGGTTCTGCCAAGAATCATTTTTGGGTTGGTCTGGATCTGAAAATGGGGATGTTCCTTGGTGGGTGAGGTGTTGTCCGGGACGGTGGTTGTTATGCGGGGGAGTTTTTGTGAATGATGGTGATGTCTCCTCCTAGGTGGGTGGGGCAGTCTTTCCTCAGGATTTTGTATCCATCTGGGATGGCGGTTGCGATGTTGGGTGTAGAGCTGGCGTTAGCCCAGGTCTCTGTGAGGAAGGGGCTGTCGGGCTTGTGATTTCTATGGCATGTCTGAGCATGGAGCACATGTTGAATCTTAGCACAGAGTTTCTCGAACCTAGCCCCATTCACCTTCTCATCAAATTCATAGTATTAGTGCAGGCCGCATTTGGCCATTTTGTGGCAGGTGATCTCACCAGCAGCAGGAGCCTTCAAGCGACACACTGCCGTCTTCTACAGAGACATTTGGCAATCGTTCATTCAGCGTGTTGATTGGAGCATGATGTCAGAAGCAGAGACTTCTGTTGTGGGCCCTTTTCCAGGTAGCAGTCTGCAGATTGTGGCTCGCACTAGCACTCTTTTGGTTACTTGATTCACAGTGCAGCTCACTCCAACACTCCAATGAGAACTTGTCACTTCTTAGTGGGGGTGACAACTACATGCCTGCAGATGATGATTCCTTTGTGAGGCAGATGCTGGGGGCTAACTTCATAATTAAACAACAGGGGGTGGTGATGGACAGAGTTTCTGAATTAAGCAGAATACTCTCACCCAGTCAAGAGATCAGGGCTTAATCCAACACCGTTTTTTAGCTCACTGCACCATCCCAGCTCAGAACCTGGCTATATGCAAATTAGTCTGTCCCTGGCCCAGTGTATCATGGGAACAGGGCAAACCAAACTACCAAGCCAATTCTTTCACTGGGAAGGAAACAAGCTACTGGGGACCGGTTTCTGGCATGTCAGCCGTCTTCGGCCCGGCTTGCTTGAATCCTGATGGTGCAATGAGCTAGGGACTCACGTCTGAGTATACCCTTCCACGCTTATGGTGGACAAAATAATTAAACAACAGGGGGTGGTGATGGACTGAGTTTCTGAATTAGGCAGAATACTCTCACCCAGTCAAGAGATCAGGGCTTAATCCAACACCGTTTTTTAGCTCACTGCACCATCCCAGCTCAGAACCTGGCTATATGCAAATTAGTCTGTCCCTGGCCCAGTGTATCATGGGAACAGGGTAAACCAAACTACCAAGCCAATTCTTTCACTGGGAAGGAAACAAGCTACCGGGGACCGGTTTCTGGCATTTCAGCCGTCTTCGGCCCAGCTTGCTTGAATCCTGGCACAGAGTGTCTCTAGGTGATGACCTTGATTCTTCATGAGGTATCTCCATGGCACTTCTCAGGCCATGTAATATTTACGACTGGATCAGAACCTACAGCACACTTGGGAGTGCTGTGCTCATTCAGTTGACTTGTGGGGCACATGGGCCAGCAGCAGGTGCTTACCTGGCTTCAGGTGGGCCTTACGCATGGGCACACCATTCTAGGCTCCTGCCAGCTATTAAGGGGATATATGGTGAAGATGGCAGCTCTCCATCCAGCAGCATCTTGAGTCATTTAGTGCATTTCTCTATTGAGTCTCTGTCAGACAGGTCCTATGCCAGAGTTAATTACAGCAGTCCAATCGATGATCTGCTTCTCGGTATCTTCCTCATTTGGAGTGACCTTCCCTCACTCACAGATAGGATACCTTGGTACCCAGGACAGTCCAGCCGTTCCTCCTTCATGTTCGAATCTAGGAGATGTTCCCTCACCTTTTGGCTGTCAGTGCGATACCAACTCTTGGCTGCATAGTATTCCACACGTCCTCTGCAGAGTACATCCTCCTCATGTAGAAGAGACCACAGCAACGAATAGCAATAGGTCTTGAGCTCCCATTTTTATACTGATTTCGCAAGCAGAGGATGCATATTCTAGATCTGCTTTTGTGGAACCAGTATGGATTGGTTCCCCTTTCATGTGTCCTCGCCACCACCCTGCAGCCCTGGCCTCTATCTACAAGGATTTTGCGCCCAGCAGGACTGTCTCCAGGTAGAGAGACCACTACAGAAATACAAAGTGGTGAGAGCAGGCTACACCCAGCTATTTACGACCCCTCCTCATAGAGATCAGAAAGAGCGATAAGAATCTGTGGCCTTTCGAAGGATCCTTTCCCTAACAACAGATACCCTGAACATCATGCAATTTACCTAATGGCAACTGTAGTCAGAGTTATTTACAGACCAATGTATCAGAAAGTATATTGGCACTTATATGGAACGTATGTCTTCTCTTTCTCCACTGTAGCATTTGGTGGTTATCCCTCCCATCTAAGAGCTGATAGCAATACACTTATGGTATCTGGAGAAAGAAACCTCCCCATCTTGTACTCTGGCCTAGTCTCTGGACTTCCAAAATGGAACCTGCAGGCCAGTTTTACTCATGCATGGGTCACTATTATGTATAACTCTCTTGCACAACGCTTAGGCTGCATTCAGGATTCTGGGTTCTTCATGAGCAGCGGAACTTTAGATGAAATGGTCTGTAATTGCACATTCATGCGGCACTGGTAAATGTCTGTCACTAATTCCCAATCCATGGTATGCTGCCACCACACTTGTAACCAATGACAGGGATTAGAGTGTCCTGTCACTATGAGGCTTTGCTTAGTATGCCCCATCCAGTTCATAGACAAAGACTGGCCCTAGGGCAATGCGTGTGCAAGATTAGTGTGTGGCATGACCAGGCAGTTCGGGCATGCAGGTCATGGGACACAACTGAACATCATTCAGGAGACATTCATGTCCCAATATGCTTTAATATTATTAAGTTCCAGCATGCACTGTTATGTAACATGTATAAAGGGGAGAAAACTAACTGAAAGGAATAAGTGGTGCAAAAAGGGGGGTGGTGATGGACGGAGCATCTGAACCAATCAAACACTCACACCCAGTCAAAAGATCTGGGTTTGATCCATCACCGTTCTTTAGCCCACTCTGCCACCCCAGTTCAGACATGGCTATATGCAAATCAGTCTAACCCTGTGCCTCATGGGAACAGTCCAGCCCGAACTGCCAAGCCATGCCTTCCCTGGACCGGAAACAAGCTTCCGAGGACCGGTTTCTGGCATTCCAGCCGTCTTCAGCCCGGCTTGCTTGAATCCAGTGGCAAAGTAAGCAAGGGAATCACGTCTGAGCATACCCTGCCACACTTATGGCGGCCAAAAGCGGTACAAAAAGGGGGTGGTGATGGACGGAGCATCTGAACCAATCAAACACCCACACCCAGTCAAAAGATCTGGGTTTGATCCATCACCGTTCTTTAGCCCACTCTGCCACCCCAGTTCAGACATGGCTATATGCAAATCAGTCTGACCCTGTGCCTCATGGGAACAGTCCAGCCCGAACTGCCAAGCCAAGCCTTCCCTGGACCGGAAACAAGCTTCCGAGGACCAGTTTCTGGCATTCCAGCCGTCTTCAGCCCGGCTTGCTTAAATCCAGTGGCAAAGTGAGCAAAGGACTCACGTCTGAGCATACCCTGCCACACTTATGGCGGCCAAAAGCGGTACAAAAAGGGGGTGGTGATGGACGGAGCATCTGAACCAATCAAACACTCAAACCCAGTCAAAAGATCTGGGCTTGATCCATCACCGTTCTTTAGCCCACTCTGCCACCCCAGTTCAGACATGGCTATATGCAAATCAGTCTGACCCTGTGCCTCATGGGAACAGTCCAGCCCGAACTGCCAAGCCATGCCTTCCCTGGACCGGAAACAATCTTCCGAGGACCGGTTTCTGGCATTGCAGCCGTCTTCAGCCCGGCTTGATGAATCCAGTGGCAAAGTGAGCAAGGGACTCACGTCTGAGCATACCCTGCCACACTTATGGCGGCCAAAAGCGGTACAAAAAGGGGGTGGTGATGGACGGAGCTTCTGAACCAATCAAACACTCACACCCAGTCAAAAGTTCTGGGTTTGATCCATCACCGTTCTTTAGCCCACTCTGCCACCCCAGTTCAGACATGGCTATATGCAAATCAGTCTGACTCTGTGCCTCATGGGAACAGTCCAGCCCGAACTGCCAAGCCATGCCTTCCCTGGACCGGAAACAAGCTTCCGAGGACCGGTTTCTGGCATTCCAGACGTCTTCAGCCCGGCTTGCTTGAATCCAGTGGCAAAGTGAGCAAGGGACTCACCTCTGAGCATACCCTGCCACACTTATGGCGGCCAAAAGCGGTACAAAAAGGGGGTGGTGATGGACGGAGCATCTGAACCAATCAAACACTCACACCCAGTCAAAAGATCTGGGTTTGATCCATCACCGTTCTTTAGCCCACTCTGCCGCCCCAGTTCAGACATGGCTATATGCAAATCAGTCTGACCCTGTGCCTCATGGGAACAGTCCAGCCCGAACTGCCAAGCCATGCCTTTCCTGGACCGGAAACAAGCTTCCGAGGACCGGTTTCTGGCATTCCAGCCGTCTTCAGCCCGGCTTGCTTGAATCCAGTGGCAAAGTGAGCAAGGGACTCACGTCTGAGCATACCCTGCCACACTTATGGCGGCCAAAAGCGGTCCAAAAAGGGGGTGGTGATTGACGGAGCATCTGAACCAATCAAACACTCACACCCAGTCAAAAGATCTGGGTTTGATCCATCACCGTTCTTTAGCCCACTCTGCCACCCTAGTTCACACATGGCTATATGCAAATCAGTCTGACCCTGTGCCTCATGGGAACACTCCAGCCCGAACTGCCAAGCCATGCCTTTCCTGGACCGGAAACAAGCTTCCGAAGACCGGTTTCTGGCATTCCAGCCGTCTTTAGCCCGGCTTGCTTGAATCCAGTGGCAAAGTGAGCAAGGGACTCACGTCTGAGCATACCCTGCCATACTTATGGCGGCCAAAAGCGGTACAAAAAGGGGGTGGTGATGGACGGAGTATCTGAACCAATCAAACACTCACACCCAGTCAAAAGATCTGGGTTTGATCCATCACCGTTCTTTAGCCCATTCTGCCGCCCCAGTTCAGACATGGCTATATGCAAATCAGTCTGACCCTGTGCCTCATGGGAACAGTCCAGCCCGAACTGCCAAGCCATGCCTTTCCTGGACCGGAAACAAGCTTCCGGGACCGGTTTCTGGCATTCCAGCCGTCTTCAGCCCGGCTTGCTTGAATCCAGTGGCAAAGTGAGCAAGGGACTCACGTCTGAGCATACCCTGCCACACTTATGGCGGCCAAAAGCGGTACAAAAAGGGGGTGGTGATGGACGGAGCATTTGAACCAATCAAACACTCACACACACCCAGTCAAAAGATCTGGGTTTGATCCATCACCGTTCTTTAGCCCACTCTGCCACCCCAGTTCAGACATGGCTATATGCAAATCAGTCTGACCCTGTGCCTCATGGGAACAGTCCAGCCCGAACTGCCATGCCATGCCTTCCCAGGACCGGAAAGAAGCTTCCGAGGACCGGTTTCTGGCATTCCAGCCGTCTTCAGCCCGGCTTGCTTGAATCCGGTGGCAAAGTGAGCAATGGACTCACATCTGAGCATACCCTGCCACACTTATGGCGGCCAAAAGCGGTACAAAAAGGGGGTGGTGATGGACGGAGCTTCTGAACCAATCAAACACTCAAACCCAGTCAAACGTTCTGGGTTTGATCCATCACCGTTCTTTAGCCCACTCTGCCACCCCAGTTCAGACATGGCTATATGCAAATCAGTCTGACTCTGTGCCTCATGGGAACAGTCCAGCCCGAACTGCCAAGCCATGCCTTCCCTGGACCGGAAACAAGCTTCCGAGGACCGGTTTCTGGCATTCCAGCCATCTTCAGCCCGGCTTGCTTGAATCCAGTGGCAAAGTGAGCAAGGGACTCACCTCTGAGCATACCCTGCCACACTTATGGCGGCCAAAAGCGGTACAAAAAGGGGGTGGTGATGGACGGAGCATCTGAACCAATCAAACACTCACATCCAGTCAAAAGATCTGGGTTTGATCCATCACCGTTCTTTAGCCCACTCTGCCGCCCCAGTTCAGACATGGCTATATGCAAATCAGTCTGACCCTGTGCCTCATGGGAACAGTCCAGCCCGAACTGCCAAGCCATGCCTTTCCTGGACCGGAAACAAGCTTCCGAGGACCGGTTTCTGGCATTCCAGCCGTCTTCAGCCCGGCTTGCTTGAATCCAGTGGCAAAGTGAGCAAGGGACTCACGTCAGAGCATACCCTGCCACACTTATGGCGGCCAAAAGCGGTCCAAAAAGGGGGTGGTGATTGACGGAGCATCTGAACCAATCAAACACTCACACCCAGTCAAAAGATCTGGGTTTGATCCATCACCGTTCTTTAGCCCACTCTGCCACCCAAGTTCAGACATGGCTATATGCAAATCAGTCTGACCCTGTGCCTCATGGGAACAGTCCAGCCCGAACTGCCAAGCCATGCCTTCCCTGGACCGGAAACAAGCTTCTGAAGACCGGTTTCTGGCATTCCAGCCGTCTTCAGCCCGGCTTGCTTGAATCCAGTGGCAAAGTAAGCAAGAGAATCACGTCTGAGCATACCCTGCCACACTTATGGCGGCCAAAAGCGGTACAAAAAATGGGTGGTGATGGACGGAGCATCTGAACCAATCAAACACTCACACCCAGTCAAAAGATCTGGGTTTGATCCATCACCGTTCTTTAGCCCACTCTGCCACCCCAGTTCAGACATGGCTATATGCAAATCAGTCCCACCCTGTGCCTCATGGGAACAGTCCAGCCTGAACTGCCAAGCCAAGCCTTCCCTGGACCGGAAACAAGCTTCCGAGGACCGGTTTCTGGCATTCCAGCCGTCTTCAGCCCGGCTTGCTTGAATCCAGTGGCAAAGTGAGCAAGGGACTCACGTCTGAGAATACCCTACCACAATTATGGCGGCCAAAAGCAGTACAAAAAATGGGTGGTGATGGACGGAGCATCTGAACGAAGCAAACACTCACACCCAGTCAAAAGATCTGGGTTTGATCCATCACCGTTCTTTAGCCCACTCTGCCACCCCAGTTCAGACATGGCTATATGCAAATCAGTCTGACCCTGTGCCTCATGGGAACAGTCCAGCCCGAACTGCCATGCCATGCCTTCCCAGGACCGGAAAGAAGCTTCCGAGGACCGGTTTCTGGCATTCCAGCCGTCTTCAGCCCGGCTTGCTTGAATCCGGTGGCAAAGTGAGCAATGGACTCACATCTGAGCATACCCTGCCACACTTATGGCGGCCAAAAGCGGTACAAAAAGGGGGTGGTGATGGACGGAGCTTCTGAACCAATCAAACACTCAAACCCAGTCAAACGTTCTGGGTTTGATCCATCACCGTTCTTTAGCCCACTCTGCCACCCCAGTTCAGACATGGCTATATGCAAATCAGTCTGACTCTGTGCCTCATGGGAACAGTCCAGCCCGAACTGCCAAGCCATGCCTTCCCTGGACCGGAAACAAGCTTCCGAGGACCGGTTTCTGGCATTCCAGCCATCTTCAGCCCGGCTTGCTTGAATCCAGTGGCAAAGTGAGCAAGGGACTCACCTCTGAGCATACCCTGCCACACTTATGGCGGCCAAAAGCGGTACAAAAAGGGGGTGGTGATGGACGGAGCATCTGAACCAATCAAACACTCACATCCAGTCAAAAGATCTGGGTTTGATCCATCACCGTTCTTTAGCCCACTCTGCCGCCCCAGTTCAGACATGGCTATATGCAAATCAGTCTGACCCTGTGCCTCATGGGAACAGTCCAGCCCGAACTGCCAAGCCATGCCTTTCCTGGACCGGAAACAAGCTTCCGAGGACCGGTTTCTGGCATTCCAGCCGTCTTCAGCCCGGCTTGCTTGAATCCAGTGGCAAAGTGAGCAAGGGACTCACGTCGGAGCATACCCTGCCACACTTATGGCGGCCAAAAGCGGTCCAAAAAGGGGGTGGTGATTGACGGAGCATCTGAACCAATCAAACACTCACACCCAGTCAAAAGATCTGGGTTTGATCCATCACCGTTCTTTAGCCCACTCTGCCACCCAAGTTCAGACATGGCTATATGCAAATCAGTCTGACCCTGTGCCTCATGGGAACAGTCCAGCCCGAACTGCCAAGCCATGCCTTCCCTGGACCGGAAACAAGCTTCTGAAGACCGGTTTCTGGCATTCCAGCCGTCTTCAGCCCGGCTTGCTTGAATCCAGTGGCAAAGTAAGCAAGAGAATCACGTCTGAGCATACCCTGCCACACTTATGGCGGCCAAAAGCGGTACAAAAAATGGGTGGTGATGGACGGAGCATCTGAACCAATCAAACACTCACACCCAGTCAAAAGATCTGGGTTTGATCCATCACCGTTCTTTAGCCCACTCTGCCACCCCAGTTCAGACATGGCTATATGCAAATCAGTCCCACCCTGTGCCTCATGGGGACAGTCCAGCCTGAACTGCCAAGCCAAGCCTTCCCTGGACCGGAAACAAGCTTCCGAGGACCGGTTTCTGGCATTCCAGCCGTCTTCAGCCCGGCTTGCTTGAATCCAGTGGCAAAGTGAGCAAGGGACTCACGTCTGAGAATACCCTACCACAATTATGGCGGCCAAAAGCAGTACAAAAAATGGGTGGTGATGGACGGAGCATCTGAACGAAGCAAACACTCACACCCAGTCAAAAGATCTGGGTTTGATCCATCACCGTTCTTTAGCCCACTCTGCCACCCCAGTTCAGACATGGCTATATGCAAATCAGTCTGACCCTGTGCCTCATGGGAACAGTTCAGCCCGAACTGCCAAGCCAAGCCTTCCCTGGACCGGAAACAAGCTTCCGAGGACCGGTTTCTGGCATTCCAGCCGTCTTCAGCCCGGCTTGCTTGAATCCAGTGGCAAAGTGAGCAAGGGACTCACGTCTGAGCATACCCTGCCACACTTATGGCGGCCAAAAGCGGTACAAAAAGGGGGTGGTGATGGACGGAGCATCTGAACGAAGCAAACACTCACACCCAGTCAAAAGATCTGGGTTTGATCCATCACCGTTCTTTAGCCCACTCTGCCACCCCAGTTTAGATATGGCTATATGCAAATCAGTCTGACCCTGTGCCTCATGGGAACAGTCCAGCCCGAACTGCCAAGCCATGCCTTCCCTGGACCGGAAACAAGCTTCCGAGGACCGGTTTCTGGCATTCCAGCCGTCTTCAGCTCGGCTTGCTTGAATCCATTGGCAAAGTGAGCAAGGGACTCACCTCTGAGCATACCCTGCCACACTTATGGCGGCCAAAAGCGGTACAAAAAAGGGGTGGTGATGGACGGAGCATCTGAACCAATCAAACACTCACACCCAGTCAAAAGATCTGGGTTTGATCCATCACCGTTCTTTAGCCCACTCTGCCACCCCAGTTCAGACATGGCTATATGCAAATCAGTCTGACCCTGTGCCTCATGGGAACAGTCCAGCCCGAACTGCCAAGCCATGCCTTCCCTGGACCGGAAACAAGCTTCCGAGGACCGGTTTCTGGCATTCCAGCCGTCTTCAGCCCGGCATGCTTGAATCCAGTGGCAAAGTGAGCAAGGGACTCACGTCTGAGCATACCCTGCCACACTTATGGCAGCCAAAAGCGGTACAAAAAGGGGGTGGTGATGGATGGAGCATCTGAACCAATCAAACACTCACACCCAGTCAAAAGATCTGGGTTTGATCCATAACCATTTTTTAGCCCACTCTGCCACCCCAGTTCAGACATGGCTATGTGCAAATCAGTCTGACCCTGTGCCTCATGGGAACAGTTTAGCCTGAAATGCCAAGCCATGCCTTCCTTGGACCGGAAACAAGCTTCCGAGGACCAGTTTCTGGCATTCCAGCCGTCTTCAGCCTGGCTTGCTGAATCCAGTGGCAAAGTGAGCAAGGGACTCACGTCTGAGCATACCCTGCCACACTTAAGGCGGCCAAAAGCGGTACAAAAAGGGGGTGGTGATGGACGGAGCATCTGAACCAATCAAACACTCACACCCAGTCTAAAGATCTGGGTTTGATCCATCACCGTTCTTTAGCCCACTCTGCCACCCCAGTTCAGACATGGCTATATGCAAATCAGTCTGACCCTGTGCCTCATGGGAACAGTCCAGCCCGAACTGCCAAGCCATGCCTTCCCTGGACCGGAAACAAGCTTCCGAGCACCGGTTTCTGGCATTCCAGCCGTCTTCAGCCTGGCTTGCTTGAATCCAGTGGAAAAGTGAGCAGGGACTCACGTCTGAGCATACCCTGCCACACTTATGGCGGCCAAAAGCGGTACAAAAAGGGGGTGGTGATGGACGGAGCATCTGAACCAATCAAACACTCACACCCAGTCAGAAGATCTGGGTTTGATCCATCACCGTTCTTTAGCCCACTCTGCCACCCCAGTTCAGACATGGCTATATGCAAATCAGTCTAACCCTGTGCCTCATGGGAACAGTCCAGCCCGAACTGCCAAGCCATGCCTTCCCTGGACCGGAAACAAGCTTCCGAGGACCGGTTTCTGGCATTCGAGCCGTCTTCAGCCCGGCTTGCTTGAATCCAGTGGCAAAGTGAGCAAGGGACTCACGTCTGAGCATACCCTGCCAAACTTGTGGCGGTCAAAAGCGGTACAAAAAGGGGGTGGTGATGGACGGAGCATCTGAAACAATCAAACACTCACACCCAGTCAAAAGATCTGGGTTTGATCCATCACCGTTCTTTAGCCCACTCTGCCACCCCAGTTCACACAAGGCTATATGCAAATCAGTCTGACCCTGTGCCTCATGGGAACAGTCCAGCCCGAACTGCCAAGCCTTGCCTTCCCTGGACCGGAAACAAGCTTCCGAGGACCGGTTTCTGGCATTCCAGCCGTCTTCAGCCCGGCTTGCTTGAATCCAGTGGAAAAGTGAGCAAGGGACACACGTCTGAGCATACCCTGCCACACTTATGGCAGCAAAAAGCGGTACAAAAAGGGGGTGGTGATTGACGGAGCATCTGAACCAATCAAACACTCACACCCCGTCAAAAGATATGGGTTTGATCCATCACCGTTCTTTAGCCCACTCTGCCACCCCAGTTCAGACATGGCTATATGCAAATCAGTCTGACCTTGTGCCTCATGGGAACAGTCCCGCCCGAACTGCCACGCCATGCCTTCCCTGGACTGGAAACAAGCTTCCGAGGACCGGTTTCTGGCATTCCAGCCGTCTTTAGCCCGGCTTGCTTGAATCCAGTGGCAAAGTGATCAAGGGACTCACGTCTGAGCATACCCTGCCACACTTATGGGGCACAGGGTCAAGGCTGATTTGCATATAGCCATTGTCTGACCTAGGGTGGTGTGGAGTGCAAAAAAACGATGGATTTAGGCCCAGATCTTTGTACTGGGGTGAATGTAAGACATTGTTCTGCATTCTGTCCATCAACTGTGTTTTTTGCAATTTTCACCCCGAGTGGGCTGGGTATGCTCAGACGTGAGTCCCAGGCTCTCCACATCACTGGAGTCAAGCTATCCAGGCTGAAGAAGGCTGATAGCCAGAAACCGGTCCTTGGATGCTTGATTCCGGTCTAGGAAAGACATGGCTTGGTAGTTCGGGCTGGACTGTTCCCATGAGGCACAGGGTCAAAGCTGATTTGCATATAGCCATGTCTGAATTGGGGTGGCAGAGTGGGCTAAAGAACGGTGATGGATGCCAGAAACCGGTCCCCGGAAGCTTGTTTCCTTCCCAGTATAAGAATTGGCTTAGTAGTTTGGTTTGCCCTGTTCCCATCATACACTGGGACAGGAACAGACTAATTTGCATTTAGCAAGGTTCTGAGCTGGGATGGTGCAGTGAGCTAAAAAACGGTGATGGATCAAGCCCTGATCTTTGGACTGGGTAAGAGTGGTCTGCTTAATTCAGACACTCTGTTCATCACTACCCCCTTTTCTGAATCATTTTGTCCACCATAAGCGTGGAAGGGTATACTCAGATGTGAGTCCCTTGCTCATTGCACCATCAGGACTCAAGCAAGCCGGGCCGACGACGGCTGAAATGCCAGAAACCGGTCCCCGGAAGCTTGTTTCCTTCCCAGTATAAGAATTGGCTTGGTAGTTTGGTTTGCCCTGTTCCCATCATGCACTGGGACAGGAACAGACTAATTTGCATGTAGCCAAGTTCTGAGCTGGGATGGTGCAGTGAGCTAAAAAACGGTGATGGATCAAGCCCTGATCTTTGGACTGGGTAAGAGTGGTCTGCTTAATTCAGACACTCTGTTCATCACCACCCCCTTTTCTGAATCATTTTGTCCACCATAAGCGTGGAAGGGTATACTCAGTTGTGAGTCCCTTGCTCATTGCACCATTAGGATTCAAGCAAGCCGGGCCGACGACGGCTGAAATGCCAGAAACCGGTCCCCGGAAGCTTGTTTCCTTCCCAGTATAAGAATTGGCTTGGTAGTTTTGGTTTGCCCTGTTCCCATCATGCACTGGGACAGGAACAGACTAAATTGCATGTAGCCAGGTTCTGAGCTGGGATGGTGCAGTGAGCTAAAAAACGGTGATGGATCAAGCCCTGATCTTTGGACTGGGTAAGAGTGGTCTGCTTAGTTCAGACACTCTGTTCATCACCACCCCCTTTTCTGAATCATTTTGTCCACCATAAGCGTGGAAGGGTATACTCAGATGTGAGTCCCTTGCTCATTGCACCATCAGGATTCAAGCAAGCCGGGCCGACGACGGCTGAAATGTCAGAAACCGGTCCCCGGAAGCTTGTTTCCTTCCCAGTATAAGAATTGGCTTGGTAGTTTGGTTTGCCCTGTTCCCATCATGCACTGGGAGAGGAACAGACTAATTTGCATGTAGCCAGGTTCTGAGCTGGGATGGTGCAGTGAGCTAAAAAACGGTGAAGGATCAAGCCCTGATCTTTGGACTGTGTAAGAGTGGTCTGCTTAATTCAGACACTCTGTTCATCACCACCCCCTTTTCTGAATCATTTTGTCCACCATAAGCGTGGAAGGGTATACTCAGATGTGAATCCCTTGCTCATTGCACCATCAGGATTCAAGCAAGCCGGGCCGACGACGGCTGAAATGCCAGAAACCGGTCCCCGGAAGCTTGTTTCCTTCCCAGTATAAGAATTGGCTTGGTAGTTTGGTTTGCCTTTTCCCATCATGCACTGGGACAGGAACAGACTAATTTGCATGAAGCCAGGTTCTGAGCTGGGATGGTGCAGTGAGCTAAAAACGGTGATGGATCAAGCCCTGATCTTTGGACTGGGTAAGAGTGGTCTGCTTAATTCAGATACTCTGTTCATCACCACCCCCTTTTCTGAATCATTTTGTCCACCATAAGCGTGGAAGGGTAAACTCAGATGTAAGTCCCTTGCTCATTGCACCAGCAGGATTCAAGCAAGCCGGGCCGACGACGGCTGAAATGCCAGAAACCCGTCCCCGGAAGCTTGTTTCCTTCCCAGTATAAGAATTGGCTTGGTAGTTTGGTTTGCCCTGTTCCCATCATGCACTGGGACAGGAACAGACTAATTTGCATGTAGCCAGGTTCTGAGCTGGGATGGTGCAGTGAGCTAAAAAACGGTGATGGATCAAGCCCTGATCTTTGGACTGGGTAAGAGTGGTCTGCTTAATTCAGATACTCTGTTCATCACCACCCCCTTTTCTGAATCATTTTGTCCCCCATAAGCGTCGAAGGGTATTCTCAGTTGTGAGTCCCTTGCTCATTGCACCATTAGGATTCAAGCAAGCCGGGCCGACGACGGCTGAAATGCCAGAAACCGGTCCCCGGAAGCTTGTTTCCTTCCCAGTATAAGAATTGGCTTGGTAGTTTTGGTTTGCCCTGTTCCCATCATGCACTGGGACAGGAACAGACTAAATTGCATGTAGCCAGGTTCTGAGCTGGGATGGTGCAGTGAGCTAAAAAACGGTGATGGATCAAGCCCTGATCTTTGGACTGGGTAAGAGTGGTCTGCTTAGTTCAGACACTCTGTTCATCACCACCCCCTTTTCTGAATCATTTTGTCCACCATAAGCGTGGAAGGGTATACTCAGATGTGAGTCCCTTGCTCATTGCACCATCAGGATTCAAGCAAGCCGGGCCGACGACGGCTGAAATGTCAGAAACCGGTCCCCGGAAGCTTGTTTCCTTCCCAGTATAAGAATTGGCTTGGTAGTTTGGTTTGCCCTGTTCCCATCATGCACTGGGACAGGAACAGACTAATTTGCATGTAGCCAGGTTCTGAGCTGGGATGGGGCAGTGAGCTAAAAAACGGTGATGGATCAAGCCCTGATCTTTGGACTGGGTAAGAGTGGTCTGCTTAATTCAGACACTCTGTTCATCACCACCCCCTTTTCTGAATCATTTTGTCCACCATAAGCGTGGAAGGGTATACTCAGATGTGAGTCCCTTGCTCATTACACCATCAGGATTCAAGCAAGCCAGGCCAACGACGGCTGAAATGCCAGAAACCGGTCCCCGGAAGCTTGTTTCCTTCCCAGTATAAGAATTGCCTTGGTAGTTTGGTTTGCCCTGTTCCTATCATGCACTGGGACAGGAACAAACTAATTTGAATGTAGCCAGGTTCTGAGCTGGGATGGTGCAGTGAGCTAAAAAACGGTGATGGATCAAGCCCTGATCTTTGGACTGCGTAAGAGTGGTCTGCTTAATTCAGACACTCTGTTCATCACCACCCCCTTTTCTGAATCATTTTGTCCACCATAAGCGTGGAAGGGTATACTCAGATGTGAGTCCCTTGCTCATTGCACCATTAGGATTCAAGCAAGCGGGGCCGACGACGGCTGAAATGCCAGAAACCGGTCCCCGGAAGCTTGTTTCCTTCCCAGTATAAGAATTGGCTTGGTAGTTTGGTTTGCCCTGTTCCCATCATGCACTGGGACAGGAACAGACTAAATTGCATGTAGCCAGGTTCTGAGCTGGGATGGTGCAGTGAGCTAAAAAACGGTGATGGATCAAGCCCTGATCTTTGGACTGGGTAAGAGTGGTCTGCTTAATTCAGACACTCTGTTCATCACCACCTCCTTTTCTGAATCATTTTGTCCACCATAAGCGTCGAAGGGTATTCTCAGATGTGAGTCCCTTGCTCATTGCACCATCAGGATTCAAGCAAACCGGGTCGACGACGGCTGAAATGCCAGAAAGCGGTCCCCGGAAGCTTGTTTCCTTCCCAGTATAAGAATTGGCTTGGTAGTTTGGTTTGCCCTGTTCCCATCATGCACTGGGACAGGAACAGACTAATTTGCATGTAGCCAGGTTCTGAGCTGGGATGGTGCAGTGAGCTAAAAAACGGTGATGGATCAAGCCCTGATCTTTGGACTGGGTAAGAGTGGTCTGCTTAATTCAGACACTCTGTTCATCACCACCCCCTTTTCTGAATCATTTTGTCCACCATAAGTGTGGAAGGGTATACTCAGATGTGAATCCCTTGCTCATTGCACCATCAGGATTCAAGCAAGCCGGGCCGACGACGGCTGAAATGCCGGAAACCGGTCCCCGGAAGCTTGTTTCCTTCCCAGTATAAGAATTGGCTTGGTAGTTTGGTTTGCCATGTTCCCATCATGCACTGGGACAGGAACAGACTAATTTGCATGTAGCCAGGTTCTGAGCTGGCATGGGGCAGTGAGCTAAAAATCGGTGTTGGATCAAGCCCTGATCTTTGGACTGGGTAAGAGTGGTCTGCTTAATTCAGACACTCTGTTCATCACCACCCCCTTTTCTGAATCATTTTGTCCACCATAAGCGTGGAAGGGTATACTCAGATGTGAGTCCCTTGCTCATTGCACCATCAGGATTCAAGGAAGCCGGGCCGACGACGGCTGAAATGCCAGAAACCGGTCCCCGGAAGCTTGTTTCCTTCCCAGTATAAGAATTGGCTTGGTAGTTTGGTTTGCCCTGTTCCCATCATGCACTGGG
Source organism: Lissotriton vulgaris (assembly GCF_964263255.1). Lineage (NCBI taxonomy): Eukaryota > Metazoa > Chordata > Amphibia > Caudata > Salamandridae > Lissotriton > Lissotriton vulgaris. The sequence goes on along the minus strand of NW_028244125.1, from coordinate 227,904 downwards.
ACAGGAACAAACTAATTTGCATGTAGCCAGGTTCTGAGCTGGGATGGTGCAGTGAGCTAAAAAACGGTGATGGATCAAGCCCTGATCTTTGGACTGGGTAAGAGTGGTCTGCTTAATTCAGACACTCTGTTCATCACCACCCCCTTTTCTGAATCATTTTGTCCACCATAAGCGTGGAAGGGTAAACTCAGATGTAAGTCCCTTGCTCATTGCACCAGCAGGATTCAAGCAAGCCGGGCCGACGACGGCTGAAATGCCAGAAACCCGTCCCTGGAAGCTTGTTTCCTTCCCAGTATAAGAATTGGCTTGGTAGTTTGGTTTGCCCTGTTCCCATCATGCACTGGAACAGGAACAGACTAATTTGCATGTAGCCTGGTTCTGAGCTGGGATGGTGCAGTGAGCTAAAAAACGGTGATGGATCAAGCCTTGATCTTTGGACTGGGTAAGAGTGGTCTGCTTAATTCAGACACTCTGTTCATAACCACCCCCGTTTCTGAATCATTTTGTCCACCATAACCATGGAAGGGTATACTCAGATGTGAGTCCCTTGCTCATTGCACCGTCAGGATTCAAGCAAGCCGGGCCGACGACGGCTAAAATGCCAGAAACCGGTCCCCGGAAGCTTGTTTCCTTCCCTGTATAAGAATTGGCTTGGTAGTTTGGTATGCCCTGTTCCCATCATGCACTGGGACAGGAACAGACTAATTTGCATGTAGCCAGGTTCTGAGCTGGGATGGTGCAGTGAGCTAAAAAACGGTGATGGATCAAGCCCTGATCTTTGGACTGGGTAAGAGTGGTCTGCTTAATTCAGACACTCTGTTCATCACCACCCCCTTTTCTGAATGATTTGCATATAGCCATTGTCTGACCTAGGGTGGTGTGGAGTGCAAAAAAACGATGGATTTAGGCCCAGATCTTTGTACTGGGGTGAATGTAAGACATTGTTCTGCTTTCTGTCCATCAACTGTGTTTTTTGCAATTTTCACCCCGAGTGGGCTGGGTATGCTCAGACGTGAGTCCCAGGCTCTCCACATCACTGGAGTCAAGCTATCCAGGCTGAAGAAGGCTGATAGCCAGAAACCGGTCCTTGGATGCTTGATTCCGGTCTAGGAAAGACATGGCTTGGTAGTTCGGGCTGGACTGTTCCCATGAGGCACAGGGTCAAGGCTGATTTGCATATAGCCTTTGTCTGACCTAGGGTGGTGTGGAGTGCAAAAAAACGATGGATTTAGGCCCAGATCTTTGTACTGGGGTGAATGTAAGACATTGTTCTGCATTCTGTCCATCAACTGTGTTTTTTGCAATTTTCACCCCGAGTGGGCTGGGTATGCTCAGACGTGAGTCCCAGGCTCTCCACATCACTGGAGTCAAGCTATCCAGGCTGAAGAAGGCTGATAGCCAGAAACCGGTCCTTGGATGCTTGATTCCGGTCTAGGAAAGACATGGCTTGGTAGTTCGGGCTAGACTGTTCCCATGAGGCACAGGGTCAAGGCTGATTTGCATATAGCCATTGTCTGACCTAGGGTGGTTTGGAGTGCAAAAAAACGATGGATTTAGGCCTAGATCTTTACACTGGGGTGAATGTAAGACATTGTTCTGCATTCTGTCCATCAACTGTGTTTTTTGCAATTTTCACCCCGAGTGGGCTGGGTATGCTCAGACGTGAGTCCCAGGCTCTCCACATCACTGGAGTCAAGCTATCCAGGCTGAAGAAGGCTGATAGCCAGAAACCGGTCCTTGGATGCTTGATTCTGGTCTAGGAAAGACATGGCTTGGTAGTTCAGGCTGGACTGTTCCCATGAGGCACAGGGTCAAGGCTGATTTGCATATAGCCATTGTCTGACCTAGGGTGGTGTGGAGTGCAAATAAACGATGGATTTAGGCCCAGATCTTTGTACTGGGGTGAATGTAAGACATTGTTCTGCATACTGTCCATCAACTGTGTTTTTTGCAATTTTCACCCCGAGTGGGCTGGGTATGCTCAGACGTGAGTCCCAGGCTCTCCACATCACTGGAGTCAAGCTATCCAGGCTGAAGAATGCTGGTAGCCAGAAACCGGTCCTTGGATGCTTGATTCTGGTCTAGGAAAGACATGGCTTGGTAGTTCGGGCTGGACTGTTCCCATGAGGCACAGGGTCAAGGCTGATTTGCATATAGCCATTGTCTGACCTAGGGTGGTGTGGAGTGCAAAAAAATTGATGGATTTAGGCCCAGATCTTTGTACTGGGGTGAATGTAAGACATTGTTCTGCATTCTGTCCATCAACTGTGTTTTTTGAAAGGAATAAGTGACAGTTCTAATACAGTGAGATGACCAGCCTAAATGTGCTTGCTGTAGAGAGGTGATAAGTCTAGGCTGCTAGATTCATCTGAGCAGGGAGTAGACAGAAGCCTGTGTTCTGACTCGCAAGCTAAGGGTGTAAGTTGACTGCTGCTACTGAGCAGTCTGAGATGGTCCTTCTCTGCTGCTTGAAGCCTGCTGGTGTTCTTAAATGTTTCCACGTATGTTCCTCTTTTACCCTGTCATTTTCTAAGACTGACATTTATGAGTAATCTGACACTCCACTGTCACTGGGATAATGCACCCCAAAGGAGACATAACTTGCGTATTACAAATCAAAAAGGACTTTTATGACATTCTCTGGGCAGAGGCAATAGTAGGTGTGTCATTTTGTTGGTAACTCAGAGGTAACTTGATATATAATAATAACTTTGATTTCTATGGTCTCTCACATTGATGAAAGATGTTAATTATTAACAAATTTAATCTCTACAATGATTATATTAGTTCCCATTGGGAATATATGGACACTTTTTTTGCTCAAAAACTTGGTGTTTCCTCTTCTCACCTTCCCCATATTCATGTGATAAAAATATACTATAGTGTGGTAGTCGGTGTGTTGGATATGATTTTGTAGAAGTCTAATAGCTGTTGTAAAACTATATAAACATTAGCCATTGGACATGGGTATAATGCATTAATGCAGCCCTGCCCTGTAACTTTCAAAAACCAGGATATTTTAATTTTTGAGGAATTTCATGATTATTATAAAGGGGTGCACACCTCTGAGGTGGCTTACAGTATCTTTAATACACACTTCATCTCTTTCCATAACATTCTATTGCACATTGCACTCATGCATTGCAAGTCAACTCTTTGCAGCTGAGGTGGGGCTTGTGTTCCCAACTCAATGGTTCTGGTTTTATCAACCGCTGAAGGATGTGAGGCTGAATAATGTCACTGAAATTCGAAGCTGTGACTGCGAGTGGAACAAAGAATCTTACGTTCAATGAACTATCTCACCAATAATACATAGGTTTCAGATCCTCATCCCTCCCATTATCCATGTTGTTATGTTGATTGTCAAGGCCAGTATCAAGCCCAGCTGTGAAAGGAGGAGGGTTTTGCATGCAGCTAGCTACCCCAACATGTAAAAAAGTCTTAACTACAAAAACATCAACAAAAAGAAGTCCGGGCCTTGACTGGTTCTAAGAGGAATGCTGCGGTTCTCTGGACACGAGGAAGAAAGCACTGTCTCAGGGTTCCCCACATACTGAGGGTTTAGCAGTGATGCTAATGCCAGCAGCCAAGAGGGCTCTGAACTAATGGAAGGATTTGAAGTAAAGGCCGAGTCCGCCAGGATTGTTTGCTCTCACCTTTTATCTTCCTGCTGGCCATAGACTGGATCATGAAAACATCCACAGCAAGGAGAATAAATGGGATACACTGGACACCTTGGATGCAACTCGTTGACTTGGACTTTGCAGATGACTTGTCCCTACTTTCCCATACCCATCTGCAGACACGAGAGTAGACAAACAAAGTGGGAGCCACATCAGCACAACTGGCCTCAACATCCACAGGGGAAAAAACAAGATCATGAAGGCCAACACGGTCAGCACAACTGCAGTCGTCCTTGCAGGTAATGTACTAGAAGAGGTTGAGGACTTCACCTACCTGGGCAGTGTCATAGACAAGCAGGGTGGCACAGGTGCCGACGTCAAGGCAAGAGTTGGTAAAGCAAGGTCTGCCTTCATTCAGCTAAAGAAGATCTGGATCTCCAAGGACCTAACACTGCAAACCAATGCTTTAACTCCAACACAAAATCGGTCCTTCTCTATAGAGCTGAAACTTGGAAGACAACAGTGATCACCATTAGTAAAGTCCAGACCTTCATCAACACCTGCCTCCAAATCTGCTGTGCAAACACCATCAACAGCAACGACCTATGACAGCAGACTTTCCAAATCCCTGCTCATGAAGAAATCATGAAAAGACGCTGGGGCTGGATATGTCACATCCTCCACAAGCCTGCATCAAAAACGACCAGACAAGCCCTCCCTTGGAACCCACAGGGGAACAGGAAAGGAGGAAGGCCAAGAAACACCTGCCATTGAGGCCTTAATTCTGACTGCAAGGAGATGGGTTACACCTGGGGTCAGATTGAAAGAAAAGTCCAGGACAGAGATAGCTGGAGAGTCCTGGTTGGTGATCTACACCCCAGGAAGGGTAATAAGCGAAAGTAAGCAATATTCTGACAGTGCCTCAAAATGTTGTGTAATGGCACTGAAATTGCCTACTATAATGACACCCACTAACACACCACCTGTGTTATACTCTCCCAAAATAATGAATGTCATGCCTTCTGTTTGAAATTGGTTTTCTGGTTGGCAGAGGTATGTCCAAGCAGGTACCACAATCCTAGTCAGGGTAAGTCAGATACACACTTTAAGTTAACCTGCGCTCACCCTCTGGTAGCTTGGCATAGAGCAGTCATGGAGGCATAAGAGGCAATGTGCAATACAATAAACAGTTAAATAGTGTAAACATCACCAATTGACTCCACAGCAGTTTAGAAAAGTAAAGCATGATTTTTTAAATAAAATAAGACCAAGACGACAAAAATCCTATTAGTAGAAGTCAAGATATGATTTTTTGAAAGATTAAATGTATAAATAGCACTGTGAAGCAAGAAGTGCTTAATTGGTCGCACCCACACATGAACAAAATCAAGAGTTAAGGCCAACAGTGATGGAGCACAGGTAGGATACAGGACCCACGCAAGGCCCGTTGTCTAACAGTACCTTAATCCTGTTCACAAACAATGAGATGCCGAGTGCAGCCAAGTGATCCGTCGGTGTCAGTCCCGAAGTTGAGTAAATGCATTGATTTTCTCCATGCAACGAAGGTGATGCGCTGGTTCTCAAAGACAAAGTGCCAGTCCGATGTGCGTTGGTTCCGTAGCGGAGGTACTGGCTTTCTTGACGCAAACGAAAGGATGTGTGTATCGTCCTTCAGCAGTAGCGTTGATGCAGTAGTTCCGAAGCTGCAGTTCCGATGCTCTGGATTCAAGTGCAATGCGCCGATTCTGCTCACGCAACAGCGGTGAAATTTTGGTCTGCTCATTGCAGTAGAATGTGTGTGTTATCCATTGAAGCAAGCACCTGGGTTCACTACCAATAAACCAAGCACAGGATCAGGATTAAACACTTTGATGTCCCAAAGTCTTTGAAGAACAGGAGACTAGTCAGCAAGTCCTTGGAGATACTCTGGGACAAGTGATGGGGGGGCAGTCAGAATAATCAGCAGGCAGCAGAGAGCGCAGCAAAGTAGCAGTCTTTCAGAACAGCAGTCCATCAAGTAGCAGTGTTTAGCACAGCAATCCTTCTTCTTGCAAGGTGGTTTCAAGTCCAGAAGTGTACTGAGGTGATATGGTCAGAGGTCCAGTACTTATACCCAGTCGTTCCTTGGAAGTGGGGGTGTCTTCAAAGGGGTATTGGAAGTGCACACAGGCCCTATCAGTCTGCCCTTGTTCCAGACTCAATACAGGGGGGTATGCAGCCCTTTGTGTGTGGTCAGAGCACAGCCTATTCAGGTGCAAGTGTGAGGCTGTGCCCACCTCCATCCTCCCAGGAAGATGCATGAAGTCACACGCAGCCTTCCTTTGTGTGGGACTGTCTAGAGGGAATACACAAAATGAACTGTCGTCCAGCCAGTGATCAGAGACAGGCAGCAGACAACAAATGGCTAAGAGCAGGAACATGTCCAACATTCTAAAAGTGGCATGTCCAGAATGGTAACTACAAATCCAATTTCACCATTAAAGTTGATTTGTCATTACTACTCCAGAGGTACTAAACATGATACCTCTACCTTCTCTCAATTAGGAATTCCAGCTTATTAAAGGTAATAAGGAATCCCCCACTGTTAACCTATGAGAGGGGTAGGCCTCAATAGTGAAAAACAAGTTTAGGATTTTTTCACTACCAGTGCATGTAAAATCGTAACCTTCCTTTTGGTTACAGATCACCCAGCCCTATGGGCTACCTAGGGCATACCTAAGGGGTAACTTATATGTATTAAAAGGGGTGTGTAAGGCCTGGAATTGGGTTTTAAATGCCAAGTCGACATGACAGTGTACACTGCACACATATGGTCTGCAGTGGCAGACCTGAGACATGTTTACAGGGCTACTTGTGTGGGTGGCACAATCAGTGTTGCAGGCCCACTAGTACCAATTACTTTACAGGCCCTGGGCACATGTGGTGCACCTTAATAGGGGCTTATAAGTTCATTAAGTTTGATAGATGGGTATGAGTCAATGTTAGCATGATTAAAGGAGAGAGCACATGCTTGCACTGGTTAGCAGTCATAAAGTGCTCAGAGTTCTAAAGCCAACAAAAACAAGGTGAGAAAAAGAGGAGGAGGAAGGCAAAAGGTTTGTGGTGACCCTTCAGAGAGGGCCATTGTCCAACACTTTCCAACCCCTGGTGTCTACTTATCATGAAATCCCTGCTGGGATACTGGTGGATCCTTAGCCTGCATCTAAGGAAGAGGAATGCTGAGGGTTCTGGAAGGGTGAATGAACGCAACCAGCAAACTTTTGAGTAGCAGCTTGATGAGAACTTAGTGCCGCCTTAGAGATGCAAGAGATCACAATGAACCAGGGACTTTAGTGGATGGTACTAGAAAAAGAGAGAAATAAAACCCTGTGAGAATTAACTAGTCATTGAAGAGGAACGTTGTTTTTGCATCTGAATATACAGACTTCTTTCAAAACTCATGACTTTATGATAGGCATGATCCTGGCTTTTGGCTGGTAATTTGAATAGGCTAACAGCTGTATGTATAATCTCTGTGAAAGAGTGCTTACATCGCGGGTGGCTCTGAGCAGTTGGTAGAGAGAACCGGAATAGGACCAGAGTATAATAGCAACTTTGCAAAGTGAGTTCTGCTTCGATGGACCTGGATGCTTGCAATTGAGGAGGGAATGTCAAATGCCCAGCTCCGCTCTCCTGTCTTGCAATGGTTGTGCTTAATTTAATCTATCAGTTGATTTGCTGCTAAGTCTTAGGCAGCTTCAATGAGGCTGTGACAGGTGTTGTTTAAATACTTTTCAGCACTAACAAGCAAGCACATGGTTCATTTAATCAGCGCTTGTTGTGATCAGCACCTGAATGCATGAGCAAAATTTATAATAGTCTGCTTTAAGCAGTCTTTTTATTTTCCTTAACAGAATATGGTGCTTTTGTCTCAACCGCACCATCCCTACCAGTGCAAGTTCCTCTTAGGCATTTTCCATGGCTGAGCTCATTTCTTTTATTGACCCCTCTCAAGGCGGGTGGTGATTTAATTCATTGTAATGAAGGTGGATTCTCATCCTTGGGTATACAAGAATATACAGTGTTAAAATACGGAAATATTATATGCAATAAAACAAATTGTACAAATAAAATGACTGTAAAATTAATTACATGAACGAAAAGCTCTCTCTCTGTCTTTCCTCACTGTTATGTGAAGTGTACCTGTCCCTATACCCTTTTCCCCGTATTTTTAACATTTTAGGGCCTGATTACGATCTCGCTGGGAAAGCCCTCAGGACGACTAGGTCCTGGAGAGCTTTCCGAGCGAATCGGGCTCTGGGATCCGACTGACGAATCTGATGCATCAACATGCTGACAGACTCAGTTAGGCCGGACTCCCATTGAAGTCTATGGGAGCCTGTTGTACAATGGCTACACAGGCTCCCATAGCAAAAAGGGGTGGGTGGGGGAAAAGCGGGCACCCATGGTGCCCGCCACACCGTGCATGTTTGAATCAGGGGGACCCATGGACATCCCCCTGTGACTGATTCGGAGGGGCCCGGATGAAGGGGGGCCTGCTACGACCCCCCCCCCGAGGCCTGATTTCGACATCTGTTTCATTTCGCTAAGACCAAGTTGATGCAGCTGTCTGAATCGTGCATGGTACTTGCTCGGTCAGAATCCGGCTCCATTGTGCGGCACAATTCGGCTACGCATGAGTCGTATGGACAGGATCAGGTTCGGACACGATTCGGTTGCCGCATACGCAATCTTCGCACCGTACTTGGTCGTTCAGACCTTTGTACGATTCGGTCGAAAACAAGGGCTACAAATCGGATCCGGAAGAGCCAAATCTGATTCATAGGCCTTCCGAACAACATCAAAATCGGGCCCTTAGCATTAAAATTGGTAACTTCTGCTGCAATCAAAGGAACAAAGAAAAAAATGCATTTCCCTACAAGAAAACCCAAAGATCTAAAACAAAGGTCAATACTGGATTTGTTCACTACAAAAGAAGTACTAAAGACCCTCCTGTGGGTTCTGATAGAGACTGCGAACAAAAGAGTTGTCTGATTCTGCTTTTTCTAGGGGAAAAGAACGAGGAACTTACCTTTGGTAACACCTTATCTGGTAGAGACTCAATCTAGCCACAGAGTCCTCACCTTAGAATATTCCCCAGGTGACCGACTGGGTGTGGAGGTTTTTGAGCATTACCCCTGCACACTTGTAGATGGCGTCATTCAGCCCTGCATTAGCATTGTCAGAGTTGCATGCTGACTTTGGTTACTTTTGTGACTTTCTACTTTAGGAACAGAGAGCCACAATATGAACTGACAACTGGTGTGACATACTAAGGCTCTGAGAAGGGTGAAGCTACTGAATCAGTTCACAGAGAAGGGAGGATGGGAGTGTCAGTGTTAGACCTGACATAGTTAGTGTTGTTTACCCTGACTTTTTCCCTTCAGACCTCCAGTTTTGACTCTTTTTGCTGACTTTGTTATTGCTGGCTTTAGGAATCTGGGCACTTTCCCACTGCTAATAAGCATTAAAGTGCATGGGCTCTATATTTAAACCATGGTATTATTGGTTTATCCACAACTGGCATATTTTATTTACCTATGAGTCTCTATAAAGTGCACTACATGTGCACAAGGTATTTAAGTTAAATGCTTTTAGTGGGCCTGCAGCACTAATTGTGCTACCCTCTTAAGTAGTTCTTTAAACAGGTCTCAGGCCTGCTACTGCAGAACCTCTGTGTGCAGTTTAAACTGGCATGTCGACTTGGCAAGTTAACCTACTTGCCAGGGCCAATCATTCCTTTCATGTAGGTAACTCTGTCATATAGATATATATAGCCTGTATGCTGTGTTAAGTTAGCATGAGCTTTTTAGGAGTTTAAGCACCATTTTACTTTTCTGCTGCTTTTGCACACAACACATAGCTGTTGCTTTAACTTTGAGCCTAGTAGAATGTTTTTGATTCATGTGAGAATAATATGTTGTTGCTCTGATATCAGCCTTGCTTGGCGAGCTGTGTCTGTACAGTGAGTGCAGAAACCTTCAAGGATATCTCAACACAGTGGTTGTTGTGAGGTCTGATCTTCGCACGTTCTAGACATAACATACATGCAGCTGCAGCCAAGTTCTGGCTTTAGGCGCGCTTTATATTGCTTTGCACAAGGGCATGCACACACACTTGATGGTGCTTCGCATGCAGAGAGCTGGTGACTGATGAAGTGATCCCTAACCACTAGGATCTTGAGGTATGGGGCCGCTCTGCTAAAACCCAAAGAGATCTTCTTAGATATAATATAATATACTAGCTAGGGAGGGTGAGAATTAGGTTTTGTTAAACCCTATTCATTTTAGCATAATACCATGCTTTCACAGTTTGTGTTCTATGGACTAGTGACTATGCTGATTACTTTGTTTCTTATAATATGTTTGCTTGTATTAGCTAAGATACTGCGTTTGAGAACACTGCATTAGTGAATAAACATTTCAAATATGCACGTGTCCTCTTTTACTCCTTGTTCTGGATTGAAATGATTGTATAACGAAAGAGTGTTCATGTGTTCCACGTTACCTGAGGTGTACTAAGTCCATGTTCTGGTTTGTCTAAGCATTGGGAGTCTGTGATAACCAATGAGACACTGTTGCTAGTCTGGTAGGGTATTTTTGGGTACTAAGGTGAGTTTTGGCACACCCTAATTCACTGAGGTTCCAAGCCTCTATGCACAGTTCTGTCTGAGCACGGAATCCCTGCGACAACTCCTAAGGTAGCCCATAGGCAGGGTGCAGTGTATTGAAAAAGTAGGATATGTACTTTTAAGCTTTACATGTTCTGCAAGGCTACCTTTCCCATTGGATAACATTGAGAGTGCCTTATTACATTTTAGAAGTGTCATTTCAAATTGGGAAGATATGGGACCCCCAGGTTTGCTATCCCCGGAATCACAATTTAAAAACACAACTTATGGTGAGGTTGGTTTTTAAATTGCAATTCTGAAAATGCCACTTTTCAAAAGTTAAAACACACAAAAGGTGATGGGAGTAATGCTTTTAATTTGTATAACCACTGGAGATCGCTTGGGGTAGCATTTCACCCATTGTACTTTTGCTCACCATGCCACCTTAGTTTAGACCCATCCATATGCAAATCAGCCTTGACCCTGTTCCTTATGGGAACAGTCCAGCCCAAGCTGCCAGGCCAGGTCCTCCCTGAACCAGAAACAAGCATCCTGGGAGCAGGTTCATGGTATTACCCCTCAGCAGCCAGGCTTGCTTGAAACCAGTGACACATTTAGCACGGGGCCCACGTCTAGGCATACACATGCCACTTAGGGTGGTAAATAATGCACACACAAAAGTTGATGGGAGGAATGTTTGAAATGTGTCTAACCACTGGCATTCGTTTGGGGTAGCATCCCCACCAATTGTTCTTTTGCTTACCATGCCACCTCAGTTTAGACCCATCCATAGGCAAATCAGCCTTGGCCCTCCTCCTTATGGGAACAGTCCAGCCTGACCTGCCAGGCTTGGTTCTCTCTGAACCGGAACCATGAATCCTGGTACCGGGTTTGGGGTATTTCCCCTCATCAGCCAGGCTTGAATCCAGTGACACAGTGAGCATGGGACCTACGTCTGGGCATACCCATGCCACTTAGTGCAGTACATCAAACACACAAAAGGTGATGGGAGGAATGCTTGCAATTTGTCTAACCACTGGTGACCGCTCTGGGTAGCATCCCAACTCATTGTTCTTTTACTCACCATGCCACCTCAGTTTAGACAGAGCTTTATGCAAATCAGTCTTGACCCTGCTCCTTATAGGAACTGTTTAGCCAGAACTGTTCATTTGTCCATTATCTGTGTCTTTTACTTTAAGAAAGATGGCATTTATTTACTATAATAATTAGGTGCCTTCTGCCTGTCTCTAGAATACACATCTGGGGTGCGAGACAGGTGGCTTTGTGCATTCCCTTTATACAGCCACACACAAAGGAAGGATAGGTGTGACTGAGTAGCCATCTACATTTTAACAGGTCATCCTGAGCAGGATGGGAGGGAGAAGCTGACACTTTAACTGAAAGGGTTGTGTACTGTCCCCACACAAAAGGTTGCATACCCCCCATAGTGAGTCCGGAGCCAGGACAGGAAAGAAAGGGTCTTGTGCACTTCAACTGCATCTCTTTAAAGTCTTCCCCCTTAAAAGGCGCAACTGGGTATAACTACTGGACCTCTGACATCACCAACTGAAAACACTTCTGGAACTGAGTATATTCTACCAGGAAGATCGACGGCTATGCTGCTGGAAGGAGTGCCACTTTGTTGAACTGCTTTGTTGTGTTGGCCGGCTGCCTGCTTCTCTCTTGCCTGGGAGCGAGAAGGACTGGACCTGCATCTATACATCCCAGAACCTAAGTATCTCCAAAGGCTTGTTGGCTTGCCACCTGTTTTCTGAAGACTCAGGGATATCAAAGACGTTTCTCTTCAACCTGCAACCTACACCTGGACTGTGCTATGCGTACCGCTCTGCCAAGTGGTGCCAATCTAGTCCTGGGCCCTTGGAAGTGGAGTTAAGTGCTGCAACTGTGAAAATTCTAGGGGTGCGTGGTTAACTCAACTTCACCGGCGGAGTTTGCGGAGTTTTGGAACTCAGCGCTCAGCTTGCAGCATAACAGCCTTCGGGTAATTAAAATTGTTGGGAGAGACAGATACAGAAAAGAAATGAAGTGACCAACGGTCATTTTTACTTTATTCAAGTAATGATTACAAATAATCGGGACCTATGACAAGGAGTCGTCAGTCATCATGCAGCATTTAAAGATGGCTCCAATCGCATTTACTTTTTCCTCATCTCTGTTCTGTGAGGGATACAATTCCAGTAGTGGGCTGTTTGTATGACACACATACATGATACCTGTTTCTTAGTGGATGTTCATTGTTTACTTGCCTTTTTTTCTCAATAAGCTTAGCCGACACCCTTTCCAGAAGAAAGCAGAAGAGTAAGACTCCGATGTTCTATGTGCACACCCACAGAGTTGGAGAGCAAAGCATCTCTACTGTGATTGCTTCCATCTAGGCTGTCTCTGCTTATGAATACTTAAGGTCAGGAGAGTAGCATGGCTGGTTTGAAAGCCACTAATTTGGCAGCATCTGCAGTGTTAAAGGAAGCTGGTTTTTTTGTCAATAAATGTATTCCTTTGGTATATGAAACGATGGCGCCATGTGAAGTGAAATGGTGAGATGAACGGAACTCGGCAGGAATTCCCTGATCTTTTTTTCTACTGCGTGGAATTCCATGGAGTAAAACTCCTTGAACTCCACCCACCCCTATAACATCTATGCATGGACGACGGTGCACCGATCCTGAACCGGCGCATCTCCCTCTATGCCAATGTATTGCTGCTGCTGTACGGACCACAGACTCCACATCACTGACTGCGCAACACATCATCTCCTGTTTCCAACACATCTACGACTTTGCGTGACTCGGCACAATGGCGCATCGCTTCATGCTGTTCACATCGCCTGCAACCCAAAGGCTCGACAACAGTGCATCACCCCATTGTTCTTCGCATCTTGACTCTCGACCTATCCTCAATGGTGCGCAGCTCAGAACTGACACATTGCCGACATCTGTGAGAGCGACTACGACTCATCATTTCTCCTGATCCCAGCATCATTCTCGAAATTGACGCATTCAAGGTACTGTTCGGCAATTCATGGCTGGTCCTTGTATCCAATCCGCACTCCATTGGTGTCAGCCTGAAAAAATTGATTTTACCCTGTCCAGCGCAACCAGGTAGCCCCTGTGGCACTACAAAACATTTATTCTTTAAAAATTCACATCTTGACTTCTTATTGGATTTTTGTCATTTTGGTCTTGTTTTACAAGCCATTTTTCTAAAGATGGTGTGGTCTTTTTCTGTTTTTTTTACTGTGTTACTGTTTGAAGTGTTGCACAAATATTTTACAAACTGCATCTTAAGTTAAGCCCGACTGCTATGTGCCAAGTTACCAAATGGTGAGCACAGGTTAATTTAAAGTGTGCTTCTGACTTACCCTGACTAGAATTGTGATTCCTGCTTGTAAAGGGTGCATACCTCTGCCAACCAGAAACCCACTTTCTAACAGTCGGCAAGGAATCTGCGACTAGATAAAGTCTCTCCCAGATAAGGCATTACTGAAGGTAAATAACTTGCTCTTCTGATAGAGACTTCTAGCCGCAGATTCCTTACATTAGAATAGATACCCAAGCAATGACTCCCCAGAGGTGGGTCTGCGAAGCCAATTTAAATCAGAAAGTCCTGCACAACTGAGCGCAGTAGTGCCCTTTGCGACGGACCTGGCTGTCCAGACAGTGGTACGTGGTAAACATTTGCAAAGATGCCCACGCTGCTACCGGTCAGATGTTCTGGATAGGGACTTCGCTGTCAGTGTTTGCAGATGTTCCTCCTATGGAATGAATGTGCAGGCCCTTTGGGGTTTCTTCTTGGCCAATTGTGAGACAATATTTATTTTGAAAAGAAGAGAGCGACCCCACTATCCAAGAGAGGGGGTACCACAGGTCAGTAAGAAACAAGGTTCTCTTGGAGGAGGGATAAGGTGATATTCACATCATCTAATCCACTTATTGTATCACCCACACGGCACAGAGCCACAATCATACACAATCACTCAAAAAGGCCCCGGACCCTACTGGTCAATTATAATATATGTCATTTAACAAAGAAAATGCATTAAAAACTTTTCTTTTTGTCGGAAGTATCTATCACAAAGTATCAATATATATTGAAAAATACATAGTACATCAAAATTCCATTCATTAAAAACACAGTATTACATTCATTTAAATGGGAGAAATAAAAAGCCAAGTGCTAGGTTGTTTCTTATGGAATTCTTATTGTTATATGTTAAAATTTCCACAGCCCTTCATATTCTATTGGACATTAAAAAGTTCCTGGGATACAACCAGTTAAAAACCACAGGCGTCGACGCATTTCGGTGATATTGTTCAGTTGTAAACCACCTTTCTCAAGACTAAAATGATATAGCAGTCTCTCTTGTAAAAAGAACCAATGAATTCCTATAAAAACATAAATGTAAAATAAAACAATAAAAACAACATATTAAAATTTTTGGGGGTAATTGATACTTACAAATCACATTATATTTACTCATAACAGTCAAAAAAATTTGTTCTACCTTCCAGTGCATTTCAAATAACAGTTTATAAAAGGAATGTTATTGATTGACAGACATACTATGCGAGTATATGTAAGCAACTACACAAAAGATAGATTGTGTCATAATGTTTACAGTGACAGTACTCATCCTGACTCCAATATCAAGCATTGGGTCACTCTATATAGGACAAATGGCATGCTGATGTTTGCAATCACAGTCACCTTCCTAACTTCAGCGTCTAGACACTGGGGCACTCTATATAATTGCCCACCAGGGTCTGGTTACCTACATTCATGCTGATTATTCATACACATTATCACTGGGTGGATACACAGACACCTATATATTCATACTGTCATACAACAAAAAGGCGAAGGGGAGGGGGGGATGTAACTCACCTCGGTTATTCCAAGGATGGCACGGGAACTTATATTTCCCAATTAAAATGGGTAGGGCTCCTATGGGCACAAAACGCCAGTTTCATGCAATCTTTTTAAGAATAAAAACAACAACAGATCTTATTGTGGTATGCACAGTCACCCACATAGTCATACTGTCATACAATAGAAGAGGATGTAACCCACCTTGGAAATTCCAAGGATGGCACGGGAACTTGTATCTTCCTGTTAAAATAGGCAGGGCTCCTATGGGCTCCAAGCGCCAGATATGTACAATCATTTTGGGAATGAAAATGAAAACAACAACAGGTCTTGTTATGATATCAGATTCCACTGAATGGTACATATTACATTTCCTTCTCATTTCGGAAACCTACCTAATATATAAACACAGTATTCTTCCTTTATTGTTTAAATAGTGGAGGTGCAACCCCGTCTTCCCTACAGCCTTGATCATGTATGGGAATCCTGTGGATATAGCAAAAGGTGGTTCCTACTTTCTAATATATATTATTAAAAAGTGAAGACCCGTCAAGGTACTCACCAAGGATTGGTAATTATGCATATACTGTGCTGCGATGTTGATGAGAGTCCGTGGCCCTATGTTCTTCACATAAATAGGAATTCCACAGTGCCTCCACCAATTGTGGAGCCTATAAATATAGAGTGATAGTCAGTGCAGTCGTACAGTAAATCAAAACCCTGTCTAAATATCTCCAAATTCTTATTCCATGGAAGATATATGGCCGATTCTTACACTACAATTTTTAAAGAGTTGTTAACCCCGTAGGGCAGGGGTCTTCAAACTGTGCGGCGCGACCTCCAGGGGGGCCGTGGAGCGATGCAAAGGGGGTCATACTTCTTCCCAGGCCCTTAGGGCTTTAGCCCCCCTCCTACCTTGTCGTGTCCCTCAGCCCGGCTGCTGCTGCAGTGTAACTCGAGCTGTGGGCTGGGCTGGGCAGTGTCTGGAGTCATCTTCAACACGCCTGAGTTTTTCACAGGTATTTAAAGACCATTTTCATATTTACATGCATTTGTAAACTGATTACAGAGGTTTAGTTTTTTTCCTGGCTTCAGTACCCCCTGGGCCCCCACTGTGCCTGTTCCTTACATTTGTATTGTACAATTACTGCTGTAGTGTGAAAATTTATTTAATGAAAAGGAATATAAAGTAGGGTTTGCCAAAAGAAAAATGCCAGCCTGTTTTGTTTAAAGAGCCTGCAAAGATCTTCTCTTGACACTAAATAGACTTGTAAATACAAAAGTATTTATGCATTAGTTATGTGACTTTTCTGTCCTTTTTCTCTTTGTCAGTCAGGGATCATTGATGCAGCCCTAGAACACAATTAAAAGTGCTTTCCATTTATATTTGTTGTTCGAAGTATGCACAGATAAGTGCTTAAAATACAGCTTTAGGTGTCTGCTTATTTTTGTACTGACTGGGCCATCAAAATAATCTGCTGGCTACCCTAACCATAGGACTGTAAGTTTGTTGCAGGATCAGCACATTATTTATTTCCTCCACCCTCGATCCCCGATTAATACAGCAGTAGT
Organism: Lissotriton vulgaris; assembly: GCF_964263255.1. NCBI lineage: Eukaryota > Metazoa > Chordata > Amphibia > Caudata > Salamandridae > Lissotriton > Lissotriton vulgaris. The sequence goes on along the minus strand of NW_028244125.1, from coordinate 211,176 downwards.
TTAACTTAGATCTTAAACCCTATGCTGCCGTCAAGAACATGCTGAGTTACTTCAAGTGTATGGAAATGCACCCTGCATTCAGACAACTCGCTCCTCATTCTTGCCCTTCACTTTCACGCTCACTGTGCACTCACACTGATCACCATGCACTATGCACTCACACATTCACCCTGCACTCACAGTAATCAAAATGCACTCACACTGACCACTATGCACTCACACCATTCACCTGCTCACCCTGCACCCTGCACTCACAGTGATCACTCTGCACTCACAATGCACTTGTGCTGTTCACCCTATACCTCACCCTGCAGTCACACGAGTACGCTACTCATCCTACACTCATGTGACACTTCACTCACCTGACCCCCTCACTGCTCAATAAGCAACTCCCTCATACAAGCCCATCAGTAATCACACATTTGTTAGTCCTATTCTGAACTTGCGCCCGCACCCAAATTCACACGACACCTCACTCACCCTGCAGTCCCTTCTCTTGTCACCCACAAAGTGTGCAGAGGGTTAATGTGTCTGCTACAAAGAAAGTGTACCATGCAGATCACAGAACTGAGTGTGAGTAAACTATGAGTAGTGCTATAACAAATGAAATGTTTGTCAGAAAGTTGATGAGAGATGAGGTGCATTATTAAAGTGAGAGGTTGAATGGGGAGAGTTCAGATGTTGTAAAACGGGGTCACGTATCACGTATGTTTGCAGTAGCTATTCCACGACTTAAGGTCCTGAAGAAAGCCGGGGCAACGCCCCATTTGGCTGAAACATGTCGACCGTTCTGCATAGCGCCACAGGGTAATCTTATTACTCGGCGTGTTTTTAACCTTTGACACATAGATTTCTGCTTCAATGTATTTCAGAATCTGGGTAGTCAATTTTAATTGTTATTATTATTTGAGCACTGCACTCTATTTACGTTATTACTATTTGAGCACTGCACTCTATTTACACTAGTCTAGGACAAACATCATGGCTAGATCACTGATACCCATTCCCGCACCGGCACTACTAGGTCGGACGCGGTATGGAATGATCAAACAATTCCCACATGACGTAAACTCCACCATAAAGGTGGGCTGATGGGAATTGTCCTAGCTTTTGTCTTCAACAACATTATGTGTTGAATCGCATTTTCCAACAGCACTCGCTCACACATGCATCCAACTGTATCGCAGTTACTAGTATAGTCACACACCATCTAGAGACCTGGTCTGCTCTATTGTGTGTTAAGTATCTTGTAAGTAGGGGATTGAGCAGACAGGTCATGAAATATTCCCCTTGACCCTCCACACTTTGTTTTTCAGTATTTAGAGCAACTTCCGGTTGCGGGTCTATTATGTTTTGATGCAAACACACCTTAGTTTGCACCTACAGCTCACCCAACTCAATTGTGCATGTTGCCCACCTGTTCACCTCGTCTAACCCACCTCTTTTCGAACACTTCGTGATATTAACACCTTCTCACTGTCCATTAACATGTGGGGGAACTCCATGCCAACAACAGTTTAACTACATTTGATCCTAGATGGGGTTGAGTGAGGCTCCATCATACAGTGACTCATTTTTCTGTATATTCTTTTCCAGTTAACAGTTCTAAATCTGGGGCATAACCATTGCTTTCCTTTATATGAGCATTTTTGATGTGGAGTGATTCTAGAAAGGATGTGCCATTGAATATAATTGTATAGAGTATAGTCAAGATATACTTTCCCTTATTATTTTTATATTTGGGCTTTCCTACATTAAGTATGACCCGTTATCATACTGTCGAGCTCGGTTGTGTTCAACTAGAATCCCCGCGCGCATGCCTGTGAGAACAGTGTCTCCCTTCGGGTTATGCGTGGGAGCCGAGGGCGGACACTGAACCGAGAAAGAAATACAATGTTTGATAAAGCGTGCTCCAGTGTCTGTTTGGACTACTACAGACAAGCCTTCCGTGTACCCGTTTAAACAAATCACGATCGGAGCTTTCAGAGGGGTTCTTTCTCTTCTCTTCTCTGAAACCGTTGTGCGGTAAAATAATGTGCCATCACCTCGCGGTTCCTGGCAACTGCGCATGCGCGAGGGAACAGTGTTTTCCTCGCGTACATCCGCATTTCCTCCTTCTATACAGCCTGCAGGACTTAATATCTAATCACCGGCGATTATAAAGAGATGGAGGGCGGTATCACAGTCACCTCCACTTCCGCTTGGCTTCAAACCCGGGGCACCGACGGACAGGTGAGCTACCTGTGGTTCTTTCTATACGTCTTCCTTCACATCAGTCAATTCCTACTGAGGGTAATAGATTATCCAAGGAGGAGGCTCTCAACCTTATAGAACTTTATTTCTATGTGAGGAATCTGTTGTTTCAAGTCCCCAGGCACCCAAAGTTTTTGTTGCCTCTGGGCGAGCTATATTTGGGCTCCTATTCCCGCCTTCATGATGTGGTTTGGATTAAGTTCTCCCTGTCAACAATCTAATGATAGTATGTTTAGAGGCACACTTATGCGTCTAGACTGTGTCCTGTGACATGAAGCATGTCGCAGTACGTGGGGTTTTTCGAAATGGCCCATGAGAGTCCAAGTATATATTGGCTCTTGGTCTAACGTCTGGGTATCTGTCACACGTTTGTTGGGTTATTTGTGTAGAGTAATTAGGTTAGGCACTTTACAGTTGTGTTCTGACTGTGTCCTTTTTTCTACACTATAGAGCGGGGCCTCATACTCCCGAGCGGCCGCCGGGTGAGGTGAGGTCTTCACCCACACAAAGCTGGGTGAGTATCACCATGAGGAAATGCCTCTAGGTGATTTAGCTAATATGCTTTTCCAATATGCAGAATGTAAATTATTCATGCAGGTATGTCAGTCTATATGGTTTTTTGTGTATTCATGTGGTTGTATGTGTGTCATCCAGTGTTGTTGTGAATAATAAGACTCTTTGTCTTTACATTAGGAAGAAGATATGCTTCTCTCCTTCAAGTGGGCAAACTAAGCGTTCAAGGTCCCTGGTAGTTATGTAACTTTTTCAATTACATTTACTGATATTTTTTCACTTAATATATCACGTATGTTTGCAGTAGCTATTCCACGACTTAAGGTCCTGAAGAAAGCCGGGGCAACGCCCCATTTGGCTGAAACATGTCGACCGTTCTGCATAGCGCCACAGGGTAATCTTATTACTCGGCGTGTTTTTAACCTTTGACACAGATTTCTGCTTCAATGTATTTCAGAATCTGGGTAGTCAATTTTAATTGTTATTATTATTTGAGCACTGCACTCTATTTACGTTATTACTATTTGAGCACTGCGCTCTATTTACCCTAGTCTAGGACAAACATCATGGCTAGATCACTGATACCCATTCCCGCACCGGCACTACTAGGTCGGACGCGGTATGGAATGATCAAACAATTCCCACATGACGTAAACTCCACCATAAGGGTGGGCTGATGGGAATTGTCCTAGCTTTTGTCTTCAACAACATTATGTTTTGAATCGCATTTTCCAACAGCACTCGCTCACACATGCATCCAACTGTATCGCAGTTACTAGTATAGTCACACACCATCTAGAGACCTGGTCTGCTCTATTGTGTGTTAAGTATCTTGTAAGTAGGGGATTGAGCAGACAGGTCATTAAATATTCCCTTTGACCCTCCACACTTTGTTTTTCAGTATCGAGCTTCTAATGTGGCAGCACGTATTCTTGCGGAGTGGAAGGCCCTTCTCAAAAGTTGACTAGAAATCTTTCTGATGTTAATTGCTGTATTTTGGTTATAAACGGGTACTGATGGGGTAAAAATCTTTCTTCAGTGTTACTATGTGTAAAAAATGTCAAAATAATGAAGCAATGCTATCCCAAAATACGCGGCATCACATAACATCACTTACATTTTCTCCCCACACAATTTAGTCAAGCCTGTCGCGTAATTTGGTCTTCACTTGCCTCATAATTCTAGTAGCCCTGCCTACAGGTTTAGAAAATTTTGTCAGGAGGAGGTCCTTACGCCTCAAAATGTTGACAGGGGGGTCTTGGTATTCAAAAGTTTGAAGACCTCTGCCGTAGGGTAACCCTAACCCTCTTGTCACTGCATCTGTCTTTCTACCGTCAGGTTATCGTGAACTGAGAACAATTATTCTGAGTGAGACATGCAATAGTGTGACCTCAACCTTGTGTCACTCTGTTGGTGATGCTAACATGTGGGTCAAAATCCTAAACTCAAGCACATCTATGACGTGGGTTGTCGTCCCTTTTCCCTATATTCTACAATGCGACTTAACCATCCATTAGCCTCCCATGGCGTTATTACAGGGAACTACTAATGGACTCAATAATATTTGTTACTCCACATTTTTGCAAGGAATACCCCTTTCTGTTGGTAAAGTTAGTCACTAGAGTCGCCTGTTACTCTATTCCTGCTCTGCTACCATTTATTTATACCCCACTCCGATTTTTACATGCAAATGCTGGCAGCCCGCTTTTTGCACGCACGTGCCGACGGCTAGTCCCAAGCTTTAAAAACAAGCATTTGCAAAGCAATAGGTCCCGCATTTACGTGAGTTTGAGCAATTGGCATTGTAAATGACAGTGCGTTTTATTTATGCTTCAAAAACAAAAACATAAATAAAAGGCATTGTCATTTACAAAGCTGATAGCTCAAACTCGCATAAATGCGAGACCTGTTGCATTGCAAATGCTTGTTATTGTTGTTGTCTAAGTGACAAGGTTCGGTGCTGTCCTAATCTGTAATTGCTTTTTCTGATTGTTCAACTAATTATAGGATTGGTCTTAGGTGTTCCATATTTATGGTCTGCAAAAAAAATGTTTACTTCATTTCAAAGTTTAAACAAAAAAACCTTGTTGGTGGGCCATTTATGCTGAGAGCTTGCTCTTTCTTCCTGATCTGGGAAAAAAAAGTCTGGTAATTACAAGTTCACTTTTCCTCTGGCGAGGAACAAAGCATCCAAGACAGACGGTGTTTAGTTGCTGTACTTCTGAGACACCCCGGAAGCACCCAGAATGAGGTGGTGGTGCTGCAGTGCAGTGGAAAGCAGACTATCAAGCAGTTATGAGCTACCCGAGTACCCTCTGCCCCTTCTCCTGCACCCTACCTCTCAACATTATGGGGCCGCTGACATATTCTGATCTAGCACCCAGAGTATAGCCACTGGCATTATATTGGCACTGACCCAGAAACCCTTCTACTCATCGGGCTTGTTGGGGAAACTCCTCCTTTCGGGATATTTCGGACAATGACCTCCAAGAGAAGAATAATGAATCAATTAACCAGAGGAGGGGAGCACATTCTTACAACCCTTTCACTCTATCTTGGATACAAAGCTGAAAATAAAACATCCTAAAGTTCTGGAGATGGGATCTTCCTCATCACCCCTTACATTTATCATCAAGGATATTTAAAAGGAAAAGGAAGTTGGGGAACGATTGATCGATGGTCACGGCCGAGTCAGTACACCAAATAAGAAATGGCAACACACAATGAGAGGCATCTACATCATTCTTTCTCAAGGTCCATCTTTTTATTGTGTTGGGATTAACATGCATCTAAACTGGCTACAAGAGTCCATGAGCAAGTTAAAGAAGCCAAAAGAGCAGATAATGGCAAAGCAAAGAAGAACAGATAATGTAACCATGCTCAAACCACAGGTAGTGCCCACCTAGTCTCAATTAGGCCCACCCAGAAGTCTACAGCTTATCAAGGACCAAAGCCAATGTAATATTTCCCCGATTCAAAAGCAGCTTTCCTCAACAGGGTGCCACATATCCCCCAAAGACTAACTTCTCCTGCGTCAAGTCCAAGAATACTGAAGACAGTTGCCAAATTAGCAAGACAGTCACATATATATCCTCAAGAATACTAAAATGTGTTATTAATGAAAAGACAAATTCATGGCACTAAACTACAAAGACATAATTATTTCTGTATATTTTTTTTGTTTGTGTGTGATACAATTTGTTCACATATCAAAGAAATCTAACAGAGGAAGCATTTACACAAATGTTATAAAAAAATTAAAAAACAGACTGGGGAAGAGTCCCATCAATTTGCTCTGCTCTCCATTGAAGACTACAATGTTGACATTTTTTGGCCAGTAGGATTTTAGTTCTAAACATGTCAGCAGGATTTCTCCTGGTGAAAACATTTGAAACATTCTGATTATGTTTAATAAACATTTTGAGAATGCAACTGTAGCTGCTCAGCACCTTTGCACTCTCGGTTCTGCAAAACAATAGGAATGGGAATGGGAATGGAATGTGACCTAGTCAGAGAGTGCGTTCCCTTTATTTTGAATTAGAAAGAGTGCACCACATTTTTCCACTTAACATATCACAGACCTAAATCATCCTGACTGCAAATTAGGATACAGCAAACGGTGGATGAGATATATTCCTCTATGATGCTGATGATGGTACACCCCCCTGTGCCACTCGCAGCTGAACCAAATTGATCAACCAGCTAAACAAACTGCAGATAGACACACTTGTGGATGTCTATGAGTTAAGTGAGTTAAGCACTTGGCATTAATATCAGCTGTCCTGGTGGGCCTCAAGCTGAAAACTGTGTAAGGCAACCTCAGCCTTCCATACTGTAACAGTCGATAAATACATTAAAGTTAAAATGGGTAAAAGTAACTTGATGCATTCAATACTTAACAAGCTTTGGCATAGCCAATAGGTCTTGCCTTTGGGACCTTATAGGTGTTTAACTATGCAACAGTTAATGTTGTTGCACCAGGGATATTGTGCTGCATAACTAAACACTTATAAGGTCCCAAAGGCGAGACCTATTGGCTATGCCAATGCTTGTTTTATTTGGGCTTAGCTATGTTGTATTGCAGGCTTTATTTTTCAGCCGCTGTATTTTTACAACATTTAAGGCACAGACATTTTGGGGGACTAATTCTTCAGAAAGAGAACGCTTTGTGTCTCATCTACAAGAAACAATACTTTGGGATAACTAGTGACTGGCACATTATACTTTACCATTATTTCTTGGACAGAGTATATTGGGACAAGGGGACATTGTTTAAGCATTTCTGGCAGCTCTTTTTGGGGACATGAGGAGTAAAATAAAATAGATATCTTCCCACAGTATTGCAGAGCACTATTTCTTCAGCATTCCTACTTCGTAGCCAGTGATTCTGGAGAGCAGAACATCCATCCAAGGACTGACCTGCATACTACGTGTAGTGTTTGGGCCTCAGGCCCACATGCTGCTAAATAAGGTGACACAGAGACAGTGTAGATCGTTGGTTAACTGGCCCTGAGCACATGCGCTCAGCCCCTTTTATTTGCAGGGTCATCTGACTGATGACGCCTGTGGTGGGTGGGTGTTCAGTGTGTGTCAAGCATACTGGAACACTAGAACGTATCTCTGCGATACTACATCCCTCCCAAACTTTAATGAAGGTCCAAACAAAATGAAGATCGAACCTGCGCGAGAAAAATACAAAATTGCAAAACAAATGTAACTCGACGTGGACGACTTCCACATAGTCGCTTCACTGCTGGTCATCTGCTGGCGAGGGTGTCCTTGCTACCGGGACCATTAGTTCTCCTTGGCACAATGTTCTGATGCGCTGTGGACGTGCTCCTTTGTGTACTTGCACCATGGAAGTATGCTTTCCAGTTTCTTTTTTCCGACACCGTAGTTGGTGAAAAGGTGCAGATGGAATGATGGTGGAACATTGGTGTTCGGCTGTCCACTGTATACCCCTGGTTGAGGTGTTTTCTCTAACTGATGGCTGTCTCTGACAGGGTCTGCAGTTGCAGGGTATCACTCTCACCGATACCCCTCTCTCGTGGGTGTCCCCTCTCACTGGACAACCCGGAGGCCCTTTGCTCCCAGGCTTCCACTGGACCGGTGGGCTGCTGCCTTGTCGCTCCAAGCGCGTTGGAGGAGTCGCTAGGGGTCCCTTCTCCGTGTCCGAAGCTCCACCTAAAAAGGGGTGTTGTTGGCACTTGTTCTGTTGCATTCTTCCGTTGTTCTCCCTGGATCTTCAGAGCAAGCTTCAACAGTCCATCCCTCATTTTGCATCTACTGCCACCGCTGTCCCTGAGGCCTCTGCCCCTGGATATCCACGGTTCTCTGTCCGTTCCATCCCAAAGGTGGTTGTTATCAATGGATCGGCCTTCTCGCCTCTGTCGTTCCCGGGTGATCTTCAGGTTTCACCTAGATGTGTGCTCCCAGTGGTGCTAATGTTTTCCAGGTGCTGTGTCTGGATGTCCATGCACCTCTTCTTTTCCCATCGGGTGTTCCCCTTCTGGTGTGTGTTGTGGTGTTTCGTCACGCACCCTTCTGTGCTCTTCTCCTTTCCTCTTCGGGTGTTCTCCTTCTGGTGTGTGTTGTGTCGGACTGTCATGTACACCTCTTTGCTCTTCTCCTTTCCTCTCTTCTTCCTTCATCATGGCGTCGTGCCACTCAGGATTGGTCTTCTCATCCTTTCTTCGCGACGCGGTCTGGTCTTACATCTGGTTTGTCTTCCCTCACCAGGCGTCCCCGTGTAGCGTGCACTCTACCCGGGTCTCCCTGGTCTTGTCCTCCCCTAGGACACAATCTTCATACCTGTCTGTGACTGGACCTGTCGTAGCGACCTTCTCTCGCTTGATTCCTTCTGACTTTTAGTTGACGTTGTTATACTTCGCTTCAGTCTCTTCCTGGTCCTCTTTGTGGACATCTCCTCCGGTGTTCTCTTCACCAATGTCTTCTCTGTTCCTCTTGTCAGATGTCTCGTCAGATGTCTTCGCTCGTTGACTCTTCTTGCCGGTCAGCATCCTCCTTGCGGCCAATGGGGTGATCGGCTTCCTCCTCCGTGCGACCAGCAGGGTGGTCGGCTTCTTCCTTTCGACCAACGGGGTGATCGGCTTCCTCCTCCATGCGACCAGCGGGGTGGTCGGCTTCAACCTTGCGACCAACGGGGAGGTCGGCTTCTTTCTCCTTGCGACCAGCGGGGTGGTCGGCTTCTTCTTTCTTGCGACCAACGGGGTGGTCGGCTAGTGGTGAATCTTCATGCTTGTGGTGATCAGCGCAACCGCTCTGTCGTCTCTCCGCAGTTGCAGTGTTTTGGCGCACTTCTGACTGCGCTCTGCCATCCCTACAGTGACTTGCTGCTTTGGGCGGTTTGTCTGGTAGTCTTGCCTCTGCGGTGATTACCAGTGGCCACTAGGCATCCCTGCTCTCTCAATCTTCGGCCCTGGCAGTCTCTCTTCGGCTGTGAGATAGCCTTCTCTCTTCCATTGGTTATCCCCAGGCGTCTCCGGTTTTCCTTTTCTGAAGGGGGGGCTTGCTTGCTTCCTCTTTTCCTCTCCTGGAGGGAGTTGGTTGGTGGCTGCAGTAACCTGTTCTAGTCAGTGGGCGCCACTGTCCTTTGCGTGTCAGTGTCCTGCACACTACTTGCTCGGGTGAATGCGGTATTGCCTTCAGGGTTCTTATTTTCCTTGTCTTGATACTCCTAGGCGCCACACATTATCTTGCTGAGTGGGGTTTGCTTACTCTACGTGGCAGGTCATGTTGCCTCTCTTACTTGGCACTGTACGTTGTCTAAAGGTAGGCTCCCTGTGAGTACAGTGGGGTAGAATCTAGTTGAGTGCGGCACTCTATTCACGGACTGTCTATTCGTCTCATGTTGCCACTCAAACACGGTGTTGCTCACTTCTTTTGCGGGTGCAATGGTGCTCGATGGCCACTAGGTGGCAGGGTAGGACATATTTCAAACCACCGTCAGCTTCGTGCTGTGTCTCGGTGGTTTTCTTCCTGCTCTGAAAGTCTCCCCAGTGGGACTCTATCCCAAACCTGTGGAATTTTAGTTTGCGAACTGAACATCATCTGCGCCATCTTGTCCATTCCTCAGAGTCACGTACAAATATGCATGCACGGCAGCCATTTTAGGTACCATGGTCTCCCCGTTCACGATTGATCGCCAGCGCACTCCCCATACCCTGCGAGCATCCCCCGCGCACCCTGGCTGCCCCCGCTCTCACATGCACAAGTCATAAACCCTCTCCATCCGCGTGACTCTGCCCCTGGGAGTCACACCCCGCGCCTGACCAACACCTCCTTTCCTTTCATGAATACCCCTCTTTTGATAAACCCTTCCTCTACGCTCGATTGTCCACGCAGACCATTCCTTTTTTATGAATACCTCTCCTTTGATGACCCCTTCCTCTGAGCCCGATTGTCTGTACAGATCCCAGGCCATCACCTAGCCGGAGGATACAGTTTATTGCCCCCTACTGTATGGAGTCGCCCCTCTTCAAAGGAGCTACTATTGATCATGGCCTCCCCACCCCCTGAGATCCGATCAGGCGCACACATTCTAAGAATCGGCGGAACATCCAGCTGCGTGATAGCCCCCTCTTATTGTATGTGGGGTGAGGACCTCTACTGTAGATACGTGTGGGAATGGGCCTGAAACGGGGATTCCGGGGATGTCTTTTCATACTTCAAAGTGTCTTTATTGCAATAAAGAATGCTCACAAATCATAAACTGGGGTATAAGAGGCCAGGCCTCAGAGAGGCTGTTAGAGCACCTCGAAACGATACCTCATTGTCCGATCTGATGTGTTTTGCTCCGTCGGAATAAAACTTTGTTTCCCGCCTTCCTGTCTCCAGCGCCTGCCTCTTTGTTTGATAACCCTTGCATGGTATTAGAGGCGTTTCACGCCGGGCAAATACTTGAGTCATCGACCCAACCGCCTGACCATTTTCAATTTTCATCAATTGGCGTCCCAAACGTGGGGCCCATCAGCGACACGTGGATCCAGTGGGAGAGGTCCCGACGACAGAGTGAACGACTGCAACGATCGGAAGTGCACCTGCCCGATAGACCCTCGTCTGGCAGCCGGTCATCCGAACTTCACTGGTTCTGAGCAGACCTCTCTCGAGTGATCTACGGTCCTGACTGGGAACCATCAGGAGTGCGGCAGTAACAACAGAGAGTAGAGGACGATCGGGCGCTGGAAACGGAAGACGAGAAACTGTCCATGCGGTCCGGGTAAGGTCTTGAAACACGACGAATTACGAATTGATTGATTGTTTGACTAATTGAAATACTAGTATTTGTTTTGTCGCTCTTTGAGATATTCGCTACCTACAAACGGGGAGGAATAGAAATATTCTGTCTCCCTTTGCAGATAGTGAAGGGTAGGTAACGCTGACTTTTGTCCCCCGTTGTAACCCGTCGTGCCTATCTCTTCTCCCCACTGATTGATTGTTGGACTCATGGGTTCTCTGGTTCGTTAGATTCGATACCTGAGATACTCGGTTGCTCCTTGAGACATTCGCTGCCTGCAAACGGGGAGGAATAGAAATATTCGGTCTCCCTTTGCAGACAGTGATGGGTAGGTAACGCAGACTTTTGTCCCCCGTTGTAATCTGTCGTGCCTATTTTTCTCCCCACTGATTGATTGTCCGTACATAGATTGTTTACAGTATAGTGCTTTTGAGATATTCTCTGCTTGCAAATAACGAAGAATAGAAATATTCTGTCTAGTCTTTGCAAGTAGTGAAGGATAGGTAGTGCGGACCTTTGTCCCCCGTTGTAATCTGTCATGCCTGTCTTCTCCCCACTGATTGGTAGTTGGTACAGCCCGGACCGCTTATTAGAGATGAACCATCCAGCTCCACTGGAAGGCACCCCTAATAAGGACATGTTCACTAAGCATGGACTAGTCGCTGTAGCTTATAGTAAGTTATGGCATAAATATACAAAGAAGGACCCCGAAAGTCAGTGGCCACTGATAGGTTCCTTTGATGATCATAAAATAGAAACGTTATAAGCAGCTCTTCAGAAAAATAAGACAACGCCCACCATGCTCGATAGTGTCGGCATGTGGCGCAAAGAAACAGAGCAACGAAAGAAAAGAGAAGAAGCAAAAATAGGGAAAGAGTTATGAAAGGCAGCCCACCTGGCCGCTAAGAAACTAGAAGAAGAAATAAAAGAAAGAGAGGAAGCTAGACAAAAGCAGGAATCAGGGTCGGCAGGCCAATGCCCTGTTAGGACCCCCTCTACGCTCTACCCTGAGCTGCCCTCCAAACAACGGGCGAACAATGAGTTACTGCTAGGTCCTCCGATCATCTACATGCCCCCTCCATATGCCCCCTGCCAACCTCTAGTACAGCACCTGCCAGCTCTGAGTGCGAACGAGAGTGACCTTAGCGCTAGTGCCCCAGCCCTCGTGGCCTCCGCACCGGCCGCATTAGTAACAACATCAGATGAACTCGAGGCTAGCAAACAGCCACCAGCCAGACCAAATAGGTTGAGCAAAGACGAGCGGGATGGGATTGACAAGATAGCAAAGACACTGGTAGAACGGAAGGAGAGCGAAGAATACACGATGGATATGCACAATTCACATGCCGGTAGCCACAGACGGCATTTCATTTTACGATTCAGCTACCACACCCTGAACGCATATGAGGATAGGTATCAGAATCAGGGTCCTGCTAAACTGACAACTTTATATAGAAAGGTCGATGTTGGAGATGGGACTGAGCACGATGTGGCGGACCTCTTCATGCAAACGCTTGAGGTCTTCCGCCACCTCAGGGAACAGAAACCAGAAGTTAAGATTACAGTCCCTGAACCGACTGGGTCCTCATCAGAAGTAGCCAACACTATGATGCCTATCAGAGAAGCCGCCCCCTACTGGGTTCCCCCACGAGGTCAGGGGACAAACGACGATATCAACCACGCAGATGCAAAGGGGAGGGTTGTGTACAATTGGGTTTATCAACCATGGGATCAACAGGATATTTTAACTTTTAGGCAAACCCTGCCCGATTTAACCCCTTTAGCGCGTCGAACATTCCGTCCCAGTGCGGACGTTCGATCGCGCTAACGGGATTCGGACGTCCAACGGTCGTGCGCAGCACCAGCAAGGTAGTGCGCGCGACGACCGTTGGACGTTCGAAGCACGGAAGGGGTTAAGAAAGAACCCAACAGCATTTTATACCGAATTCGGCACAGCCTTGGGGTCAACGATAATGACTCTAGCGGACATTGACTTGTTTTTCGAGTTATGTCTGCCGGCTGACGCGTGGAAGCAAATCCGTAAAGCCGACCAACAGATCTGTTCGGACATACCTGGAATCAACTCAGTGAGCTAGATAGACGGCGAGAGCCCGGAAAGAAACCGGTAAAAGACATACTGGAACTCCCGGACAAAATAGTTCAGAAGCTAAAGACATTGATCCCAGAGAAAAAGGTAGATTGGTCGATAGTCACGGCTTGTCGTCAGAAACCCCAGGAAGACGTATCAGAATACTTCTCCCAATTTGAGATGGTGTTCTCCGACTACAGTGACCAAGACATGACCACCGCAACCGGACAACACCTATTCGTGCAAAACTACGTAAAGGGTCTATCGCAAGAGGTCTCCCAAAAGTTACAGACGAGCTAGAGTAGTTGGGGGGCCTCCAAACCCGCAGCTATCCTTCAGATGGCTCAGTACTACGAACACCAAAAGAATGAGAATGATAGGGCATCCGAGAGAAAGAAGAAAGATTTGAAAGAAAGGGTGATGATAGCCCAGATACAAGGGGTGGCGGTCGGGAGAGAACCCCACAGGGGGAGCTACCAATCAACCGCCCCTAGAAATCCACCCCCAAAGGACCGCACACCTACTCCCTACTCTGGACGTAGGGACATAGAGGATAATCAGTGTGCATTTTGCAGAGGATTCGGGCATTGGAAGTCTCAATGTCCGGTTCTTCTGGAACTAATTAAAAATAAAGAGACGAGGGATATGACGAATGGCCCTAGGACTAGAGGACAGGGACGAGGGCACACAAACGACACCAACAACGACAGACCAGGTAGATCGAACACGTTTGACCGCCCCCGACAGAACCAGTATCAACTGTCTGACTGTGAGAGCACCCCCGACTTTGCATAGGACTGCCAGGGGCAAGGGAGGGATCCAGTCGAGCTCTGTGTTGACCAGCAAGGTCCTTACGTCACCGCTAACGTCCTGGGTACAAAGTCTCCATTCTTGGTAGACACTGGGGCGACACGTAGTGTGTTATCAAAATGACTGATTCCAAGGGCACCCTTGTCTGGCTCACACATTACATCAATAGGTTTTGATGGGACGCCCTCCACTAACCCCCTGTCCGTACCTATCTCCTTCGACCTAGGAAACAACCCAACTGACACAACATTTCTGCTCTCCTCCAACTCCCCCGACGCCATTTTGGGTATTGATTTACTAAAACATTTCCGAGCTACCATTAGGTATTCCCCAGATGGAGTCCGAGTCATCCTGTACGACAACCCGAGCATGTCCAAATCCTGCCCCGCACAACATATGTACTCTATAACTGATGCTGACCTGTCCTTGCTCGACACCCTGCCTCCGTACCTATGGGCCAAAAACGACTCAGACGTAGGGCGAATGATGATTGACCCTGTGCGCATAACTGTTCGACAAGACGCAATGGTCCTGATACTCCCACAGTATCGGATATCACCAGAGGGCGAGAAGGCACTGGTAGCGATTATTCAGTCCCTGGTAGATGCAGGAGTGGTAGAGGAAGTAGTTAGCAATGTCTGCAACAGCCCTATCCTACCCATTGTTAAGAAGCAAGGCGAGGGAGATGAGAAAGCGTACCGCTTCATCATCGACCTGCGGGAGGTTAACAAAGTGGTTGTGCCCCAGTACCCTGTAGTCTCAGACATCACCACCATTCTGACCCTCATCCCGTCCACTGCCACCACCTTCACTGTTATTGACCTTAAGAATGCATTTTTCTCTATCCCCATCCACCCAGACAGCCGTTATCTCTTCGGCTTCACCCTAAAAGGCCGCTCGTACCGATTTTGTAGAGCTCCCCAAGGCTACACTGAAAGTCCCAGCATTTACAGCCAGGCCCTCAAAAGACAGCTGGACGCCGTCCAGCTACCAGATGGAGTAGTGTTGATCCAATATGTCGATGATATCCTTTTGGCGGCCGATACCACTCCACTTGCAATCACGGCCACCGTCCAACTCTTACACTTTCTTGCAGAAAATGGCCACAAAGTCTCCAAAAAGAAATTGCAGTTCTGCCAGCCTCAAGTGACGTACCTAGGCCATCTCCTGTCCAAAGAAGGGAGGAAATTTACCCCCGACCGAATCCAAACCATCCTAGACACCCCTGTCCCAAAAACACAGAAGCAAGTCCGTTCTTTGGTGGGTCTTACCTCTTTCTGCCGACAATGGTTGCCAAATTTCAGTCTCATTATAAAACCCCTACTTTCCCTGTTGGCCAAAGATGTCCCCTTCCCGCTCCCTTGGACCCCCAAATGCCAAGCGTCATTTGAAGAGTTGCGAGATGCCCTTTGTTCGGCACCTGTCCTGGGAACACCGGATTACTCCAAGCCCTTCTCCCTCTTCACTCACGAAAGGGAGGGATGCGCGTTGTCTGTTCTAACTCAGCCCATCGGCCCTAAGCAACGCCCTTGTGCCTACTTCTCTGCCACTCTTGACCCCGTAGCCAGAGCTTTGCCTGCCTGCCTTCGAGCAGTAGCCGCCGCTGCTGTCTCTATCCGTCAGAGCGAGGGAATCGTACTTTCGAAATCCCTCACTGTGTTAGTACCCCATGCGGTCGACACCCTTTTGAACCAGACCAAGACTCAACACCTGACTAGTGCACGACTGACGGGGTACGAATTGACACTACTTGCACCCCACATCACTCTGAAGAGATGCACGACTTTGAATCCTGCCACACTGTTGCCCTTGCCTGAAAATGACCCCGACGTGCCCCCTACACACTTCTGTGTGACCCGCACGGACGAACAGACTAGGAGTAGAGTTGACCTCCGAGACACTGCTTTTACAGACCCTGATGGAGAGCTATGGGTAGAAGGCTCTTGCATCAAACTCCTAGACGGCACCACTTCAGCTGCCTATGCGGTAACGACAGCCCGAACAGTAGTTGAGACAGCCCGCATCACACAACGATCCGCACAGACGGCAGAGCTAATTGCCCTCACACGAGCATGTATCATAGCGGCAGGGACCACGGCGAACATTTACACGGACAGCCAGTATGCCTTCGGGGTAGTTCATCATTTTGGGCTCTTGTGGAGGGAAAGGGGATTCCTGACGTCCCACGGCATGCCCATCCTCCACGGAGATCTAGTTTCCGCCCTGATTGAAGCAGTTCTCCTCCCCAAACGATTAGCAGTGATCAAATGTCAGGCACACAAGAAGGTGACGGACTTGGTCGGGCAAGGAAACGCGCTGGCCGACATCACTGCACGAACCACAGCTGAGAATAGGACGATGACACGCATGTATGTGACCAGGTCACAAGCAGAAAAATGGACTGACGCTAGGGAGACGATTAGGGACATCCAGTCGGCCAGCACCCCTCACGAACTGACCGAGTGGGCACGGGCGGGTTTAAAGGACGATGAAGGCTGCTGGCGGACAAAAGATGCAAACAAATGGTTGCTGCCTGACTCGTACCTGATTCCCATACTGACTATGGCACACTCCCCCGCACACATAGGATCTGCCCCCATGATCGAACTCATTTCCAAAGTCTGGCACAACGACAAGATCCCCGACTCAGCCAAACGCCTGGTCCAGCAATGCCTTATCTGCCTGCAACACAACCCTGGGAAAGGGACTGTGGTACCCCGGGGAGGGTTTGGGGTCCCCGACCACCCCTTTGAGGTCCTCCAGATGGATTACATCCAGCTAGAAAGATGCCAAAGCCTGAAGTATGTATTAGTCATTGTATGTGCCTTTAGCAAATGGGTAGAAGCCTATCCAACCCGTGATAACACTGCCATGACTACTGCCAAGGTACTACTGAAAGAGTTTTTCCCTCGCTACGGTCTTTGTCGAATTTTATGGAGCGACAACGGCCCCCACTTCATAGCTGAAGTTATCCAACTGATCTTGAAGGGGTTGGGTGTGAAGCAGAGGTTTCATGCAGTCTTCCACCCCCAATCCGCTGGCTTAGTTGAGCGACACAACGCCACACTGAAGCTAAAACTGTCAAAAATAGTGGCCACCACAGGACTTAAGTGGACAGATGCCCTCCCACTGGCGTTTCTATCGATGCGCTCCACTCCCACTAAGCACCATTTGACCGACCCCCTACGAGGTTGTATTCGGGCGACCGATGAACCTCCGGACTGCCCCCAAACCGACCTCCATTCATGACGTCCCGGACATCCTACTGTCTGACTACTTGTACAAATTAACTAAAACGTTGTCTGTCATTCATCAGCAGGTGCAGCAGGCCATCCCCGATGCTTCCGGGGGTCCGGGTCACGACATCCAACCGGGGGATTATGTGCTAGTCCGGAATTTTCAACGGACGAAGAGCCTGGAACCCCGGTGGACGGGCCCCTGGCAAGTACTGATCACCACCCGGACGGCCCTTCGAGTGAAGGGGAAACGGCACTGGCTGCATGCACACCGCTGTAAGAAGGTCTCCTCGACCCTGGCCACAACACGTCGACACCCAAGAAGAACTCCTGAACCAGGATCGGCCATCACTGAACTGCTATCCTGATACCGAGGCACTCGAACTTGCAAAATTCTCTGATCCCACTGTGCCATCCAGGGAAGGGTATTTCCTGCGTCGAAAGGAGGGAGCTTCGGCTAAGTAGACCACGGACTAAGTTAAATCTCAGAACGGTGTCCTAAACACAACCAAGGGTTACCCGGAGAGAAGCTAAACAAAGTCTGTGGTTCTGCCCACTACCGAGCACCTTGAAGATGATGGAAGCGCCAGATAAGAAGATGATGGAAGCAACCGGAAGTACCCACTACAGGAACCCAAAGACTGACAGTATGCACAAATCAAAGACAATCGCCTTCTTCATTGTCTCCCTCTTTTGCCTCCTCCTCATGACTTCCTTCTGGATCTTGGAGGAAAGCACACCCGCTCATCAGATATTGCTGACCACTGCACAGCCAACCACCATGAAAGAGCATCACCTGATCTCCCTTTCGCCTCAGCTCCGGGAAAGACGTAAGGAGTTCTGGAACAATTCCTTCGTGCTACTGTTGCACCAGCACAACCTTGCTGCCAACGCCACCAACTGTTGGATTTGCGGGTTGCTCCCGCATGCCACCGGACACTCCATCCCCTTCATCCCTTCTCCTTTCTCAGTTCACGGCTCCTGCCTTGCCTGGTTGATCCTCTTGCAAGAAAGCCACAAGGACAACGCCACTTCTGGTCAAACAGTGTCACATTTCTACTATGGGTTCTCGCTGAACAAAACCGGAAGGACTTCTGCCCCCTTTTGTCCTTTGACCTCTGGTTCCGCATTCCATATGGACATCCCTGCCAAAGAACGAGTTGAAATGCAGGTGCTCCATAATCCAGCTAGACCCACCTTCTCCTACCTACGGAAACGAACCGCTGCCACTCTGACTGTGGCTCTGTCTGTTATCAATGTCACGGGCCTTGTGTGCATCGAAGGCCTGGCAACACAGCTGGTGGGTCACAGTTCCTGCCACATCACCAGGTCATTGGACTCAATTGATCCCCCCTCCTTTGTTGCTTCTCCGAATATGTACTTTGTTTGTGGCACCAAAGCTTACACTTGGCTCCCGAAAGGTTGGGGGGGTACTTGCTACATCGCCTTCATTCTCCCCCCAACGTATGTGGCCCCAGCCAACCATCACCGGCAGAAGCGCGCAAGAGACATTGGACAAGCCGACTCCACCGGAGCACAGTTCCTGGATGTGGTGAAGGGACTTGTTCCTCTGTGGGGCCCAATGGCAAACAGCCGCGCCATCCGACACCTGACCCAGGCAGTAGAAACGACCATCAACATCACGGCTGGCATCCTCGCTAACAACACGGCTGAGCTTCAGGCAGTCCGCCTGGTGGCTCTTCAAAACCGCCTTGTTCTAGATGTGGTTCTAGCCGACCGTGGGGGAGCATGCCGCATCATCGGATCCAGCTGTTGCACCTAGATAACTCGCCCTCAGTCTACAAAGCAATTGAGCACCTCCACAGACTTTCCTCAGAGGTTCACCAAGAGCAAGAAGGATGGTCGCTTGGGAGCTGGTTTTGGGATACTTTGAAGGACTGGGGATGGAGGTTGTTTACATTTATATTGATACCGGTCGTGATACTGTGTGGGTGTTGCCTAGGTATTCAATGCTTGCCACCTTTGTGTTCACTCATTTCTAACTGTATGTGCCCTAAGACTTCGGACTTCGGAACTGAGCACATGAGTCCCCTCTATGAGGTAGAAATACGTGGCCTTATGGGGATAGATCCGAATTGACGAGACATGTTAAAAGGGAGGACTGTGTAATTTTAGTTTGCGAACTGAACATCATCTGCGCCATCTTGTCCATTCCTCAGACTCACGTACAAATATGCATGCACGGCAGCCATTTTAGGTTTCCATGGTCTCCCCGTTCACGATTGATCACCAGCGCACTCCCCTGACCCTGCGAGCATCCCCCGCGCACCCTGGCTGCCCCCGCTCTCACATGCACAAGTCATAAACCCTCTCCATCCACGTGACTCTGCCCCTGGGAGTCACACCCCGCGCCTGACCAACACCTCCTTTCCTTTCATGAATACCCCTCTTTTGATAAACCCTTCCTCTACGCTCGATTGTCCACGCAGACCATTCCTTTTTATGAATACCTCTCCTTTGATGACCCCTTCCTCTGAGCCCGATTGTCTGTACAGATCCCAGGCCATCACCTAGCCGGAGGATACAGTTTATTGCCCCCTACTGTATGGAGTCGCCCCTCTTCAAAGGAGCTACTATTGATCATGGCCTCCCCACCCCCTGAGATCCGATCAGGCGCACACATTCTAAGAATCGGCGGAACATCCAGCTGCGTGATAGCCCCCTCCTATTGTATGTGGGGTGAGGACCTCTACTGTAGATACGTGTGGGAATGGGCCTGAAACGGGGATTCCGGGGATGTCTTTTCATACTTCAAAGTGTCTTTTTTGCAATGAAGAATGCTCACATGTCATAAACTAGGGTATAAGAGGCCAGGCCTCAGATAGGCTGTTAGAGCACCTCGAAACGATACCTCGTTGTCCGATCTGATGTGTTCTGCTCCGTCGGAATAAAATTTTGTTTCCCGCCTTCCTGTCTCCAGCGCCTGCCTCTTTGTTTGATAACCCTTGCATGGTATTAGAGGCGTTTAACGCCGGGAAAATACTTGAGAGTCATCGACCCAACCACCTGACCATTTTCAATTTTCATCAAACCTGGCTGCCCTTTCTTCCATCACCTTGGCTGATGCACTCCACACACGGTAGGCATTTTATATCTTTATTGTGCGCCTGGGCTGCGGTGCGCCCCACGTGTGCTTTTGATGTTTTGGGGGGCTCTGTAACGTACTTCAATCAATCAATGCATTTGGGCAGTGCTGGCCGCATACAGTCACTTTGGGTGTTTGCTGATGGGTAGTTTACCCCAATGCTGTTCCTCTGCCCTCCTCCGCACCGCTGCTGCAGCCTCTCCGCTCGCACGCTGCGCGGGAGGGGGCGGGGGAGGCTGTGTTATGACGTTCACTGCTCTCAGTCACTTCGGCCGTTTGAGGCCACAACAGAATGCTGGCGTGCTCTCGCTCCTGCACTTTGGTAACCTTTTCCCTCTGGGCCGGTCACAGCCACATATACGGCCGCTTCTGGGGCATTCGCAGGCGATTGGGTAGGACCGGGGGACTCCGCTTCAAACCCGGTGAGTCCCTTCTATTTCCACCATCATGGCAGGCCACGCGGGCCTCGCGCCACTTCTTCCCCTTTCACCGCTGTCACTTCGGAGGGGGGGAGGCTTCAGTGCTTGCTGGCCTCTTGACTCTGCGGGCTGCACAGTGGGTTGCCGGTTCTGCTCTCTACGGCTGCGGGCCACACAACGCGGACTGTACTCACTGCTCCCGTCGCTCTCCCCGCCCCCAGCAGCCTCTCAACTCACTCGCTGCGTGGGCGGGGGAGGTTTGTGCTACTCCCCCGGGGCTTCTCAGTTCTGTAGGAGCATTGAGCAGTTTATTTCACCTTGAGGGGATGGGGGAGTGGTTAGCTACTCCACTCTCCGTCCTCCCGCCTAGGGCTCACCTCCTCGCCCCCACTTCCCGCAGCTAGGGCTCACCTTCGGGCTGACGGGCTTTGCGACCGATGCCGGTGGGATCCTTTGGCTCGTTCCGGCGTCTCTAGGTTGGTGGCAGGGCATGCCACCCACTCTTCACTCGCTGCGCAGGTGATCAGAGGCGACGGCCGGCGTCTGGCAGTCCGGCCCGCTTGTTCCTTCTTCGCCACCACGGACTCTATCTCGCCATTTCGGCGGCCAACCCGGGTGGGTCCCACACAGCCTCCTCACGGTGGGGGACACCCTGTTGCCTCCGGCACAGGCGGGCTCTGGTCGGTCCGCTTTTCACCCCACGCAGGGGGGGCCGGCTCATGCCGGGCTCAGAAGGTGTGGGGTAGGCTCCCGGTCACCTCTGGTCACGCTGCGGGGCTCCGTCCGGCCCACAAGCTTCTCGGCGTGTCGCGCCTCAGTACGGGGGGGTGCCCTCTGCGCGGGCAGCTCTCTCCCCCTTCTCTCCACCGGCAAACAGTGGCTGCATACACGGGAAAGACACGCCTCGTTGCCATTGTAGTGTTTGGGCCTCAGGCCCACATGCTGCTAAATAAGGTGACACAGAGACAGTGTAGATCACTGGTTAACTGGCCCTGAGCACGTGCGCTCAGACCCTTTTATTTGCAGGGTCATCTGACTGATGACGCCTGTGGTGGGTGGGTGTTCAGTGTGTGTCAAGCATACTGAAACACTAGAACGTATCTCTGCGATACTGCACTACGTACTACTCCATTTATAGCGCCTCTTCTTTTAGAAGTTCCAGCTACAGTAAATGTTGTCTGTGAAGCGCTCTGCAACGTGTTAGAACCCTTTACTGGATGAAAATTATATCATGTGTACCTTTTGTAACTTACCTGGTTCTATTGTAAAATGCTCTGACACCTTTGGGTAAACTTTGCACTATATAAAACTGCATTCAATAAATGAACAAAACGGGCAGATGCCTCGTTGAGCGCTCGGGGGAAGAGGGTGGAGGTTTATAGGGCGATAGTGCACTTTGAGACCATTTGATCTTTTTGATGAATTCAAGGAGAAATGGACAGTGCTGTG
Organism: Lissotriton vulgaris; assembly: GCF_964263255.1. Lineage (NCBI taxonomy): Eukaryota > Metazoa > Chordata > Amphibia > Caudata > Salamandridae > Lissotriton > Lissotriton vulgaris. Next base: position 189,044 of record NW_028244125.1, on the reverse strand, counting down.
GGCAGTATGCGCTATCAGGGCACCCCTTGGGCGCAGTGACTTACAGCCTGGCGTAGCTGCGCCAACCTTCTGGAATTCGAACCCTTCTGGGAAAGTTACAGAACACCACAGTTTAAAAACATGAAAATACTCTGCAACCATGGAAAGTATCCTTTCTACTTAGAACTCTCAAACTTTATTTGCAATACTGGTCGATAAATACAATAGCGCCACCAACTCTGCCCAATCCAGCCCTCAATCCCCCTGCTTCACCCGGGATGCACTGCTCAATCTACGAGGATATGCGCATGAAGGTAAGCTCATCTTTGAAGAGACTGCTTCTCCCTTAATTGACTTCACCCACAAGGGCTTAATCGTAGGAGGCCTCTTGAATGTCAGATCCCTACCTAAGCATGCCACTGAAATCAATCTCCTTATAGACTCACACCATCTAGATATCCTTTTTCTAACTGAGACTTGGACACATGCCAACTGTGAGATCGATTTAGCGTCTGCCTGTCCGCTAAACTTCAACATCCTACATCTCCCCAGACCCAAAGGCGGCGGCGGCGGAGTTGGCGTCATCTTCCGAGCCTCTTGGCAAATAAACACCATTGACATTGATCCAGTACCTGGAACTGAGCTCTTTGGTTTGGCCATAAACTGCCACCCAGGAGTCACCTTTACGGTGATCATCTGTTACCGACCGCCGGGGGCCTTTTCCCTCCCGCAACAGCAAGCTCTTCTCACGATCATCACAAACATGGCAACCTCCCATAACAAACTTATTATTCTAGGAGACTTCAATCTTTGGCCAAACGGCAGCCTAGACACAGGTCTTGACAACCTCTTGCGGTCTTGTGACAGCGTGGGGCTTCACCAACTGATAAAGGACCCCACCCACTCCGCAGGCAACCGTCTTGACCTTATTTTCTCGAGTCCTGATCTAACTCAAGTAGGCGACATTCTGCCTATGAGCTGGACGGACCACTCGCTCATCAAACTCTACATCACCAACACCACAATAAGAAAGCCCAAGAATAGCTCTCCACCACAATTTTCTTACCGAAATTGGAAAGCCTTAGAAAAACTTAGCACCACCACTAAAGCCTTTGAGGTACAGGATAGTTTCTCTCCTACCAGCTCAGTGGAAAACAACTACAGATCCCTCAGCTCGAGAATTACTTCCACCACGGACTCGGTTGCCCCATTAAAACACTGCAAACCCAAAGGTAGAGCACCTGCTCCCTGGTACAATGACTCCCTCAAATCCCTCAAATCAGCCTGTAAACAGGCCGAGAGAAAGTGGAGACACGGATACTGTGACAATAATAAAGCCCTCTGGAAAAACTCACTCCGTGACTACAAATCCGCCATCGCAGAGAGTAAATCGAATTACTACTGCACCACTATAGCTAACGCTGCTAACAGCCCAAAAAGTATATTCCAAATCCTGGATAATATTATACATCCTGACTGCGTCAAGAACTCTGTTCCACCATCTCAGACCCTCTGTGACAATCTTGCTCATTTTTTTACCGACAAAATTGAGACCATCATCAACAATCTGGCAACGCCCCCTTCACATAACCACCCAATCCCCCCCGGAGTTGGCTCCTCCAACCCTGATCCTCCGAGGTCAGCGTGCCCTCCTGTGAATAGTCTCCTGGCCTTTCCCCTGATCTCTCAAGCAGAATTTGAGAAAGTGGCACTGGGCATTACCTCGGGATCCCCCCTTGACCCTCTGCCCCCGAAAATCTGGAAAGCATGCGGGCACGAATTATTCCACACCCTCCGGATGATTTGCAATCAATCTCTCAGCTGTGGTCTCGTCCCCATTCCCTGGAAGCAAGCGCTCATCACCCCGCTACTGAAGAAACCTACGCTGAATCCAGAATGCCTTTCCAACTTCCGCCCCATATCACTTTTGCCATTTCCAGCGAAAGTGCTTGAACGTTGGGTCAGCAACTGCCTCTCAACCCACCTCGAGCAACATCACGTTCTGGACGAATTCCAATTTGGCTTTCGCCCAGCCCATGGCACAGAAACTGCAGTGCTCACTGCCATGGAGGAGCTTCGAATGCGTGCAGACAGGGGCCAAGCCGTGGCCTTGATCTTATTGGACCTGTCTGCCGCATTCGATACTGTCAACCACGTGACCCTGCTTGAGAGGCTGAGAGAGGCAGGGGTCGATGGCACGGCCCTGCTCTGGTTTCATTCCCATCTCAGTGACAGAAAACAGGCTGTCTTCTCCCCTGTCCCTCACGGTGTTTCCCAGGGTTCCTCTATCAGTCCGATCCTTTTTAATGTTTACCTGAAACCACTGGTCACATTAATTAAATACCACAATATGACTACAGTAAACTATGCGGACGATACCCAGCTCCTTTTCTCTTGGGAGGGCGAAGATTCCATCTCTTTAGAAGCCTTCCATAACTGCCTAAGAGACACCGCAGGCTGGTTACACCGGAACTCCCTCCAGTTCAACTCCTCGAAAACCGAGGTTCTGTTCTGTCCCGCGAGCCGCATACCCCGCCCTCTGCCTGTCGAGTTCTGGCCCCCGGAAAACTCAAACAACCCGCTACCTGTCACCAGCGTCCGCAATTTGGGCGTCATGCTAAATCACCAACTGAGCATGGAAACGCAGGTTTCAAGAACAGTCGCTACCTGTTCAGCCCTTATGCACTCACTGCGCAAAATCCTGCCTCTACTACCAACTTCAGCCCGAGCATCGATAGTCAGGTGCACTATTCTCAGTCGCCTCGACTATTGTAATGCCCTCCTGCTTGAATCCCCTGCGACACTGCTAGAAAGACTCCAACGAGTTCAGTCGCAAGCAGCCAAACTGGCTCTTGGATGGACCAGGAGATCCTCGGCCACCGCTGCCTTGGCCGAGTTGCACTGGCTTCCTTTGAAGCAACGCATTGCCTTCAAAGCCCTTTGCTTGGTCTTCAAGGCGTTACACGGTGCAGGACCTAGACCTCTTCTACGTCTGTTCTCATGGTACATCCCCACCAGAACACTCAGGTCCGCAACCGCCTGCCTTGTGAAATACCCAGATGCAAGAAGGCCAGAATTGGGGGAAGATCCTTCAGAGTGGCTGCGGCCAAGCTCTGGAACAGTCTGCCTGCCGATATTCGCCAAATCCCTCATCTTCTACCCTTCAGGAAGCGAATCAAAACATGGCTCTTCCCCCACCCCTCAAACCCTGCCCGCCCCTAGTCACCACCCCCGCCTAATAACCCCAGGAGTAAGCTACCAGCGCCAGGATACCTGCCAGGTGACAGCCGCGCTCTATAAATGTTTTAAATAAATAACTAAATAAATAAATACGTTTTATATAGCGCGAACTCGACCCGAAGATATCGGGGTGCTCTATGCGATCACCAGTTGCGTTGCAGACACACACATTCATTTTAGTCACGGAGAGATTTGTCCAGATTTACAGGATGTTGAGCCTCCCACCGATACCGGAACCGGTTCCTCAGCTTCACAGTCGGCGGCTCTAGCCGTTAGGCCTCCATTAATAGGCTCTGCCAGTGACACTAGAAATTAGTACGGGAAACTATCCGCAAGTGCTTCGAGCAGACATTCATCATTAGGAGGAACTGCATTAGTTTGAAATTGAAACAAGCATAAACAACCAAAATGTGCTGAGAAACGCAAGAAAATATATATCAAAACACCCTAAGTGTAGGAAATACCTCAATGGATGAGGGGAATCTGAGACTGCATAAAACAAAAAAAGACACCATGTCAGGTGCACAAATAAAGGCACACACGTAATTAAACACTTCACTATGCATGCGTTTTGAAGCTGTACCCAGAAAGCGTACTGAGTAGTCACTCACCAGCAGCACGAAGAACTGGTGTCCTGTTAGGCAGAATTTGAACTGAAATACCAGACAAGGGACGGCCGAAAGTGAAAGAACTGAGTAGGCAAAGAAACAAGCAATTATTATGCGAAATGTCGCTACTGCTAAAATACAGGTATTCTCAAAGCAAACGGGCAGCGGGGAACTCAGAGCACTCACCAGGAAACAGATGAAGGAACAACGTGTCTGCTCAACCGGGTTTGGAGAAATGTAATCGACACGGCAAACGACCGCATAGGTTTAAATCGTGGAAATCCTGCGCTGACTCAAAACTACGTAACAATGTTACGGTGACACTGGCTTAATAATATGTTTTTGGGGCGGCCATCATAATGTGGTTGCAGGAGGCAATGATGGTAAATGTGGAACAAAGCCACAACGGGATAAACAAGCAGCACTGAAAGCAATCGCTTTCGCGATCGCTATAGTAAACAAGGCGAGGAGGGAGAAGAGGCCAACCACAACTGGAGCTTACATTTACACGTCAGTCAGGGGGATGTAAACAACAGATGGCACACTGCAGGCAATTAAGTGCAAGGAAGCGGAGGAACACTGTAGTTAGGAGCCGCTGCCTCGGGACAACAAGGAAGTTACAACAGGAGCAACAGCCAACAGAAAGCAAGATACAGTAGCAATGCCAGATTTAAACCAATCGCAAGGGGCAAAAGAAAATACACAAACTTGAAGCCAACATAGAGATTACTTAAGTCTCGCTGAGACAGCGCATTGCATGCGCTGCCAAACACAAGACCTAACAAGCATCTCCGTGTGGTGTAAACTATGCCACTAGGGTCGCCTGCTTTTCTATTCCTGCTCCGCTATTATTTTTCTATACCGCACTCCGATTTTTACATGTAAATGTTGGCGGCTCGTCCCTAGCTTTAAGAACAACCATCTCCGTGTGGTGTAAAAGCTCAGCTGGCTCGGCGGCAGCTCCGGTCCTCAAGCATTTCGCGGTAAAACTCTGATAGTGTGCACATGCGCGGATTAAGTAACCCGGAAAATTCACAACACCTGTTTTGTTTCAGGCGCCGGCTTAAGGGCTCATACGGTGGCCGTCGATTATCAAGAATATTTGCTTTGCTTAATCTCCTACAAAGTACATCCGTTATATTTGGGGACTTTTAAATGGGCAATCCTAGGAAAGTTAATATTTAAAGGAGCAACCACTGATTATGTTGGGTGTGGGTCCCACATCCCCCTGTATGATCGCACCAGTCTCTTCTCCCCGCCACATTGCGAGTAAATATCTCTTAAGGCGGATTTTAGAAATGTTAATCTTCCCCAATTTAAATATCCCGTTGTATTTTGTGATAGGGACTCAGCTCATATATTACAAGATAATTGATATAGCTCTAAGTGAGTTTTGATCACCTACCCACTTTGGAAAATAGTTTACAACAAAAGCAGCAAAATCCAAACTAATATTGGGGAATATAGAGTATGATAGATTTATCTCTGAGATAAATGATAAAGGTAATGCTACGCTGACAAGGGGCATAGACCTTTTATGCTGACTGCCGAATATGGGTTATATGATGTTATAAACTCTAGCAAACCACAAGCTCCATATGAATTCTGGAAAGATAAATGTGTGATAGCAATGTCTCGGATATGATTTATCATGACTGTTAAGATGACAAATGATATTGAGCTGTTATTTATCATACAGGACATGTATATGTACCTGAGAGGGGTATGTGTTGTCAAAGTATCAAAAACGTAACTACACTATATATTATAAAGGTAAGATACTATAAATTGAATCTACAGGTCATTGTTACATGTATGCTAAAACCTGTAGTTGGTGTCACAGTGGATAGCCGGAACTCGCCTCCAGTTGTGAATGAACGGCCGGTTCGTGCATATCCGCAACTGGTGAAGAAAATTCCCTAAATCCAACTCGCTAGTTTGCATAATGGGTTCCTCAATTTTTCATAATCCAACCAGGTACATTATGGATACCTGTGTTTCTAGCTAACCCTCTATTATACGCATCCAGTCTTCTTTCGTATTTAAGCCTTCCCTGATTGTGTTCATGATTGAGATGTACCACTGTTCACGTTTTTTTCTTTCAACAGTGGGATCACCTCCTCTCTTATTGCCCTCCATAGTTCAATGATGAACCATTTCAAATCTACAAGGGAATGTCCCTCCTCTTTGATATGACCTACTAGGGGAGCATATGGTTTTTGGGTTTTAATGGCTGATCTGTGCTCCAATAATCGTACTCTGATCTCACGTGCAGTCTCGCCGATGTAACCTAAGTTACAAGGGCAAACAATCAAGTACAAAACATTTTACGTCCTACAATTGTTCAGTGTTCTAGGTTTTAATGTATGTCCTTTATGGGTGTATTCCTTGCCCTGGATACATTGATCACAAATAAGGCAACTACTGCACTTGTAGTTGCCCACAGCTGTAGTTCCAGCGATTGTCAATTGATGTTGTTTGGGGCCCTCTCTATACGTATGTACCAGATTTTGTCTTAAGTTATTATTCCTTTTAAAAGCAAATAACGGTTTTTCCAGTTTGCTTAATTTGTTAGACTCCAAGTTGAATTCACAATATTCTTAATTTTATTGCTCAGATTGGAGTATTGGCTCACAAATACTAATCTTTTTGTTTCATTGGGATCTTGATTCACAGCAGTGGATTCATTTTTAGTGAGCATGCTGTCTCTATTGTAAAATCTAGATCTCTTGAATGAATTGGAAATTAATTTCTTCGGGTAGCCCCTGTCTTTCAATTTGACTTTAAGGTCCTCTGAATGTTTGTAGAAATCCTCCAGTTTTGAGCAGTTTCTGCAGAGCCGCAGACACTGCTCAAAAGGGATGTTATCCCTTTGGGACTTGGGGGGGAAACTGGAATAATGTAATAACGTGGTTTTGTCAGTTGGTTTGCAGAATAGTTCAACTCCCTATTTCCTACCCATGTCTTTGATATTCAAATCAAGAAAATGAACACTCTTCCTGCTATGCTCCGATGTGAACCTAAGATTGGCATCACCAAGGTTGAGCCACTCAAGAAATTCCTGAAGGAGATCTTCAGATCCTTCCCAAATAAAAAAGATGTCATCAATGAATCTGCTCCAGGTGGTGACATTCTCATAGAAAGGAGCAGATTAATTGAACACATGTACACCTTCAAATTGTCCCACATAAAGACAGGCCAGACTCGGGGCACAAGTGGCCCCCATACTTGTCCCTTTGCATTGTAACCCAGGTTATTCGTTGAACATAGAACATTTCTTGAAACCTGGACCCACATAGCAAATAGATGTAGCCGGGATTAGCTCCTTCTAATTATCGAAACAGCACAAGAAATTATAGTTTTAGAAAAACAAGAAATAGAAAAATTGATTAAAGAAATCTAGGATAATTCAGCATTTGATGAGGCAAAAAAAGACTAGAAGAGTTTGAAACTGATATCAATGGATACAGGGACTATCTGATAAACAAGAAAACTAACAAAAATTAAGACAAGATGTTGAAAAATATATTGTGGAAAACAATTACCCATACTTAGAGAAAGATTACTATTTCCAGCAGAGGGAACAAACATGGGAGCGGCCATATAACCAAGGGCCTGCTTTTAATAGGGGTGGTAGGACGAGAATTACTTTCTCTGAATCGTCAGGATCAGGGAGTAATGAGGAACCCAATATGCAAAATGAACAGGGCAGAAATTATTAGGGGGGGTGACTACGGAGCAGGAACTATGGGTTCCATGGGCTCTTCCTTCACAGTACCCAGTCTACTTCCTCTTTTTTAGAACAGCACCCCAGGAGGGGACAGCAAACAAATCGAGGATTTGGGAGAGGTCAGAATGTGAGGGTTCAATGTTAAAATATAAACGACAAATATGAACATTGCCGGCACCATCTTGCTTAGCGAAAGCTTTTGCATGCGCCTAAGCGGCACCCATTTTAAACATCGCTGCCATTTCGTACTCTGTTGATCACCTATGTTTCACCCTGACCCTGCTGTCATCCCCAGCGCTCTGACTAAGCATGACCAAGCGTACTGAGGTTGTAAAACCTTGTCCTCATGACAAAGCCCCGGAGCCACCTCCCGCCGTAAACCCGTTCGTCCTTTCATCCTCCGCACATGGGCAAACCCTTCTGATAACCCCCATTCACCGCACCTGGCTGCTCAATCCGGTCCCAGGCACTAACCGACCCTTGCGGACATAGTTTATTGCAGGACTTGTTGTACTAACAAAGAAGCCCGCTTTCATCAACAGTGCAAACTCTCAGATCTGACCGATCCCACACATTTTCAGGTCCAGTCGGAATGTCCAGCTGCAAAATAGCGATCATTTTTTACATCTGGGTGGGGGATGATTGCTGCTGGGTTTGTGTGGGAACCTGCTTGGGGCGGGAATTCTGAAGATGTTTGACCTACCAATAAACTGATGCAAATGTGTATAAAAAACCAAGCCACAGAAATGTAGCAAGAACACCTCCGAAGACATTCCGTGTGTCCGAATTGATGTGTTCTCCTCTGGAGCAGTAAACCTGATTCTTGCCTTCCAGTTATCAGCGCCTGCCTCTTTATTTTTGATAGTTAATATTGAAGTGAATTAGAGGCGTCTTGCGCCGGGCAGCTTTGTTATTCACAAGAGAATTGCTGCTTTTCACAATCAGCGTCCCAATGCGGGGCCCATCAGCGACACATGGGCTTGGTGGAGAGGTCCTAATGACAGAGTGAACATCTAAACGATTGGTGTGCACCTGCCTTGAGAAGACCCTCGTCTGGCTGCCGATCAACTGAACTTCACCAGTTCCGAACGGACCTCTATCGAGTGACCTGCGGTACTGACTGCGATCTGACAGGGGTGCCGTGGTAAAATCAGAGTAAGAGGACGATCGGGGGCTGGAAGGGGAAGACGAAGAACTGTCCTTACGGTCCGGGTAAGGTCGTTTAAAGCAACTGTTATTTGATTGTATGATTGATAGACTTGGAATTGTTTGAATTGAATACTAGTATTCCATTTTTTGGTTATTTGAGACATTCCCTGCTTGCAAACAACGAAGAATAGGAATATTCTCTCTCTTTGCAGACAGAGAAGGATAGGTAGTGCAGACTCTTGTCTAAATAATAATCGAGATATTTATTTTGACCGTTAAATACGTCATACCTATCTTCTCTAGATTGTTTGATAATTGGTTCGGCCCGGACCATTTATTAGAGGTCAGTCATCCGGCACCACCGGAGGGCACCTCTAATAAGGACATGTATGTAAAATACGGATTGATCGCTGTAGCTTATAGCAAACTATGGCATAAATGCACTAGGAAGGATCGAGAAAATCAGTGGCCACTGACGGGATCTTTCGACCCCGCTAAAATGGAAGCGCTAGAAATAGCCCTTCACAAAAAGAAAACTACACCGACTATGCTTGATAGCTTCGGTTTGTGGCAGAAAGAAGCAGCCCAACGAAAGAAAAGAGATGAAGCTAGAATAGATAAAGAACTGCAAAAATCAGCTCACCTAGCTTGCAAAAAGTTAGAAGAAGATATAAAAGAAAGAGAAACCGCTAGACAGGAACAAGAGTCAAAGATTTAGGGTCAATACCCTGTTAGAACACCCTCGACTCTTTACCCCGAGTTACCAACTAAACAAAGAGTAGATGATGATTTGTTATTAGGCCCACTGATCATCTACATGCCACCTCCTTATGCCCCTACTCATCCTGTAGTACAATGCCAGGAATCCCAAAATATAGCTGAAGGTAGCACCATTGCCTCGGTCTCCACGGCCTCCGCGCCGACCGAACCTCTTGTGCCTGATGCCTCATCAAAAGAAGTGTCTACAGGAATCAAAGCAAGGGAGAGAGGGTTGTCAAGGGTCCCACGATTGAGTAAGAATGAACGAGCAGGCATAGAGAAAATAGTTAAAACCCTCGTAGATAGGAAGGAGACAGAAGAGTACATAACCGACATATGCAACTCCTATGTTGAGAATCATAAGCGACACTTTGTTGTACGTCTCTGTTACCACACTCTCACTGCGTACGAAGAAAAGTACAAGGATGTAGGGCCCGAACGACTCATGGCTCTTTATAGGAAAGTGGATAAGGGAGATGAAAATGACTATGACGTGGCAGAACTGTTCTCGTACACACTAGAGGTATTCCGCCACCTCATAGAACAAGGACGGGTAGTCAAGGACACGACATCTATAAAGACAGGGCCCCCAATAGAAAAGCCGGATAACATGATGCCGATAAAGGAAGCTGCCCCTTATTGGGTCCCCCCTAGAGGGCAAGGGAATAACGATGATATAAATCACCAGGACGCTAAAGGGAGGGTGGTCTACAATTGGGTATATCAACCCTCGGACAGACAAGACATTCCGTAAATCTTTACTGGATTTACAAAAGAATCCCACCGCATTTTACACAGAGTTAAGTACTCCACTGGGATCAACCATCATGATGCTTGCTGACATCAACTTATTCTTTGGGCTATGTCTGTCAGCAGATATGTGGAAGCAAATCAGGAAAATAGACCACACAGAGCTGCTCGGCCATACCTGGGAGCAACTCGGTGTACTAGACAAACAACGAAACCCTGGCCAGAAACCGGTAAAAGCCATATTAGACCTCCCCGACAAAATAGTACAAAGGGTGAAGACCATGATCCCGGAGAAAAAGATTGACTGGTCCATAGTCACCGCGTGCCGTCAAAAACCACAAGAGGATGTCTCAGAGTATTTCTCCCGATTCGAAACGGTGTTCTCCGATTACAGTGAACAAGACATGTCCACCGCAACCGGACACCACTTGTTCGTACAGAATTCTGTTAAAGGACTGCTGCCGGAAGTATCGCAGAAGCTGCAGACCAGCGAAAGCAGCTGGGCGGCCTCTAAACCAGCGGCCATTCTCCAGATGGCCCAATACTACGACCACCAGAAAAATGAAAATGATAGGGCTACAGAAAAGAAAAAGAAAGACTTGAAGGAAAGAGTTATGATCGCGCAGCTTCAAGGGGTGAATACAGGGAGGGAGCAATAGAAGGGAGCATATCAGCAGAATGCCCCTAGAGGGCAGCCACCCAGAAATAATTCATCAACGCCATACCCAGGACGCCAAGACTTAGGACAGGATCAGTGCGCGTTTTGTAAAGAGTATGGACACTGGAAGTCCCAATGCCCGGTTCTGTTAGGAATTGGTAGGGGGAGAGGGAAATAATACGTGGACAGAGAGGAAGGGGACGTGGAAAGGGGCACATGAACGACGCTAGTGAGGAAAGGCCAGGAAGAGCGAATGCATTCGATCGTCCCAGACAGAATCCGTACCAACAGTCAGATTACGACAACACGTATGACTTCGCATAGGACAGCCAAGGGCAATGGAGGGATCCAGTCGAGCTCTATGTTGACCAGCAAGTCCCTTATGTTACTGCAAAGGTCCTGGGCACAAAGTCGCCATTTCTTGTAGACACGGGAGCAACACGTAGTGAACTATCCAAACGACTGATTCCAAGGGCACCCTTGTCTGGCTCACATGTGACCTCAATAGGATTGGATGGTATGCCCTCCACCAACCCTTTGTCCAAACCGATCTCTTTTAATCTTGAAAATATTATTGTCGACACAACATTCCTCCTCGCCTCCAATACCCCAGATGCCATTATGGGTCTCGATCTGTTGAAGCATTTCCGTGCGACTATCAGATGTTCGCCGGACGGTGTACGGGTCATCTTATATGACAACCACCAACACCTGAGACATAATCCTTCCCAGCATATGTATCCCATTTCTGAAGCAGACACGTCCCTACTGGACACTTTACCATCACACTTGTGGTCCAGGGCTGACTCAGACGTAGGACGAATGATGATTGACCCAGTGCACTTGACAATATGACAAGACGTGATACTACCGAAAGTACCGCAGCACAAGATATCACCAGAGGGTGAGAAATCACTGACAGAGATCATACATTCACTGGTAGGGGAAGGGGTGGTAGAAGAGGTAGTGAGCAATGTGTGCAACAGTCATATTTTACCAATCATAAAGAGACAGGGAGAGGGAGATCGGAAAGCCTACCGCTTTATCATCGACTTGCGGGAGATCAACAAGATTGTAGTGCCTCAGTACCCAGTCGTTTCCGACATCACCACCATTCTGACCCTAATTCCGTCCACTGCTACCACTTTCACCGTCATCGACCTCAAAAACGCGTTCTTCTCCATACTTATCCACAAGGACAGCCGCTATCTTTTCGGATTTACCCTAAGATCCCACTCATATAGATTTTGTAGAGCACCCTAGGGGTACACGGAGAGATCGAGCATTTATAGCCAGGTGCTCAAAAGACAGTTGGATGCTGTACAATTACCCGACGGAGTATCACTGATACAGTATGTAGATGATATCCTGTTAGCAGCAGACACCACTCCAATAGCTGTCGCAGCCACCATCCAGCTATTACATTTCCTTGCCGAGAATGGTCACAAAGTCTCCCGAAAGAAATTACAGTTTTGCAAACCACAAGTAACATAATTAGGTCACCTTTTATCGAAGGAAGGGAGAACACTCACACCCGACAGGATCCAGACAATTCTAGACACCCCGTTCCCAAGAATCAGAAACAAGCCCGCTCTTTGATAGGCCTCACCTCATTCTGCCGACAATGGTTGCCGAACTTTAGCCTCATTGTCAAACCCCTTCTCTCCCTCCTAGCCAAAGACATTCCATTACCACTCCCTTGGACACCCGAATGCCAGTCAGCATTCGAAGAATAACAAAGTCAAAGTCAAAGTCAAAAGATTTGTATAGCGCGCTACATACCCAGAGGGTCTCAAGGCGCTTGAGGAAGGTTGGGGAGTTACTTGTCGAATATCCACGTTTTGAGTTGCTTTCTGAATGCGAGGTGGTTCTGAGTAAGGCGAAGGTGAGTGGGAAGTGAGTTCCAAGTTTTAGTTGCTAGGTAGGAGAAGGATCTACCTCCCATGGTGGTTTTGTTGATGCGAGGTACAGTGGCAAGGGCTTGGTTGGAGGATCGTAGCTGGCGGGAGGGGGTGTAGAAGGATAGTCGTGTGTTGAGGCATTCGGGTCCGATTTCGTAGAGTGCTTTGTGTGCGTGGGTTAGTAGGCGGAAAGTGATCCTCTTATTGACGGGGAGCCAGTGGAGGTTTTTCAGGTGATCAGAGATGTGTTCTTTACGCGGGATGTCTAATATGAGCCTGGCTGAGGCGTTCTGGATGCGTTGTAGTTTTTTCTGGAGTTTTGCGGTGGTGCCGGCGTAGAGGGTGTTTCCGTAGTCCAGTCGGCTCGTGACCAGAGCGTGGGTGACTGTTTTTCTAGTTTCGGTAGGGATCCAGCGAAATGTTTTTTTGAGCATGCGAAGAATGTTGAAGCAAGATGAAGAAACGGCGTTGACTTGTCTGTTCATCGAGAGTGAGGAATCAAGGATGACGCCCAGGTTCCGTGCGTGGTCCGTCGGGATGGGTGCTTTTCCAAGGGCCTCTGGCCACCAAGAGTCGTCCCAGGCGGAGGGGGATGTACCTAAGATGAGGACTTCAGTTTTGTCTCAGTTCAGTTTCAGACGGCTGTGCTTCATCCATTCGGCTACTTCTTTCATTCCTTCGTGTAGGTTGGTTTTGGCCGTGTTAGGGTCTCTGGTGAGTGATAGGATCAGTTGAGTGTCGTCGGCGTAGGAGATGATGTTGAGGTTATGTTGGCGTGCGATGGACGCGAGGGGGCTCATGTAAACGTTGAAGAGGGTGGGACTGAGTGAGGACCCTTGAGGTACGCCGCAGATGACTTCAGTAGCATCTGACTTGAATGGTGGAAGGCGGACTCTCTGGGTTCTTCCGGAGAGGAACGAGGTGATCCATTCCAGTGCTTTTCCTTGGATTCCTATGTTTTTGAGGCGCTGTAGAAGGGTGCTATGGCAGACTGTGTCGAAGGCTGCTTAGAGGTCGAGGAGGATGAGGGCGACTGTGTCTCCATTGTCCAGTAGAGTTCGAATGTCGTCTGTTGCTGCGATGAGTGCGGTTTCAGTGCTGTGTTTGGCTCGGAAGCCGGACTGTGAGGAGTCGAGGGATTTGTTCGTTTCGAGGAATGCGGCGAGCTGGTTGTTGACAGCTTTCTCAATGACTTTGGCCGGGAATGGAAGGAGTGAGATAGGGCGATAGTTTTTGAGTTCGGTGGGGTCAGCTGTGGGTTTCTTCAAGAGGGCGCTGAGTTCGGCATGTTTCCAGCTTTCCGGGAAGGTTGCGGAGTTGAGGGAGCAGTTGATAGGAACCCCAGACTACTCCAAACCATTCTCACTCTACACTCACGAAAGGGAGGGATGTGCATTATCTGTCTTGACACAGTCGATTGGTTGCAAGCAACGTCCCTGTGCATATTTCTCTGCCAGCCTTGGCCTGGTAGCTAGTGCACTGCCAGCGTGCTTGCGCGCTGTAGCAGCTGCAGCAGTATCAATACGCCAGAGAAAGTGAATAGTGCTCTCCAACCCCATTACAGTGTTAGTGCCTCACGCAGTCGACACACTACTGAACCAGACCAAGACACAACACTTGCCTAGCGCCCGACTAACAGGATACGAGCTGATCCTGCTAGCACCACACATCACTCTGAAACGATGCACCACCCTCAATCCCACCACATTGCTACCCCTACCCGAAACCGACCCTGGCGTGGCTCCATTGCATGACTGCGTGACACTGACTGACGAACAGACAAAGAGTAGGGTAGATCTCCGAGACACTGGTTTTCCAGGCCCAGATTGGGAACTGTGGGTAGATGGTTCGCGCATTAAACTCCCCAACGGCACCACCTCAGCTGCATATGCTGTCACCACAGCCCAGACAATCCTAGAGACAGCCTGCATCGCCCAACGATCCGCACAAGCAGCAGAACTCATTGCCCTCACACTAGCATGTATTTTAGCAGTTGGCACAACAGTGAACATATACACCGAGAGCCAGTACGCCTTCGGGGTGGTTCACCATTTTGGGCTCCTGTGGAGAGAAAGAGGGTTCCAGACTTCACACAGTACACCCATCCTGCATGGAGATCTAGTCTCCGCCTTAACAGAAGCAGTCCTCCTCCCTAAGCAGCTAGCAGTGATTAAATGCCAAGCACATAAGAAAGTGACAGATCTCATTGGACAGGGAAATGCACTAGCCAACGTTACTGCCCGAGCCACTGCCGAGGACAGAACCACGGCACGAATGTACGTGACCAGGTCACAAGCTGAACGATGGACTGACGCTAGAACTACTGTAAGGGATATACAAATGACAGGCACACAAGACGAACTGACTGAGTGGGCCCGGGTGGGACTAAAAGACGAGGAAGGATGCTGGAGGACTAAAGAAGGAAACCAATAGCTGTTACCGAATGCCTATTTGATCCCCATATTGACCATGGCACATTTACCTGCACACATAGGATCTGCCCCCATGACCGAACTAATCACCAGGGTATGGCATAACGGTGGGATAGCAGACTCAGCAAAACGCCTAGTACAGCAATGCATAGTATGCCTACAACACAACCCAGGGAAAGGGACAGAGGTGCCACGGGGAGGGTTTGGAGTCCCCGACCACCCCTTCGAAATCCTCCAAATGGATTACATCCAACAAGAAAGGTGTCACGGTCTGAAATATGTCCTCGTGATCGTGTGTGCCTTTAGCAAATGGGTGGAGGCATACCCCACCCGCGACAATACCGCCTTAGCTACTGCAAAGGTATTGTTGAAGGAGTTTTTCCCCCGATATGGCCTTTGTCGAATTTTATGGAGCGACAATGTAATTGTAATTTAATACTTGTATAGCGCACTACTCACCCGCAAGGGTCTCTAGGCGCTTGTACGAATACCGCTGTGGAACCCATCCTGGCTTTCCCTGCCCTGATCTCCACCCCGCTCCCGCCTCCCAGCTGACCCTCCCTCCCACTGATACTGATTACCCCGCTCTGCCGTGGTTGCGCTGTGACCGCCCTGCTCCCAGCAGAAGCGGTTGCTCCACACGCTGCTCCACGCCTTCACCTGGTATCGTAGCGATCTCGCACTGCACTGCTTGAGCCTGCATAATATATTTCATTTAAATCAATTGCCTGCATAATATTTTCATCTAAATTGATAGCCTGCATAATTATTTCATTTTTGCGGAGGTATATTTGATAGTAGCGCTTATTGCCAAGGTGCGCTAGTCCAACTTTGAACTTGTGCTGCCTGCAGATTGATTTTGCCTGATTGTGCCGACGCCACTGCCATTTGCCTCGCGCTATTGCCGATCGTGCCCCAGTCCGGTTTCCTTATTGGCTTGCAGCCATTTTGTTTGTTGTTGTTTGAGCCTCCCTGCCCTGATCTCCACCCCGCTCCCGCCTCCCAGCTGACCCTCCCTCCCACTGATACTGATTACCCCGCTCCGCCGTGGTTGCGCTGTGACCGTCCTGCTCCCTGCAGAAGCGGTCGCTCCACACGCTGCTCCACGCCTTCACCTGGTATCGTAGCGATCTCGCACTGCACTGCTTGAGCCTGCATAATTTATTTCATTTAAATCGATTGCCTGCATAATAATTTCATCTAAATTGATAGCCTGCATAATTATTTCATTTTTGCTGAGGTATATTTGATAGTAGCGCTTATTGCCAAGGTGCCCTAGTCCAAGTTTTAACTTGTGCTGCCTGCAGATTGATTTTGCCTGATTGTGCCGACGCCACTGCCATTTGCCTCGCGCTATTGCCGATCGTGCCCTAGTCCGGTTTCCTTATTGGCTTGCAGCCATTTTGTTTGTTGTTGTTTGAGCCTCCCTGCCCTGATCTTCACCCCACTCCCGCCTCCCAGCTGACCCTCCCTCCAACTGATACTGATTACCCCGCTCCGCCGTGGTTGCGCTCTGACCATCCTGCTCCCAGCAGAAGCGGTCGCTCCACACGCTGCTCCACGCCTTCACCTGGTATTGTAGCGATCTCGCACTGCACTGCTTGAGCCTGCATAATTTATTTCATTTAAATCGATTGCCTGCATAATAATTTCATCTAAATTGATAGCCTGCATAATTATTTCATTTTTGCTGAGGTATATTTGATAGTAGCGCTTATTGTCAAGGTGCGCTAGTCCAACCTTTAACTTGTGCTGCCTGCAGATTGATTTTGCCTGATTGTGCCGACGCCACTGCCATTTGCCTCGCGCTATTGCCGATCGTGCCCCAGTCCGGTTTCCTTATTGGCTCGCAGCCATTTTGTTTGTTGTTGTTTGAGCCTCCCTGCCCTGATCTCCACCTCGCTCCCGCCTCCCAGCTGACCCTCCCTCCCACTGATACTGATTACCCCGCTCCGCCGTGGTTGCGCTGTGACCGTCCTGCTCCCAGCAGAAGCGGTCGCTCCACACGCTGCTCCACGCCTTCACCTGGTATCGTAGCGATCTCGCACTGCACTGCTTGAGCCTGCATAATTTATTTCATTTAAATCGATTGCCTGCATAATAATTTCATCTAAATTGATAGCCTGCATAATTATTTCATTTTTGCTGAGGTATATTTGATAGTAGCGCTTATTGCCAAGGTGCACTAGTCCAACTTTTAACTTGTGCTGCCTGCAGATTGATTTTGCCTGATTTTGCCGACGCCACTGCCATTTGCCTCGCGCTATTGCCGATCGTGCCCCAGTCCGGTTTCCTTATTGGCTTGCAGCCATTTTGTTTGTTGTTGTTTGAGCCTCCCTGCCCTGATCCCCACCCCGCTCCCGCCTCCCAGCTGACCCTCCCTCCCACTGATACTGATTACCCCGCTCCGCCGTGGTTGCGATGTGACCGTCCTGCTCCCAGCAGAAGCGGTCGCTCCACACGCTGCTCCACGTTTTCACCTAGTATCGTAGCAATCTCGCATTGCACTGCTTGAGCCTGCATAATTTATTTCATTTAAATCGATTGCCCGCATAATAATTTCATCTAAATTGAAAGCCTGCATAATTATTTCATTTTTGCTGAGGTATATTTGATAGTAGCGCTTATTGCCAAGGTGCGCTAGTCCAACTTTTAACTTGTGCTGCCTGCAGATTGATTTTGCCTGATTGTGCCGACGCCACTGCCATTTGCCTCGCGATATTGCCAATCGTGCCCTAGTCCGGTTTCCTTATTGGCTTGCAGCCATTTTGTTTGTTGTTGTTTGAGCCTCCCTGCCCTGATCTCCACCCCGATCCCGCCTCCCAGCTGACCCTCCCTCCCACTGATACGGATTACCCCGCTCCGCCGTGGTTGTGCTGTGACCGTCCTGCTCCCAGCAGAAGCGGTCGCTCCACACGCTGCTCCACGCCTTCACCTGGTATCGTAGCGATCTCGCACTGCACTGCTTGAGCCTGCATAATTTATTTCATTTAAATCGATTGCCTGCATAATAATTGTATCTAAATTGATAGCCTGCATAAATATTTCATTTTTGCTGAGGTATATTTGATAGTAGCGCTTATTGCCAAGGTGCGCTAGTCCAACTTTTAACTTATGCTGCCTGCAGATTGATTTTGCCTGATTGTGCCGACGCCATTGCCATTTGCCTCGCGCTATTGCCGATCGTGCCCCAGTCCGGTTTCCTTATTGGCTTGCAGCCATTTTGTTTGTTGTTGTTTGAGCCTCCCTGCCCTGATCTCCACCCCGCTCCCGCCTCCCAGCTGACCCTCCCTCACCCCTCCTCTCCAACTATCCACTTATGACTGATGCTATTGCGCGCAGCGTTCACGCGCAGCGGATTCGCGCCGAAGGTGCACCAAAGGTAAGCCCGTCTGCGCCCGTCCGCGCCTGGACCGCGCCTGGTCCTCGCAAAACCCTCCCCTCTCGTATAACGTACAACGCCTCTACCCTCCTTTCCCTTAATCCCGGAGGCTCACCACTATGCTGCAAGGCTGCCCCAGGTCGCACCCATGAACCCTTCGCCTGCCACTCCTGCACATTCTCCTGCATCAAGACCCACACCAAATCCACATACTCCAAACACAGCCCCGACCCCAACCACCTGAAGTGCATCCTACTGAACACCCGCTCGGTCCATAGACACTCCATTGAACTCTGGAACCTACTCAACACTACATCCCCGGACGTCGCCTTCCTTACAGAAACCTGGATGAACGCCTCATCAGCACCCGACATCGCCATAGCCATCCCTGACGCTTACAAGATCATCCGCAAAGACCGCACCAACCAAACAGGAGGAGGCATCGCCATCATCCATAAGAACACCATCCGAATCACAATCAGTTCCGACGACAACCTCGCGACCGCCGAACACCTTCACTTCCAAATCCACACCGTCCCCAGGACCACACTTAGAGGCCCCCTCATCTACAGACCACCAGGTACCCGCTCACAATTCAACGAAGACATCACTGACTTCATCAGCCCACATGCCCTCTCCTCTGAGAACTACATTCTACTGGGAGACCTCAACTTCCACCTAGAAAAGAAAAACAACAGCAACACCACCACTCTTCTGGACAACCTGGCCAATCTCGGACTCAAACAACTTGTCGACACCCCCACCCACCTCGCCGGACACACGCTCGACCCTATTTTCACCTCCAGCAAACACATCTCCTTCGACCACGCCTCAGATCTCCATTGGACGGACCACAGCTGCGTTCACTTCAGCTACAAAAAGACCCCGACCCACAACCCCCCACAACCTATTCCTCGTTGAAACTGGAACAAAATCTCCACAGACCAACTCTTCACATCGCTTAACCAAAACCCCCCGCCATATCATCGGACCCAAACCAAGCTGCCGCCGAACTCTCACAATGGATCACCCACAGCGCAGACGAATTAGCACCTCTGAAAAAACAACAGATCAAACTAGGTAACAAGAAGGCCCCCTGGTTCAACGATGACCTTAAGAAATCCAAGAAGTTATGCCGTACCCTCGAGAAAACCTGGAGAAAAAACCCAACCACAGACAACTTGACCACCTTCAAGAACGCCACCCGCAAACACCACCAATTGATCCGATCCACCAAGAAATCAGCATTCAAGGATCGACTCGATAACAACGCTCACAACAGCAAGGAACTATTCAACATCGTCAAAGAATTTACCAACCCCACCGCCGGCACTAACAACATCACTCCTTCACAGGAACTCTGCAACTCCTTATCCTCTTTCTTCCACAACAAAATCGCTGACATACATAACAGCTTTGAAATCCAACCAGAAGAACAGTCCACTCCACCCACCTCCGAACCAAATCAGCAATCTCACAACTTTTGCACCTGGAACCCAATCACCACCGAAGACACCATCCGCCTGATGAACTCCAACCAGTCAGGATCGCCAACCGACCAATGTCCCCACCACATTTTCAACAAAGCAGACTCTATCATCGCACCCCACCTCCGCAATGCCATCAACTGTTCCTTCAACTCCGCGACCTTCCCAGAAAGCTGGAAACATGCCGAACTCAGTGCCCTTCTAAAGAAACCCACAGCAGACCCTTCTGAACTTAAGAATTACCGCCCCATCTCACTCCTCCCATTCCCTGCCAAAGTCATTGAGAAAGCCGTCAATAGTCAGCTCGCCGCCTTCCTTGAATCCAACAATTCCCTCGACCCCTCACAGTCCGGCTTCCGAGCCAAACACAGCACAGAGACCGCCCTCATTGCAGCAACAGACGACATTCGAACTCTATTGGACAATGGAGAAACAGCTGCCCTCATCCTACTTGACCTCTCTGCCGCCTTCGACACAGTTTGCCATAATACCCTCATACAGCGCCTCAGCAACGTAGGTATACAAGGAAAAGCCTTGGACTGGATCATCTCTTTCCTCGCCGGGAGAACCCAAAGAGTCCGCCTCCCCCCATTCAAATCAGATACCACCGAAGTCATCTGCGGCGTAGCACAAGGATCTTCACTCAGTCTCACCCTCTTCAACGTTTACATGAGTCCCCTCGCATCCATCGCGCGACAACACAACCTCAACATCATCTCCTATGCAGACGACACCCAACTAATCCTATCCCTCACCAAAAACCCAAACACCGCCAAAACTAATCTACACGAACGAATGAAAGAAGTAACCGAATGGATGAAGAACAGCCGTTTAAAACTAAACTCGGACAAAACAGAAGTCCTCATCTTAGGATCATCCCCCTCTGCTTGGGACGACTCATGGTGGCCACCGGCCCTGGGTACAGCACCCATACCCACAGATCATGCACGTAACCTGGGCTTCATCCTAGACTCCTCCCTCTCGATGACCAGACAAGTCAACGCCGTCTCATCTGCATGCTTCAACGTCCTTCGCATGCTCAAAAAAATCTTCTGATGGATCCCCACCGAAACAAGAAAGACAGTCACCCACACATTGGTCACTAGCCGACTGGACTATGGAAACACCCTCTACGCCGGAACCACAGCCAAACTACAGAAAAAACTCCAACACATCCAAAACGCCTCAGCCAGACTCATATTGGACATCCCACGCCAAGCTCACATTTCCGGTCACCTGAAAGACCTCCACTGGCTCCCAGTCAACAAGAGAATAAGGTTCCGTCTCCTCACCCACGCACACAAGGCCCTCTACGACCTAGGTCCCGAATGCCTCAACACACAACTGTCCTTCTACACACCCACCCGCCAACTACGTTCATCCAATCAAGCCCTCGCCGCAATTTCGCGCATCCATAGATCCACCATAGGAGGAATATTCTTCTCCTACTTAGCGGCCAAGACCTGGAATTCTCTACCCTCTCACCTCCGCCTCACACAGAACCACCTCTCCTTCAGAAAACAGCAAAAACCTGGCTATTCGATATATAAGACACACACCCTCCCTCAAGCGCCTTGAGACCCTCTGGGTGAGTAGTGCGCTATACAAATTACCGAAGTTGAAGTTGAACTTGAACTGGGGGGGTGCCCAGGGAGGGGGGTCCTGGGGGTGGTGGCGGTGGGTGTTGTGGCCATGTTGGGGCTCCAAGCTCCATGATCAGTGGCTCCATGGCATCTGTTGCCCTTCAGATGAAGCTCTGGGCTGGGCTCCATTTTGTGATGCAGGCTGTGGTCTGACTTTGCACCAGGTCAGAGCAGGTGTTAATTTCCTGCAGCTAACGCACCTTATCACCTGTTTTGTGATCTTATCGCCGATCTGGCTGGTCGTTGAGAATGTTGCGTAGTGGTACTGTTGCGGCTTTTTGCACAGGAACTCCTATTCTGCATATCATTAGCGATAGTTGCGGGGGTCATCTGTGGCAATGCTTTTTGCGGCTGCTATCACAGGTAAACTGGTGATATGGGCTGTTAGCACCAGCTTGTGAATGGGGTGATGAACTTATCGCGACATTGGCTGTGATAAAGTGCCGTAAACTCGCGATAGCTCCTTGAGAATATGCCCCACTGATTCTAAAACATAGCGCTCATCTGAAATTACCACTGCTGAGGGTTGCCTGCTGCA
Organism: Lissotriton vulgaris; assembly: GCF_964263255.1. NCBI lineage: Eukaryota > Metazoa > Chordata > Amphibia > Caudata > Salamandridae > Lissotriton > Lissotriton vulgaris. The sequence goes on along the minus strand of NW_028244125.1, from coordinate 166,788 downwards.
CCGTTCTGACACCTGTCTCCCGGCCTTTGCCAGAAATGCCGGGCTGATCCCTCAGCAGTGGCAGTCACATGGCAGCCAGGAGGGCATGTGGGTGGTCGTCAAAAGGATCCCGTGAATCTTGTCTGGCTTAGGCATTCATGAAATGCAGCATAAAAGGCCATGTTAAAGAAAGACGGATTAACGCCGTTTACATGCAGGCTCCAGATATCTGGAAGGTGAATTAAGTCGGGCATGCTCTGACACCTGTACCTATGGAGTAGTACCAAAATGCATTTTTCGTTTCTGCTTTTTGGAAAGGTGGATGTGTGATAGACGTGTTTTTTTTAAATTTGTTATCATCTGCTTTCGTCCTGTTTTAAGAACTGGATACCACTAAGGGGCTATTAAGTATGCTCACACACGCATCTTAATTACTCAAGGTGCAAGTGATCTGCCTTGAACCCTGAAGCTGACCTTTCCTCACTTTATTCCTTTAAACCATCAACCCATCAAATGTGATAAAGGGCAACAGAGCAGAGTGGCTGGCGATCGCTGCGCCATCTTGACGAGCTCACCAGAGCGAAGTAAGGCACGTAGTACTTGATGCTGGCACCTTTCAGGCATGTCCTAATTAAAGATTCCCATACTAAACAAGTCTTATTCAGGGCACAAGTCCTAAAAAAAGAAGTGGGGGGACTCTCCAAGGTAGGCGTGGTCACAGGAAGTGGCATCACAACAGGAAGTGACATCACGACAGGAAGTGACATCACGACAGGAAGTGACATCACATGTAAGGCAGATCTATTGTTTGCATATATTGCAAGATTTAACAATTGAAGCTGCTTGGTACTTAAGCCTGTGACTTAAGGTCCCTGTATGGAGGAATTAGCAGTTTACAGATAAATACAGACAGAAAACAATGTGTTTACTGTCTACTGTCTACATTTATTTGGTCATCTCCCGAATAGGCAGATTGCATAATGAGCCTCGGGAATAGAACTGCACAGTTTTTAACACTGCCCTCTGTTGTGCACAAGTCCAATAAGAGCCTAGTTGTCTCAGACCCTCCAGGTGACTTCCTCTGGCCTAGGAGATGTCATGGGTGTAGCCTGTAGTATGAGCTGAGCCTTTGTCTGCAGAGTTCCAGACAGAAGAGACCCATCAAGAATGTCACCCTCCCTGTAGTTCCTAAAGCAAAGGGTGCGGTGGGGGAGTGTTCACTATGCCCCTGCACATAGGCAATCTGAAAAAGTGGAAGGCATGAGTCATGCATGATGCACAGTGCTAGGACGTGAGGCGACTGTGACATGGTGTTGTTTCAAGGGCTTTAAGTGGGATGAAAAAAGGGGAAGGGTCTCTCAAAAGGGGGTGTTCGATGTAATTAAGAGCGGGGCTTAAAACACCTGAACTAAAAATCTGTGTTTAGCATAGTGTGCCGCCACACTGGTATTTTGCCTCTTCTGTCATTGTATCCAGATAAATAACAAGTAATGTTACACCTACAACAAGCCAGAACTATTGGCTTTGTCAATGGCTGTTAGAGGCATAAAATAAAAATGCTGCAACCATGGCTTTGTTTAAAATAATATTTAAACTGTACTTTTCTAAAATGATGAGACTGAAAGCACTCTAGCCCGAGCCTCTTCTTTTCAACTTGTTTCACCAGCTTCTTTGAAAGAACTGGATTCTGTAGCAGCATTTATTTGCGTGTTTGCACATTCCTATCATCTAACAAAATACGCTGCCCTAGACCAAGGCAGGAGGAGGCCCACCGCATGCAGTAACCCCTCAGACGGCCCATTGTCATTCTGTATGTGGCCATCATCAGCCCATACAAAATGACAATGGGGGGGGCTGCTCTTGTGCTCCAAGGTGGAGTGCGAGGCGCCCCATCAGGGAGCAGAGGCCTCTCACAGGGAACAGCTCTGTTCCCTGCAAGGCCAAAATTACGGACAAAAGGCGTCCGTAAAAAGGATCCTCACGGACAACGGACGTGAGGTCCAATTTACGGACGGCCCGTGAAATTTACGGACGGTTGGTCACCCTATTCTTAAGCTGTGGGTTTCCGGAGATCAGTTCACTTATACAGCACGTCTTTAGCGCCACAAAACAAAAGGGAAAACATGTTTCTTTGTGTCTCGAACCATGACACTTCACTTTCCTTTTCTCAGAAAAAATACTTCACCTGGTCGTTGTGATTAATGCAAACATTATCTGTACATGGTGTACACAACTAAGAGATGGTACGACAGGACCACCCAGGCCTTTAAGGTTGTCACATTAAGGATGTAACAAGAGACTGGCTAACCTGGCCCTACTCATAGCAAAGTGCATGCCCACTTGAAGTCCAAAGTTCCACCTTCCCTGGCTTCATGGAACTAGGACGTTCTCAGGTGGGCTGGCACCAAGAGCCATGTGCTGCATAGAGAATAGGCCAGGAGACTCTGCAAGCACCCCTTAACAGAGAATTGACACTCACTTCAGAAAGACCTAAAAACAACTCTATCCGAGAGATCTCTCCCAAGAAGAACGCGCTATGCACCACATAAAATCAATGCACCCATCTATTTGTATCTCCAAGATCTGAGACAGTTACCCTATTGCTTGACAGCGGGGACCTATTTTCCCACGTCGCCCTGTTCTCCTCACAGTCTTAATAATGTTTAGCTCTTTCTACCTTGTGATCGCACCCCTCCCCTCTTCCCCCCTTCGCCCCCGCCAAGTTCAACATTCAAACTGTTTATTTTCAGAGCAACAGAGTAGTTCCTGATTAGGACGAGTTAAAGGCCATAATGTTAATTGCTTCGTAGATGTTATTAGCATAACTTAGTTCCACACTCGATCTACGAGCAGGCAGCAGGCGAGGGCGGGAGAGGAGTCTCGAGCAGGGGAGTCTGGAGTGGGAGGCGGAGGCAGGTCAGGCAGCAGGCAAGGATCGACGCTGTTTTGATGGAAAAGGGTGGACGGCGTTTTGATTTCACAGGGTGGACGGCGTCCACCCTGGAAAACCCTCGAAAATAAGTGGGGGGATGCCGTCCACCCGCGTGGTACCCCGACTCGTGCCCTGGTCTTATTTAATGAGTCATTTAAATTAAAAGAAACAGTCAACTGCAACATGCTTACACACGCATCTTAATTACTCACAGTGCAAGTGATCACGGTGCAAGTGATCTGCTTTGAACCCTAAAACAGACCTTTCTCGCTTTATTCATTTAAAACTTCAATCAGTCAAACGTGATAAACGGCAACAGAGGAGAGCGGCTAGTGATCGCTGTGCCAGCGGTATCTTGATGAGCTCACCGGGGCTAAGTAAGACACGTAGTACTTGATGCTGGTGCCTTTCAGGCGTGTCCCAATTAAAGACTCCCATACAAAACAAGTCTTATTTAATGATTCATTTAAATGAAAAGAAACAGTCGACCGCAACAGTACTCGATGCAACATAACCAACAGTGCTGTGGGGGAAAATGCACATGAACAAACATCATCGTTGATAGGTTTTCACAATGTCATGTGACAGGAAGACACCCAATGGGAGAGGGAAGAGGAGGGGCCATCACAACTGTACAGTGTGATGGCCAACCAAAATGTTCTCTCAGTAAAATCACTGGCAAGAGAGGAAGGAGGGACTTTAACAGAAATGCACCACTAAGAAAACAGCATTTCTGAATGCTGGAGCTAACAGCCAATAACAATGGGTGAATTTGCCAAAGCCACAAAGAGAGATACAACAGATCATCGCTGATGCTCGACCTAAAAAGGAGGAAGGGCAGGGCAGAGCAGAGGCTTTTACCGGTTGGTTTAGCATGGGATTGCTGTCTAGGGGAGGCAGAGAGGCCTCATTTGCTACCAATCCCAGCAAGGGGGGACAAAAGGGTAATAATGGTTCCGTTAAGGTATAGTGACAGATGCAACCAGATTTATAGCTATATGTATGAAGGTTGGAATTAAGGCATTCTACTAGCTGGGTGCTTGATGAAAGATCATGCACTGCTTATGAAATGTTAAATAATTTTGTCTGAAATGCTGTAGCAATAACATTTGTGATGCTTTGCAATTAGAATGAAACAATGTGTTGCCATTGTCATTCTCAGACTCCTGGGAGTGGAATTTATGCCATATAAATATGAGCTTTATGATCAGGGAATTTTGACTTGGGGAAAAAATGTGCTTAATTTAACTAGTATTAAAGTGAATAATTAAACAGTAGCAGGACGTAGGGCCTGATTTAAGAGATGGATGGAAAATCAATGCAAACTCTGCCAATTTCTGCCCATAGGCACATTTGATATAATATCAATTATCTAATTGTATAATTGTATAGCGAAACTTAAAATGCAAGCTTACTGGGAAAATACAGCAAAAAATGTTTATAGCAAAAGCGGGAGTCTATGAACTATTTGATATTTCAAAAACACTTAAAATAGCCTAAAACAGGTGGCAGCAGAGCAAGCATTTTTTTCAAAAGCAGGTGCTCCGATACCCACCCATGGTCAGCCACCTCAGGCCGTGCACATCCTCACCAATGTCTGCCCTGTAACCCACCTCCCATTTGAAGGACAAATCATAGAGAAAGCAGTTGCTTTACAGTTACAAGGACGCAGCAGCATGAATGATCTTCTACATGACTGTCACTCATGCTTAAGACTGCACTACAGGTCTTAGACCGCCACACTTCAATTAGCTCACACCACTCTCCTCCTTAGCAACTGGGACAACCCCTGCCTCCAGGTCCTGCTTCTTCTCTTGGCAGCCTTCAGCAGTCAACCCTCCAGCTTGATTAACAACCTGACAATCTGTATTGTAGTTTTAGGCAATATCTTGAAATGGCTCACATCCTGTCTGACCAACCGGTGCCTGCTTGTGCAAATAGGTTCCAAAAGGTAACAGACACTCACTGTTTCCTACAAAGTACCCCTGGGCACCATCTTCTCTGCCATCATAGTGGACCACTCAGATCCATTCTTGCAGACTGCATCATTCAGATCTATCAATACACAGATGATATTCAACGCTACTTAAAAATATCCTCAGCTACTGACATACAGAGACTTAAATCAGGCATCAAACTCATCCAGGCTTGGAGGTCAACCAGGATCTTGAAGCTAAACCCTACTGGTCAGTCATTCCTCCTTTTTTTCCAATAGAACCAAACACCAGATTTAAGTCTGGCTCTCCACCTTAAGCCTAGGAGGCTTCACCCCCAGTTTTCAAACCAATCAAAATCCCTGGGACTCAACTTTGACACACACCTCTCATTTAAGCAACACATAATCAAGAAGACAAAGACAGCTTGGTTTCAACTCTCCCTTTAGAAGAAAGTGAGGCTCTTTCTCCCAGAGATGGGGCATAATACAAGGATTTAACACCGCTGTAGCATCATTTAATTGACATAGTGGTGTTTTTTTGATCACCTTATTTACAAAGTGACTCTAGAGTCCTCTAGCACCACTTTTCCACAGCTAGTAGGATTTTTTTACAACGCCAGTTAGGTTAGTGGTATTTACTGAAAATGTAATGCAAGGTAGGCGTTCCCTTGGAAAAACACCAGCCAAACACACGCTGTTATATGTACAAGGATTTTCTTCTTCCATGCTCATGACAAGCTCAGCTCGTCATGAGGCACAGTGGAGCTGTGCTCAAATACCATTGACCTTCAGCACAGGAGAAGATCCTCTCAAGCAGCCAAGGTGTTAAAATACTACTAATACTAAAAAACTGCAGCCGGGACCCATTAGCTAGGGAAAAACTGGTCTTAAAAATGACGCCATTACACTTGTATAACAGCAAAATAGTCTCAAATTACTATGGCATGGATCTACTGATATTGCAGCTAGGAGATGCACCACCACAGAGGCAGAGCAGGAGAAGGGAGCGTGAACAGCGCAAGAGGATAACCCTCATTAACTTCGAACAGGAAGAGGTCATTTGCCCATTACAGGATCAAGAGGGAGTCCATTGTCTGCCTCCTGCACCAGATTGTGCCAAGGCTGCAACCGACATCCCAGCGCTGCAACAACATACCTCCACAGGCCAAACTACTCACTGGCTTGCACATACTGGCATCAGGAACTTTTCAACCCACCACAGCCAGAGTGGCAGCAGTATCCCTGGCATCCTTCTCCAGGTTCCTCCTCACCATCTTAGATACCATCATAAGCCTCACGCCTCAGTACCTCTAATTTCCCAATATAGCGCAGCAACAACAGGACAACAAGCAAGGCTTTTATGCCATTGCAGGATTCCCACATGTGTTGGGGCAATGGACTGCACACAAGTCCAACTTGTGCCTCCTGTGGCTACATCACACATCTACCACAACAGGAAGCACAACTGTTCCATTAATCTTCACTCAATCAGTGTTTCCAGAATGGGACCTATGGGAATGGCCAACTGGTCAGTCAGTACATCTCAAGCACACAACAAACCATAAGACACTCAATCATGTAGAAACTCATTCGCATATCAGTCTTGGATTAAATTTGACTGTGCATACGTTGTTGGTGTGGCCCCATAAACATGTCCCATACTACATGGCAAATGTGCAACACATTATCTACAAGTCACACATGTCGAAACTGACTAAGCCATTGTGGCCCACATGTACATGTCTAATGGGCTTAACGACTATCTTCAGTCATGATGCTCGGATGAAGCACATGCCCAAATCATGTCAATTAGGCAATGGGAAATATTTCTGCATGATATTGTAAGGCTTCATATGTATGCAGTACTGCAAGCATCAACAAAGAGCATCTCTCATTCAATCTACGTTAAGGATGTATACCATGAAGAATGTGGTGGCCGTTCCCATGCAACATTAATGTAGACCAGATCATTCTAACACACATCCTACGTACAGGACACTGCAACAGGGTGCAAGTGGTGTGCCACCCAACCGGAGGTGAAAAGAGGGTACATAAGCACAGGTTTCTTCCATGTCCAATCATAATGTGTCAAGCATTCCACATTACACATTGAAGGAGGGAATTGCACAGATAGTATTAAATTGGTTCTGGAATCTGTCCATAAATCATTACGTTATGTCAGGACAACAAGCTGACTCATGGGCATCATTGTGCAGGGGCGTTGCCATCACACACCATTATGTGAATAGGTGAACATAGAAAAAACACGGATGTTCTGTATGTAAAACGAAATGCACATTCCATCACTTCACCACTTTAGATGCAGGTTAGCTGAGCCTTTCCACATTCATTGATGTCCAGTGGTAGAAAAGCAACACGAGGACCTACATGCACATTTAATTGTGGTAATGACCCTCACATAAGAAGAAATAATTACAATGAGGCACCAAAAATCATTGCTGAAGGACAGCAATCCTTGTGTGAAATATGTGTAGCACAAATCAATCCCATGGGCAAGAGGAATGAAGATATATCACACACATGTGAAACAGAGAAATATGGCCATCTATATACACCACACTAGTTTCCCTCAACAATGCAACATCACATTAAAAATCATATATGCATATCAGATCTAATTTGCACAACATGTATAAATGTGTGTTGCAAGAACCACTACAGTTGTCATCCAAGGAACCAGACTGTGCAGCAAGGTGCCCTCTCATGCACAAACTACATCCCCTATGACATCCAACAATAACGTTTTCCGGGAAATATTGTAACTGTCATGGAGAAATGCTGCACTGCTTCTGCCTGCACAGACACTCAACCAATGGACACAGAATTATGTGGAAGATGTAGCCTACACTGTCCCCAATATGTGTTGCACTTAAGTGTATGCAGTCTTCTTGTTCAGTTGTACTGTGCAACATTACCACACACCCATTAACTTTTGCATACAACTTACAATCAGACGTTGTTGACCAGTGGACATCACTTTCATTGAGGCATGATGACTGAGTGCTGATTTTGTAGTCTCATACAAGATGCAAATTCAACCTGTCTTGGGGGGATGATGTGCCCCGTGACTTCTGCACATACAGTTGGTATGCTGCTTCATAACCTCTTACAGTTGTCAACCCAATGTAGTTTTCTTTGCTAATAACCATGGATGGATATGACACTTGTGAGGTGACTGATCTTACCATTCACATTGACTGCATGACAGCAATCGCACATTATTGCAGCCACCTTGACTATATACTTAATGATCCTCACACAATAGGTGCTTCCAACATTTGTCAAACTCTCACAGCCTAGCATTGCACCGGACACTGCTGACACAATGAAGTCCTTTTCATAGTATCTGATGTAGTGGCCACATTGATTAGCCAATGGTTACCTTTGTCCTGACTCATAGAGACAGACAACACATAGCTAGAACTTTTTTGTGCATTTATTTACATGTGCATTTTTTGAATTGGTCTCACAGGGACAGTTCAAAGGATAACAACCCCAAAGGAAGTTTCAAGGCAGTGGATGTCCCGACAGAGTCCTTGTGAGGAACGTGTCATGGGACATGTTGAGGATTTGGAATGCATCAGTCAGGATGATGACCCCAGTGTCATTAGGTAGGATAGGCCACATTGTCAGTCCACAAATATTTAAGGTGAACAGGGCAAAGTCCAAACAAGGCCAGTGACAGCAGATGTTCCCTGCCATGTTCATCAGCACAGGGCTAAGGAGAAACTGGACATATGACACAGATGAATGCTACAAAATACTTTTTCTTTGGAAAGATGTACACACATTTGGGGTGGAAGATGTGGATGCCATGCCTGCAGCAGCATTCATCTGTGCCAAAACATGAGGCATCACTGCAGCGAGGAGGATCATCTGGTTTTGCAACATAGCAGCAACGCCGCAGTGGTAGGATGACATGTGGGAGTCCTGCTTCTGCTCTATGGTCTCCAAGATGGTTCGGATTTCCTGCAGCTCTTTGGCCACATCGCTGGTGCCACTTTGGCAAGGCAGTTGTTGATGCATCTGCCTCATGACAACAGCGATGTCATCTAGGGACAGCTGGAGGCCACAGAACGGTGAGTAGGTGTCCCTATTGGGACTGAGGCACCCACGGATCCCCTCTAGAGTGGCTGCCTGGGTCTCTATCCCCACCCATTGGAAGATCGGAGTCCATGGGCATGGGTGTAGTGGTAGGTGGTGCCTGTGGGTTGTTACATGGGGTATGTGGAGATGCCACAATTCTGCTGACCCTCCCCGTGCCTGGAGATGGTATCCCTAGGGAATCCAGGAGCTCTTGGAGGGTGTCATGGTCGATGGTTGGTAAGTTGTCATCATTGCCATCATCAGTGATGTCCAGGACAGGGTGCTGCCCAGGAGGTAAGGGTTCATCCTCTGCAATGAAAAGGGGAAATGCTATTGCTGCTGTCTTCTACGTGTTTTTGAACAGTTGATAAACAAAGTGCATAACATTACACTTTCTGTTCTCCATTTATATATATATATATTACCTACTGGCGGTCGCCAGTAGGTCGTTATAGTTAGGATTTTTTTTTTTCAATGCAAAATCTCAAAATTCTATTGTGAATAACTTTGGCGCCGGTTGACGAATCATCTCTGAAAATTTCCTCAAATTTGCCTCGCGGAGCTCCGGTCCTACCTTGAAAGTTTGGGGGGGATTCATCAAGCGGTGGCCGAGATAAAAGGGGGGTCCCAAAACGTGTTTTCTCCATGTTAATTTCCATAGGGTGGTCAAACTCACTTTTAGCCCGAACGGCTGAATGGATTTCCACCAAACTCGGCAAAATTGTAGGGACTGGTAGCCCGATGTGCCTTTGCTATGTCTCAAGATATGTGCTCCAGTGGATTTTGAGTAATTTAGGTTAAAAAAAATATATATATCTATGGCCGCGCCCCGGTACGCGCACTGGGGAGCGCAGCGGGCGCGACACGCGAGGTGCGCACGGAAAGCTGATTGGCTCTCGGGTGTCTGTAAACATTCGAAACAGTCTGTACCGGCCGCCATCTTGTGTCTCGGTAGGATAGAGACACAAGAGGTGGAAAAAAAAGGGGGAAATGACCATAAGGGGGCAGGGTAGACCCCCCAGACCCCCTAGGTTTGATGTGGGGGCTATTAAAGGGCCCGCGGTGCAAAATACTTTTTTTTTTTGCGCGGGAGGAGCGCCCGGTACGCGCACCGGGGAGCGGACCGGGGAGTGGCCCATGGGGAAAGAAGAATGACAGAGTTTTTAAAAAATGTAGCCTTTTTTATAAATTGGAGGTAGTTCTAAAAAGAACTGTTTTTTTCTTCTTTTTGTTGTTTTATATTTTTTTGTGTTTTTGGAACATTTTGTACTTTTTTTGGCTTTTATGAACTATTTTATATTTTTTTTGGTATTTTTATGGGGATAAACGAAAAAACAGGGAATTGAAAATGGCTCAACTGGAGCAGAAAAAAATATAAGAAAAAATTAGGGTTTTTTGGGGCATTTGTGGTTGTCCCCAGCAAGGATGATGAGCTTTATGCTCAGTTCACCATAGGAGATGGTCTTACCACAATGTAGGCGCATCCCTGTATAGGGCATACTTATTCTGGTTCTGTGTGTCACACAGAACCAGAATAAGTGTGCCCTATACAGGGATGCGCCTACATTTCTGTAGCGCACTTACCCTTACTGTCAATTTCAGACGCACTGGAACAGTTACGTCACCTGTGGGAGCACCTTGAAATCCACAACCATCAACTACCGTCCTCTTGAATTTCAATTTTACCAACTTCGTAGTGCGCCGTGCCTACTTCCTTCTTCATTTTCACTTACCACAATGTATACATGTTATACGGAAATCCCCAAACCGTGGCTGAATGCAAGGGATCGTCTCCCTTGCCTCTGGCCCCTTTGGAGTGGGTTGATTTCTTTGGGAGGTGGAGCTTGAAGATTGGGGAAGGTTACTGGCCAGTTCCCTCATCTCTGCAGCAGAATAGTTGATTGGATGCCTGCGCTGCATGTGGCAAATCATGGTGTTGTTTCCAAAAGAGTATTTCTTATTAGGGTTTCCCCTGGAAAGTTCCATGCCACAGATTAGGCAAGTCACCTTGGTCGCATTGACTTTTTTCTTGCCCTCTGGGATCGAAAAAAACTCCCATACAATGTGTGGTTTTGGCTGGTATGGGGTATTGTGTTCTGGCAGCCATCTTCTCCTCTCCTCCTCCTCCTCCTCCTCCTCCTCCTCTTGTTGACCACCAATGTAATCTTGTGGTGGTCCTCTTGGTGGTTGTGGTGGTGGTGCAGATGCTCCAGCTGCTGCTGCTATTGAAGCAATTTCAAAGTACAATATATACCTCAAAGATTGCAAAACAGGTCTTCCTAAGTCAAAGGACAAAGTCAGAATAAGGAAAAAAGGTGGGGTCTTTCATCATTTGGAAAAAAAAAGGCCTGAACTAATGAGAAGTGTTATTTTCAGGTCACAAGACCAGGGATTTCATAATTATGAAACTAAAACTGTTCTGCACCAATAAAAAGTGTTATTTTCAGGTCACATGACCGACGCGCTTATGCGGCGCGCCCCCGGGCGCGTCACGTAAGCGCGTCACATGTTTACGTTGCGCGATCGTATTCGTTCGAGTGCTTCCGGGTGCACTTACGCCTTGCGTATCACGTGGACGCGGCTACGCGATACGTCACGATGATGTTTTCGTTCGCGGCAATAGCGCTAACGGGACGCTCTCCGGAGCGCGCCCTGGGGCGCTTCAAAAGACTACGCTTTCCAGGGCGCTCACCGGGGCGCGCCCCGGGAGCGCTCCAGGGTAAAAAAAAATTCAAAAAAATGTATACATTAAAACAATTGTTTTAAATACAAATAAAATATAGGATTCATTCATTTTCAAAAATATTACATTTTATAGCTATAGACATTTGCTATTAACAACATTTTGAAATTCAAAGAAAAAAACATAGGTTTGGGGCCTTATATATAGTTAGGAATTTAAAAAACCTATGAAATTCACTGAAAAACCATAGGTTTCACACCAGTTATAGTTAGGAATTAGCATTTAAAAAACCTATGAAATTCACTGAAAAAACCATAGGTTTCACATCCGTTATAATTTGGAATTAGCATTTAAAAAACCTATTAAATTCACTGAAAAAAACATAGGTTTCACACCAGTTATAGTTATCTGGAAATTTTACTGACATAAAACCATTGAAATTCCCACGTTATAGTTAGTTGGACTCACTATAACTTGCGCGCCTGCAATGCACTGCTGATGACGTCACATATTACATCACTCATGACATGGACAGTGACATCACTCATGACATCACTGATGACACCATCTATGTGACAGAGTGAGAGACCTCCTTTCAGTGTGATGTAACCCTTGAAAAACATAATCAAAAATAGAAACTAACATTTTCAAAAAAAAGGAGATACCCATACCAGTTACAACAACCAATTCAGTAATTCCACCATCTATATACACATCATCTCATTCAGCAACAGTTCTATATAGTAACTCATACATATACTCACTCATCATATGTAGTGATACACATATACATCCTGTTACACACCGACAGTCATCCAAAGGTTACTCACACACATACTCACACATGCAAAATAAACTATTGAACATCCATTTATTTGAATATACAGCTATTCACACACTAGCACATTACTTCTAAGGAAACTTACACATACTTACTCTCTTAAACAATCACTTATAGAAACACATACTTATTTAAACAGGAACTCTTTCAATCTCTCACTTTCACATATACTCACTTATATACATTAATACTCACATATACTAGATTAAAACATATGTAGTTACTGATAAAGACACTAGTGAGACAGTCATTCACTCACTAACACACACATATACAAACACATCCACCCATACAGCCCTGCACATATGCTGTCTTCAAAAGACATAGAAACAGTGAGTCAATCATTGATGCATCTATGTGTTAAGTAACACCCCCACCAAACCATACAGACACTCATACTGATACTAAAAAAAAATCTAATAACCCATATACACACACATGTAGCTACTCACCAACCCATGCAGCCACTTATACACAAAGTGAAACACTGATACGAACATTTAAATATTTAAACAATACTCGCTAACAATAAGCCAGCTAACCAATCAATTTTTTTTTTATAAAACATCCATTAACACCTTTATTTAAACATTTATTCGTCCATCGACCTTTACAAATACATATATAAAACATCTTGATTTTTCAGAAAGACACACATTCACTGGATGGTGTCATCAGTGATGTCATGAGTGATGTCACTGACCATGTCATGAGTGATGTAATATGTGACGTCATCAGCAGTGCATTGCAGGCGCTCAAGTTATAGTGAGTCCAACTAACTATAACGTGGGAATTTCAATGGTTTTATGTCAGTAAAATTTCCAGCTAACTATAACTGGTGTCAAACCTATGGTTTTTTCAGTGAATATATATATATATATATAGGACAGCTGACAGCTGTTACAGTATGCTGTGGATGGCAAATAGCACTGTATCTTAATTTAACATGACAGGACCTCAGAAATTGTGATCAGTACCACTGTGTGCCAACTCTGAGTGGATGGGCCTGTCCTAGTAGTCAAAATAGAATCACTGACGTTCATGCCATGGGTCATCTGCAGGGTGCCAGACATCACTTTGATGTGATCCTTGCACTTGTATGTGTTTATTGACCCATCTGGATGTTTCAAATAAGGTCCTGGCAGCCAACTTACTGCCACACATTGAGGGGACCTTGATCATACATCCATTCTCCAGTACCTACACCACCTACATCATGTGTGGCACCCTCCAACAAGCTGACATGGCAGGCTGTTAGAGATTGACATGTGTCAGGCAACACCATACATGGTAGTGTTGCTCGGAATGGTGACATGTACCTACTAAGGGGCATTTTCACAATGTTTTGACACAAAATGGTGCAGCAGGCACTTTAGCTTTGCAACCCTGCATCATTGCACATACACAGGACAGCACTATACTCACAAGGATTGTGTGCATCCAATGTGTTTTCTCTTGTGCTGACAATGATAATGACTCCACACCACTGGAGTCAAGCTAGCCGGGCTGATGAGAGGTGTTACCTCGAAACCGGTCCGGTCCTCGGATGCTTGATTCCGTTCTGGGAAGGACATGGCTTTTGTAGTTCGGACTGGACTGTTCCCATGGGGCACAGGGTCAGAGCTGATTTGCATATCGCCATTGTCTAACCCAGGGTGGTGTGGAGTGCAAAAAAACGATGGATTTGGGCCCAGATCTTTGGACTGGGGTGAATGTGTGACATTGATCCATATTCTGTCCATCACCTGTTTTGTTTGCAATTGCCGCCATAAGTGTGCTGGGGATGCTCAGACGTGGGTCCCAGGCACTCCACACCACTGGAGTCAAGCTAGCCGGGCTGATGAGAGGTGTTACCTCGAAACCGGTCCGGTCCTCGGATGCTTGATTCCGTTCTGGGAAGGACATGGCTTTTGTAGTTCGGACTGGACTGTTCCCATGGGGCACAGGGTCAGAGCTGATTTGCATATCGCCATTGTCTAACCCAGGGTGGTGTGGAGTGCAAAAAAACGATGGATTTGGGCCCAGATCTTTGGACTGGGGTGAATGTGTGACATTGATCCATATTCTGTCCATCACCTGTTTTGTTTGCAATTGCCGCCATAAGTGTGCTGGGGATGCTCAGACGTGGGTCCCAGGCACTCCACACCACTGGAGTCAAGCTAGCCGGGCTGATGAGAGGTGTTACCTCGAAACCGGTCCGGTCCTCGGATGCTTGATTCCGTTCTGGGAAGGACATGGCTTTTGTAGTTCGGACTGGACTGTTCCCATGGGGCACAGGGTCAGAGCTGATTTGCATATCGCCATTGTCTAACCCAGGGTGGTGTGGAGTGCAAAAAAACGATGGATTTGGGCCCAGATCTTTGGACTGGGGTGAATGTGTGACATTGATCCATATTCTGTCCATCACCTGTTTTGTTTGCAATTGCCGCCATAAGTGTGCTGGGGATGCTCAGACGTGGGTCCCAGGCACTCCACACCACTGGAGTCAAGCTAGCCGGGCTGATGAGAGGTGTTACCTCGAAACCGGTCCGGTCCTCGGATGCTTGATTCCGTTCTGGGAAGGACATGGCTTTTGTAGTTCGGACTGGACTGTTCCCATGGGGCACAGGGTCAGAGCTGATTTGCATATCGCCATTGTCTAACCCAGGGTGGTGTGGAGTGCAAAAAAACGATGGATTTGGGCCCAGATCTTTGGACTGGGGTGAATGTGTGACATTGATCCATATTCTGTCCATCACCTGTTTTGTTTGCAATTGCCGCCATAAGTGTGCTGGGGATGCTCAGACGTGGGTCCCAGGCACTCCACACCACTGGAGTCAAGCTAGCCGGGCTGATGAGAGGTGTTACCTCGAAACCGGTCCGGTCCTCGGATGCTTGATTCCGTTCTGGGAAGGACATGGCTTTTGTAGTTCGGACTGGACTGTTCCCATGGGGCACAGGGTCAGAGCTGATTTGCATATCGCCATTGTCTAACCCAGGGTGGTGTGGAGTGCAAAAAAACGATGGATTTGGGCCCAGATCTTTGGACTGGGGTGAATGTGTGACATTGATCCATATTCTGTCCATCACCTGTTTTGTTTGCAATTGCCGCCATAAGTGTGCTGGGGATGCTCAGACGTGGGTCCCAGGCACTCCACACCACTGGAGTCAAGCTAGCCGGGCTGATGAGAGGTGTTACCTCGAAACCGGTCCGGTCCTCGGATGCTTGATTCCGTTCTGGGAAGGACATGGCTTTTGTAGTTCGGACTGGACTGTTCCCATGGGGCACAGGGTCAGAGCTGATTTGCATATCGCCATTGTCTAACCCAGGGTGGTGTGGAGTGCAAAAAAACGATGGATTTGGGCCCAGATCTTTGGACTGGGGTGAATGTGTGACATTGATCCATATTCTGTCCATCACCTGTTTTGTTTGCAATTGCCGCCATAAGTGTGCTGGGGATGCTCAGACGTGGGTCCCAGGCACTCCACACCACTGGAGTCAAGCTAGCCGGGCTGATGAGAGGTGTTACCTCGAAACCGGTCCGGTCCTCGGATGCTTGATTCCGTTCTGGGAAGGACATGGCTTTTGTAGTTCGGACTGGACTGTTCCCATGGGGCACAGGGTCAGAGCTGATTTGCATATCGCCATTGTCTAACCCAGGGTGGTGTGGAGTGCAAAAAAACGATGGATTTGGGCCCAGATCTTTGGACTGGGGTGAATGTGTGACATTGATCCATATTCTGTCCATCACCTGTTTTGTTTGCAATTGCCGCCATAAGTGTGCTGGGGATGCTCAGACGTGGGTCCCAGGCACTCCACACCACTGGAGTCAAGCTAGCCGGGCTGATGAGAGGTGTTACCTCGAAACCGGTCCGGTCCTCGGATGCTTGTTTCCGTTCTGGGAAGGACATGGCTTTTGTAGTTCGGACTGGACTGTTCCCATGGGGCACAGGGTCAGAGCTGATTTGCATATCGCCATTGTCTAACCCAGGGTGGTGTGGAGTGCAAAAAAACGATGGATTTGGGCCCAGATCTTTGGACTGGGGTGAATGTGTGACATTGATCCATATTCTGTCCATCACCTGTTTTGTTTGCAATTGCCGCCATAAGTGTGCTGGGGATGCTCAGACGTGGGTCCCAGGCACTCCACACCACTGGAGTCAAGCTAGCCGGGCTGATGAGAGGTGTTACCTCGAAACCGGTCCGGTCCTCGGATGCTTGATTCCGTTCTGGGAAGGACATGGCTTTTGTAGTTCGGACTGGACTGTTCCCATGGGGCACAGGGTCAGAGCTGATTTGCATATCGCCATTGTCTAACCCAGGGTGGTGTGGAGTGCAAAAAAACGATGGATTTGGGCCCAGATCTTTGGACTGGGGTGAATGTGTGACATTGATCCATATTCTGTCCATCACCTGTTTTGTTTGCAATTGCCGCCATAAGTGTGCTGGGGATGCTCAGACGTGGGTCCCAGGCACTCCACACCACTGGAGTCAAGCTAGCCGGGCTGATGAGAGGTGTTACCTCGAAACCGGTCCGGTCCTCGGATGCTTGATTCCGTTCTGGGAAGGACATGGCTTTTGTAGTTCGGACTGGACTGTTCCCATGGGGCACAGGGTCAGAGCTGATTTGCATATCGCCATTGTCTAACCCAGGGTGGTGTGGAGTGCAAAAAAACGATGGATTTGGGCCCAGATCTTTGGACTAGGGTGAATGTGTGACATTGATCCATATTCTGTCCATCACCTGTTTTGTTTGCAATTGCCGCCATAAGTGTGCTGGGGATGCTCAGACGTGGGTCCCAGGCACTCCACACCACTGGAGTCAAGCTAGCCGGGCTGATGAGAGGTGTTACCTCGAAACCGGTCCGGTCCTCGGATGCTTGATTCCGTTCTGGGAAGGACATGGCTTTTGTAGTTCGGACTGGACTGTTCCCATGGGGCACAGGGTCAGAGCTGATTTGCATATCGCCATTGTCTAACCCAGGGTGGTGTGGAGTGCAAAAAAACGATGGATTTGGGCCCAGATCTTTGGACTGGGGTGAATGTGTGACATTGATCCATATTCTGTCCATCACCTGTTTTGTTTGCAATTGCCGCCATAAGTGTGCTGGGGATGCTCAGACGTGGGTCCCAGGCACTCCACACCACTGGAGTCAAGCTAGCCGGGCTGATGAGAGGTGTTACCTCGAAACCGGTCCGGTCCTCGGATGCTTGATTCCGTTCTGGGAAGGACATGGCTTTTGTAGTTCGGACTGGACTGTTCCCATGGGGCACAGGGTCAGAGCTGATTTGCATATCGCCATTGTCTAACCCAGGGTGGTGTGGAGTGCAAAAAAACGATGGATTTGGGCCCAGATCTTTGGACTGGGGTGAATGTGTGACATTGATCCATATTCTGTCCATCACCTGTTTTGTTTGCAATTGCCGCCATAAGTGTGCTGGGGATGCTCAGACGTGGGTCCCAGGCACTCCACACCACTGGAGTCAAGCTAGCCGGGCTGATGAGAGGTGTTACCTCGAAACCGGTCCGGTCCTCGGATGCTTGATTCCGTTCTGGGAAGGACATGGCTTTTGTAGTTCGGACTGGACTGTTCCCATGGGGCACAGGGTCAGAGCTGATTTGCATATCGCCATTGTCTAACCCAGGGTGGTGTGGAGTGCAAAAAAACGATGGATTTGGGCCCAGATCTTTGGACTGGGGTGAATGTGTGACATTGATCCATATTCTGTCCATCACCTGTTTTGTTTGCAATTGCCGCCATAAGTGTGCTGGGGATGCTCAGACGTGGGTCCCAGGCACTCCACACCACTGGAGTCAAGCTAGCCGGGCTGATGAGAGGTGTTACCTCGAAACCGGTCCGGTCCTCGGATGCTTGATTCCGTTCTGGGAAGGACATGGCTTTTGTAGTTCGGACTGGACTGTTCCCATGGGGCACAGGGTCAGAGCTGATTTGCATATCGCCATTGTCTAACCCAGGGTGGTGTGGAGTGCAAAAAAACGATGGATTTGGGCCCAGATCTTTGGACTGGGGTGAATGTGTGACATTGATCCATATTCTGTCCATCACCTGTTTTGTTTGCAATTGCCGCCATAAGTGTGCTGGGGATGCTCAGACGTGGGTCCCAGGCACTCCACACCACTGGAGTCAAGCTAGCCGGGCTGATGAGAGGTGTTACCTCGAAACCGGTCCGGTCCTCGGATGCTTGATTCCGTTCTGGGAAGGACATGGCTTTTGTAGTTCGGACTGGACTGTTCCCATGGGGCACAGGGTCAGAGCTGATTTGCATATCGCCATTGTCTAACCCAGGGTGGTGTGGAGTGCAAAAAAACGATGGATTTGGGCCCAGATCTTTGGACTGGGGTGAATGTGTGACATTGATCCATATTCTGTCCATCACCTGTTTTGTTTGCAATTGCCGCCATAAGTGTGCTGGGGATGCTCAGACGTGGGTCCCAGGCACTCCACACCACTGGAGTCAAGCTAGCCGGGCTGATGAGAGGTGTTACCTCGAAACCGGTCCGGTCCTCGGATGCTTGATTCCGTTCTGGGAAGGACATGGCTTTTGTAGTTCGGACTGGACTGTTCCCATGGGGCACAGGGTCAGAGCTGATTTGCATATCGCCATTGTCTAACCCAGGGTGGTGTGGAGTGCAAAAAAACGATGGATTTGGGCCCAGATCTTTGGACTGGGGTGAATGTGTGACATTGATCCATATTCTGTCCATCACCTGTTTTGTTTGCAATTGCCGCCATAAGTGTGCTGGGGATGCTCAGACGTGGGTCCCAGGCACTCCACACCACTGGAGTCAAGCTAGCCGGGCTGATGAGAGGTGTTACCTCGAAACCGGTCCGGTCCTCGGATGCTTGATTCCGTTCTGGGAAGGACATGGCTTTTGTAGTTCGGACTGGACTGTTCCCATGGGGCACAGGGTCAGAGCTGATTTGCATATCGCCATTGTCTAACCCAGGGTGGTGTGGAGTGCAAAAAAACGATGGATTTGGGCCCAGATCTTTGGACTGGGGTGAATGTGTGACATTGATCCATATTCTGTCCATCACCTGTTTTGTTTGCAATTGCCGCCATAAGTGTGCTGGGGATGCTCAGACGTGGGTCCCAGGCACTCCACACCACTGGAGTCAAGCTAGCCGGGCTGATGAGAGGTGTTACCTCGAAACCGGTCCGGTCCTCGGATGCTTGATTCCGTTCTGGGAAGGACATGGCTTTTGTAGTTCGGACTGGACTGTTCCCATGGGGCACAGGGTCAGAGCTGATTTGCATATCGCCATTGTCTAACCCAGGGTGGTGTGGAGTGCAAAAAAACGATGGATTTGGGCCCAGATCTTTGGACTGGGGTGAATGTGTGACATTGATCCATATTCTGTCCATCACCTGTTTTGTTTGCAATTGCCGCCATAAGTGTGCTGGGGATGCTCAGACGTGGGTCCCAGGCACTCCACACCACTGGAGTCAAGCTAGCCGGGCTGATGAGAGGTGTTACCTCGAAACCGGTCCGGTCCTCGGATGCTTGATTCCGTTCTGGGAAGGACATGGCTTTTGTAGTTCGGACTGGACTGTTCCCATGGGGCACAGGGTCAGAGCTGATTTGCATATCGCCATTGTCTAACCCAGGGTGGTGTGGAGTGCAAAAAAACGATGGATTTGGGCCCAGATCTTTGGACTGGGGTGAATGTGTGACATTGATCCATATTCTGTCCATCACCTGTTTTGTTTGCAATTGCCGCCATAAGTGTGCTGGGGATGCTCAGACGTGGGTCCCAGGCACTCCACACCACTGGAGTCAAGCTAGCCGGGCTGATGAGAGGTGTTACCTCGAAACCGGTCCGGTCCTCGGATGCTTGATTCCGTTCTGGGAAGGACATGGCTTTTGTAGTTCGGACTGGACTGTTCCCATGGGGCACAGGGTCAGAGCTGATTTGCATATCGCCATTGTCTAACCCAGGGTGGTGTGGAGTGCAAAAAAACGATGGATTTGGGCCCAGATCTTTGGACTGGGGTGAATGTGTGACATTGATCCATATTCTGTCCATCACCTGTTTTGTTTGCAATTGCCGCCATAAGTGTGCTGGGGATGCTCAGACGTGGGTCCCAGGCACTCCACACCACTGGAGTCAAGCTAGCCGGGCTGATGAGAGGTGTTACCTCGAAACCGGTCCGGTCCTCGGATGCTTGATTCCGTTCTGGGAAGGACATGGCTTTTGTAGTTCGGACTGGACTGTTCCCATGGGGCACAGGGTCAGAGCTGATTTGCATATCGCCATTGTCTAACCCAGGGTGGTGTGGAGTGCAAAAAAACGATGGATTTGGGCCCAGATCTTTGGACTGGGGTGAATGTGTGACATTGATCCATATTCTGTCCATCACCTGTTTTGTTTGCAATTGCCGCCATAAGTGTGCTGGGGATGCTCAGACGTGGGTCCCAGGCACTCCACACCACTGGAGTCAAGCTAGCCGGGCTGATGAGAGGTGTTACCTCGAAACCGGTCCGGTCCTCGGATGCTTGATTCCGTTCTGGGAAGGACATGGCTTTTGTAGTTCGGACTGGACTGTTCCCATGGGGCACAGGGTCAGAGCTGATTTGCATATCGCCATTGTCTAACCCAGGGTGGTGTGGAGTGCAAAAAAACGATGGATTTGGGCCCAGATCTTTGGACTGGGGTGAATGTGTGACATTGATCCATATTCTGTCCATCACCTGTTTTGTTGACAATGATAATGACGGCAAGCAACAACAGAGACAACCTTGAGCCATGGTGCACAGCTGTTCTTTTTGCAGCTGTGCAGAGGTGTGCGCAGGGATGCAACATTATCCAGTGTATACGGCCTTTAATGCATTTGTGAAAGGATGCATATTGGCCCAGCCAGTATGTATGCATTTACGCCCTACACCTTTTCCCTTTAACTATGGCCCATGTTCCACTGATGTACATAGGTTGCATTCATCCCCAAACCCTGTCATTTCGGTGTTGAGGAGAGGTGCTCATGTCCACCCTGCCTGCATCTCATAACAGCCTGTGTGCCTTGTAGTTTGCTCCAGGTGAGTTTGGAAGTGACAATTGTCATATCTCCATGTGTACTAGCCATGGCTCACAGATCTCCAGTCCCTCAGGTGGGTTGTTAATCCTGTGAGATACCATTTGTATAATACAAATTACTAGCCTAGGTTTATGCGCATGGGCCTAGGTGTGATGGAGGGGCATCATTTATAGACATGTGGAGCAGAGCAGAGCAGCACAGCATTAGAAAGCATTTTCCTGCCCCAAACTGTTTGAATATGAGAGTGCAGGGTTGCTCTTTGTGTAGGACAGTAGGGCACATCCCTGTGCTTTCCTTTCTGCTTGTGCACATTCAGCTGGGTAGGACCTACACAAGTGCCAATTGACCTATGGTTCAGGGATTACTGCATTGGTGTGCGTCTGCTATACGTGCCCGGTGCATGCAGTTACTATAGGAATATGTTGTATCTTGTAGACACAGCACATTGCTGCTCTTATAACGTGAGCTATGATAGCCCAGCTGTGACACTTGCAATGCTGTCCTGTGCAAACATGTGATCAAAACACCCATAAGCCTTCCATTAATGTATTATCTAAGCATAGAGTAGCCAGGTGGCTACCCTTTGACCTGCGAAGAGTGGGGCAGAGTGCTGAGATATAGGAGCCTGGACTGCACAACATTACATATTTGCCCCCATTGTCCGTTGTTGGTACCTACTAAGGGTGGGCGTAAAATCCGTTTCGTGGGCGAATTTGCGGATTTTCCGAGATTTCGCGATCCGCGAATCTCGCGAAATCGCGGTAAAATCCGTGAATCAGCAGGGACGAATTTTCAGCCAAGCAAGGGTTACAGCAGCAGGTGCAAAAGTTGAACCTAATTTCTTTGTAACTTTTTACAAATGGGTTACAAACAAATTAACTTCAACTTGGACACCTGCTGCTAATTGCATCCTGGCGCCTCATTGCCTACTTGCAACTATTCTCTGACCCTGCTCTGACCCTTGAAGCAGGATCAGAGAATAGTTACAAGTAGGCAACGAGGCACCTGTCCAAGGAATTAAACCTCATCAGGAAGCACTTACAGATTTAAAAAACAGGAAGAAGGGAGAGGATGGCAAATACACCCATTTTGAGTTGTCAGGAGGGGTTAAACAAAAAGAGACCTTTACAGCACAATTTTCATATGCATTTTGCTAAAAATAAAAAGCTGTATGTTCTGTAGGGGCAACTCAGGAATCTGGCCCTTCAGAGATCCGGCCTCTCTTTCTTTCTCTCGTTCTCTCTCTCCCTCTCTCTTTCCCTCTCTTTCTATCTATCTATCTATCTATCTATATCTCTCTTCCTCTCCCATAAACGACTGCATGGGTAACTTCGCTATGCAAGTAGCTCGCGAAGACGCAAAAATCCCAGTGAACACGCAAAAAACCCCGCGAACACGCAAAAAACCCAGCGAACACGCAAAAAACAAAAATCCGCAAATTCGCACAAATTCGCGAATTTTGCGGATCGCGAATTCGCAAATCCGCAAATTCGCGGATCGCAAATTCGCAAAATTCGCCCATGCTTAGTACCTACCCTGTTTTTGATGTAGTAGGTCAAATTCAGCATTGCCCTGTCCCGCTACTCCAACCACCGACTCCTCACTGATAACTGCGGACACCTGCCCCTCCAAGGGATGGAGCTCCTCCTGGGGCACTGACTGCCACCTTCGGTCTGCCATGAGGCCTGTAGATTGGTTGCCAGTTTCTGCTTAGTTTTTGCGCTTGGCATTGTGCCTGTGCTTTTTACAGTCCGCCACTGTCCTCTTGACTTCAGCTATGCAGTTCACCTTGTCCACTATGGACTGCGGCATGGGCCTTTGGGTCCCTAGTGATGTTTGGAGCCAACTAAGGGCTTGTGTTGATGATCCGTCACCTCCCTAATCAGGATCTCATTCTCCTTACTAAACCTGCATTTCCTCTTCCTCTTCCACTTGGACTCTGGCTGGTCATCCTGACTGTTAGTGGGGTTGTGGTCATGTGCTGTGCCGGTTCCTAGCTGCTCAATTCTGCATTCAGGTTTTTTGTTCATTATTTTTTCTCCTTAGCGGAGTTTTTGTATTTATTTTTTCATGCTAGGAACAGAAATGGGATACTCGGCCGGTTAGCACAGTTTTTCTTGCCCCTAATTGGAAGAATGTCACTTTTTCACAGTAATGTAAATGATGCTCAGGTTAGCGTCAATTTTTTTGCCCGCTAGTTTTTAGGTCTCGCAGAAGCAATGCGTAAGCATTGTGGCAAGGTTCTAGTAAGCAGTATGAAAAGTCTGCCAAAACTGCGGATTAGACACAGTTCATGTGAACTATGCACGTGCACGCCAGCCACGTCACACACCACCATTTGTCTGTGCCTCGCATTAGACTTCAAAGGCTGCCGCCCCCAATCAGACTTCAAAGGCTGCCGCTCCTCCGCCCCCCGCATCAGACTTCAAAGGAATGCGCTCCCGCCTCGCCACAGCAATGCCGAGAGCTTGTTTCTGGACGAAAGTGAAAGCCTACCGTGCTTGTTTACAGTAGCCTTGCTCCTCAAATGCTGTTGCTGTGTTGCCATCTCTCTAGGGACACGCAGCTTGAAAACACTCGACTTGCTAGCTGCAATGCTACATCCGCTATGCTTTGCCTCTAGACATGTTGATCCCTCACAGACTGTGATGACTCTGCCCCTCCTGATTCTGAAAACTGACCAACGCAGTCACCACAAAATCTTCACTCTGTCTTATGATGTCTGCCCTGCCACCATTTACTTTGGAACCTCGCCCTCACACCTCCTCACCCTCACACACCCTCTTACCCTCACACAACCTCACCCTCTCACACCCTCACACACCCTCACTCACCCTCACCACCCTCACAACCCTCTCATACTCACTCAGCCTCACCGCCTCAGCCTCACACCCCCTCACCCTCACACCCTCTCACCCTCACTCACACTCACACACTCATTAACCCTCACATGCCCTCACTCACCCTCACAACCCTCTCACCCTTACCCCCCACACCGAATGTCTGACAAAATATCGATAACACAAATATCGATATACAAAAATATCGGAACAAATATCGAAGTCAAAAATATCGGAATCCTATCCCTAACAAGGTAATTACAAATATATCGGAAAAAATATATAGAATGACAAAAATATCGTTTTTTGTAAAATATCGTTTTTTTAAATTAAATAAAATTCTAATATTAACAAAATAATACTTATAAATGTAATAAACATATTTACAAATGTACTATAATATTTAAAATTAATACATAGTGTAATACAACTTAATATTAATAAATATATAATACATAATATATTTTTCATTAATAATAACTCAAAATTAATTATTTTCATAACTTATAAACAAATAAAAATATAATAATTACTAATACATTTATATAAATAAAATAATCACATAAATAACAATGAATAACAACATAATACTAATAAAAAAGCTAAATACATTTTAGATAGCGTATGAGTAAAAATTACTATTCCCACTCCAGAGAGTGCGACAGTAGGGAAAGTGTTGGATAGCGTAGCTGTAACAATTACTATTCCCACTCCAGAGAGTGCAACAGTAGGGAAAGTGTTGGATAGCGTAGGGTTAAAAATTACTATTCCAACTCCAGAGAGTGCAACAGTAGGGAAAGTGTTGGATCACGTAGGGGTAACAATTACTATTCCAACTCCAGAGAGTACAACAGTAGGGAAAGTGTTGGATAGCGTAGGGGTAACAATTACTATTCCAACTCCAGAGAGTGCAACAGTAGGGAATGTGTTGGATAGCGTAGGGGTAAAAATTACTATTCCAACTCCAGAGAGTGCAACAGTAGGGAAAGTGTTGGATAGCGTAGGGGTAACAATTACTATTCCAACTCCAGAGAGTGCAACAGTATGGAAAGTGTTGGATAGCGTAGGGTTAAAAAGTATTATTCCAACTCCAGAGAGTGCAACAGTAGGGAAAGTGGTGGATAGCGTAGGGGTAACAATTACTATTCCAACTCCAGAGAGTGCAACAGTAGGGAAAGTGTTGGATAGCGTAGGGGTAACAATTACTATTCCAACTCCAGAGAGTGCAACAGTAGAGAAAGTGTTTGATAGGGAAGGGGTAACAATAACTATTCCAACTCCAGAGAGTGCAACAGTATGGAAAGTGTTGGATAGCGTAGGATTAAAAATTACTATTCCAACTCCAGAGAGTGCAACAGTAGGGAAAGTGTTGGATAGCGTAGGGGTAACAATTACTATTCCAACTCCAGAGAGTGCAACAGTAGGGAAAGTGTTGGATATCGTAGGGGTACAAATTACTATTCCCACTCCAGAGAGTGCAACAGTAGGGAATGTGTTGGATAGCGTAGGGGTAACAATTACTATTCCAACTCCAGAGAGTGCAACAGTAGGGAAAGTGTTGGATAGCGTAGGGGTAACAATTACTATTCCAACTCCAGAGAGTGCAACAGTAGGGAAAGTGTTGGATAGCGTAGGGGTAACAATTACTATTCCAACTCCAGAGAGTGCAACAGTAGGGAAAGTGTTGGATAGCATAGGGGTAAAAATTACTATTTCCACTCCAGAGAGTGCAACAGTAGTGAAAGTGTTGGATAGCGTAGGGGTTAAAATAACATACTTATACAAATATTTTTTATTTTAATAATAAAAATATGATCTATTAAATAAATATAAAACATTTACAATACATATACATAATTATTAAAAACATGACTAGCAAAATAAATGTAACCTAAAATAATCATGAAAAAATACCATTTTATAATATTTAATTACCAATTAATAAATAATTAACAATTATAAAATGAACTTAACAATGATTTTTAATTCATTATTACTTAATTACATTAAAATTAGTTCCCACCATATTCCCCAATAAACACACAACCCGCAACAGAACGCATTTATCAATTAATGAATTATTTAAAATTAATTACCAATTAATTAAAATTATTTACCAATTAATACAAATTAATGTATGCTTCTTACTAATTAATAATTATTTCTACATAATGAAATTACTTCCCACCCTATTCCCCTATAAACCCATAACCCGCTACAGAACATATTTATCAATTAATCAATTAATTAAAAATAATTCTCAATTAATTAATTAATAATTCCTACTAATTAATAATTAATTTAACATAATTAAATTACTTCCCACCCTATTCCCCTATAAACCCATAACCCGCTACAGAACATATTTATCAATTATTCAATTAATTAAAATTATTCTCAATTAATTAATTAATAGTTCATACTAATTAATAATTAATTTAACATAATTAAATTACTTCCCACCCTATTCCCCTATAAACCCACAACCCGCTACAGTACTAAAAGACAACATTTAATTAAATTACATTAAAAATAAATTATAAAACATAATAAATACAATATAATATACACAAAATGTATTTAAAAATCGATATTAGTAACATCGAAATTATTTACTTCGATATTACTGACATCGATATTTAAAACTTCGATATTACTAATATCGATATTTAGAGTGTCGATATTACTTACCTTCTATATTATGTCCCTTCGATATTTAAACTTCAATATAATTGTATATCGAAATTTAAAACTCGATATTTTGTCTGTGTACCCCCCACACCCTCACACCACCTCACCCACCCCTCACACACCCCTCACACATCCCCTCACCCACACACACCCCCACACACACACCCTCACTCACCCTCTCACCCACCCTCACGCTCACACCTCTCACCCTCACACACACTCACACGACCCTCACACCCTCACCCTCACACCCGCACACCTCTCACTCACACTAACAATGATCCCTTCAAAGTAAAATTTACTTTGAATTTGTCCAAAGCAAGGATCCAATTTTTGGATGTTGAACTATACATTTCAGGCAGCAAGTTGGATAGTACTCCCTATAGGAAGGACACCGCTGTTAAAACTACCCTGCATTATGATAGTGCTCACTCCACCAGTACTAAAAGGGCCATTACATATGGGGAGCTTATTAGGATTCAGAGAAACTGTAGTGAGAACCATCAATTTGAAATGCACGTTTAATGGTCATTGGATAAATTGGAAAGAAGAGGTTATAAATGCCAGGAACTCAATCAGGCACTTAGACGAGTGCAGAGGGTCACTAGAATGGACACATTAAACGTTTAGGCCAAAAAAGAGACTAAGGATCGCCTAGCTTTTATTACAAACTCAATCATGATGTGTTCAAGATCGTCCACAGATATTGGAAGATCCTGAAAGGTGTCCCAGGGGTGGGAACGTTGTCACAAGAGAAAATATCAATCACCTTTAAAAGGTCAAAAACATTTAGCGAAGTACTCTTGCCTAATTATACTGCCCAGAGGTCACCATATGTGGGAACCTGGCTGAAATGCCCTATTGGCTTCTGTGGGGAATGTAATGTTTGTCACCTAGGCCTTAACAGAACACCGTAACTCTCCTGTAATAGCAGAGACATGTAGCACCTTCAGCATTTTCTTAATTGCCAGAATACTTATGTAGTGTATTTGATTATTTATAACGGCTCCAATATTTATGTAGGCAGTACTACCAGACAACTCAAAGTCTGCATTCAAGAACATCGTCAAGCTTGTTTTAGGAATGACCAATCGTTTGCTCTAGGAGCTCATACCAGTGATTTGAATATTTCCAAAGCCAATTTCAAATATCATGGTATTGATTTTATAAATCAAGATGTAAGGGGCGGTAACAGAGAATTGCGCCTGTGTCAATTGGAAGCCTGTTGCATCTGCAAATTGAGGGCTGTGTCCCTGTGCCTGAACACTGACAATGAAATGCATTTATTCTTATAATGCACTGTAAACCTATGGGTCTGTAAAGAACATGTGATGATTCATGAGACTTCAGTATTTTTAACATCTTTCTGGGCCACATGTACTTCAGTTTCACTGCTATGAAGATCTAAGTGAACATAATGCTGTATTTTGATGTAATCCTTGATTAATGCTGAGTGTACTATGTGGTTTATTGATTATTTTTCCCAATCTCATCATATATTGAGATGTCAAATGGTGACTGTTTATCTAGCACTGCCAAACTGAAATAGATATATATTTTGAAATCGAACAATGAAATTGCTGTCAGGTGTTTTTTTTTTTTACATTTTTTTATTAGGGTTTTCTGCATGTTCAGGATAGGTCACAATACAATCAACGAAGATGCGATCATTGCATGACAATACAATTCTGATACAATGACGACAGGGTAACTTATGTCTCCTGGGCATGTCCGTCATGTAGGGAATTCCTGAGTCCGTCAGTAGGCTATCGTGTAGGTGAATGCCATGTCTTTGTGCACCTGATTCCGTGGTGTGTGTGATCTTCGGGTTGCAAGGATCCATTATCCACTGACTGCGTTCCACCCTGTGTAACTAATGCCCGCAGTGGTGTCATGTGCGAGCTCGACGGATTTGAAATTTCCGACTGAGGTTGAACTGGGATCCGCGGGGGGGGCGGGGCATAGGGGAGAGAGGGTGGGGAGGGTAGCGGCGAGCGCAGGGGTTATAGCGTTGTAGGCTGGCGGCATCCGGTGAGACCCGGTAGTGTATGTCATGGGGGGGGAGGGGCATCGCGCTAACCATAAGGAGGGGGGGAGGGATTCGAGGCCGTAGTTATGGACCTCCGCCTCTGGGTAGGTCATCGCGACGTGTCGGGTATCTCACAGGGGCGCTATGTGAGTGGTATTGGTTGCGTGCATGGGCTGGGGCCTTGAGGCGGGCCATCAGTTTGGGCCTGCACCGGTGTTGGGGAGTCTTGGGCTGACGTATCATGCTTAAACTGTATCAGTAGTTGTGCCCATTCCATAGATATAGGGTGTTTGCGCATCCCTTTGACCTCTTCATCTCTTAGGACCTCCTCCTCCACCGCACCCCACTTATTGACGACTCCCACCCAGGCCTCCTCCGGTGGCCCAGCCGGGAATCTCCAGTGCATGGCTATATTTCGTTTGGCCAGGGAGGCGAATCGCCACTGTTGCTTCTCAAATTTCTTCCTCTTATATATGCCTAGGGCGCAGGTTTCCCAAGTGGCGACATTTTGTAGGTGTACTAGTTTGCGTAGTGTGCCGAGCACCTTGTTCCAGTATGCTTGCAGGGACGGGCAGTCCCAGAACATATGGTGAAAGGTTGCATTCAGCGTCAAACATCGGGGGCAGCGGAATTCCGTGTCGGGATAGTATTTATGTAACTTGTCGGGTGTCAGATAGGCTCGGTGGAGAATGTTGAACTGTATATTTTTTAAACGGGCGTTTCGGGAAACTTTTTTGGGGTATTCTAGTGCCCGTGTCCACTCCGTGTCGTGGAGAACCTGTCCTATGTCGTCCTCCCAGGACTGTCTTAGCCTATCTAGTGGAGTTTTGGTGAGTTCCCGAATGGCCTTATAGTGCCATGTCACCAGGTGACTGCCCGCGCCCATACGCAGTATTGTATGCAGTACAGGGTGTGTAAGGGGTTCACCCTCCCGCGGGTCCCAATATGTCCGGCTGCTGTCTATCAGTTGTCTGTGCGTAAGGAATTGTCCGGGAGGAAGGTCGTGCCATTCAATCAATTGCTCGAAAGTCTTCAGTTGTCCTTCCTGGAATAGGGCTTCCAATTCTGATATCCCACAGTTAGTCCACATCTGCAGGTCTCTGTCGGTGTAGTACCCCTCCTTCCGAGGGAAGCCTACCAGGGGGAGCAACGGGGAGTATAATGGTCGCTCTTTGGATAGTCTGTGAATGCGCATCATGCACCTACGGGCCACGGCGACATGCACCGGGTGGGTACGATCCGGCTTGGAGCCGGCATCAGGAGCCGCCTAAGAAGGGGTAGAGGTAGTGCAGAGGTAGTGCCCCAGCGTCAGTGACCGTCTCTCCCATCTGCCTCTCTGCCGTCCAATGGGACAGCCACTGGAGTTGCGCCGCTAAGAAATAGGATTGGAAGGAAGGGGCGCCTAGGCCTCCGCACGTAGTGGGGAGCTGTAGAGTACAGAGAGCAACTCTGCGTCGTCCGTCCCCCCATATCAACGTCGTGAGGAGTGTGTCCAGTTCCCCGAAGGAGGCCCGGGGCGGAATCATGGGAAGGTTAGTGAAATGGTACAGAAGTCTGGGCACCATGACCATTTTGGCTATGGCTATTTTCCCTATGGGCGCCAGTGGGAGAGTCTTCCAGAAGCCTACTGCGGACCTAAGGCTCGCTAGGGCGCCACAGTGGTTAACCTCGTATAGGTCTGTTGTGGAATGGTACAATTACACACCCAGATATCTAGGGCCCGCCGAGCTTCATTTTAGGGTCTGCTCGCCTATCTGTAAATCATGTGGTGCCAGGTTCTGGATAAGCGGGTATAATGCCAACTTATCCCAATTTACTTTGACAAACTCCTGCAGGGCTCTCCAAATGGGGGTGAGATCGCCTGTTACGTCACGGACGTAGACCAGTAGGTCGTCCGCATAGAGTGAGACGCAGTGGAACGCACCCGCGATCGGGATGCCCCAGCTCTCTCCCTCTCGCCTCAAGCGGATGGCCAGGGGCTCCACAGCCAGTGCAAACAGAAGAGGGGAGAGAGGGCACTCCTGTCTGGTCCCCCTCTCCACTGGGAATGGGGTCGAGATCAGCTTTCCAACTCTGATCCTGGAGGTCAGACCTCTATACAGAAGCTGAGTGTATGCCAACAGGGTGGGGCCTATCTGGATGGCCCTTAGGACATCGAACAGATGGGGCCAGGTCAGGGTGTCGAAAGCCTTTTCTAAGTCGAAGATCAGACAGGCCGTGCGTGGAAAACGGTCCGTGCTGTCATTCTGTTTGTGGAATAGTCGGCGCAAATTGTGGGAGGTGTTACAGCGGGGGACAAAGCCGCATTGGTCGGGGTGTACCAGCGCTGGGAGAATTTGACTGTAGCGGTCGGCCAACAACTTCCCCCGAAGCTTGCAATCTGCGTTCAGCAGTGTAATAGGCCTATAGGAGGCTGGGAGTGTGGGATCCCTGTGGGGCTTTGGAAAAGTTACTACTATCGACTCTCGGAATGAGGCTGGTAGGATGCCAGTAGTTAGGGCTTCTCGGTATACGGACGCCAGGTGGGGTGCGAGGTCGGTCGCAAAGGTTTTAAGGTATTCCAGGGGGAAGCCGTCCATACCCGGCGCTTTCTTTTTTGGTAGCGAGGTCATAACACCCCTTATGTCCCGAAATTGCTGTCAGGTGTTAGGATGTATATTGAATTTTGCCAGTTTCTTAATGATTTTTTGGGACTTGAAAAATAAGATAATGAACAATATCATGTAAATCAAGTTGTGTGAGACATTTCTCTCCCCTCTGCTTACAAGATTACTTTTCCGTGCTTTTTGGTGGATAGTCAACTCTGTGTCTATCCTTTTCATAATATCATAACCTTAATTAATCTTCTAGTTCTTCAACCCATATGAGATTTTTATTTGCTCTCCTCCCTCTTTAGCGAATTATTTTTTACATTCACATTGCTTTCGATAATCGATTGTGTAGTAATTTACTACACAATTGGTTATTTATTTTTTACTGATCTTGTCCGCAAGTTAGGGATTTCAAAATAAACTACATAATTGATGCACTCTTTGACTCCCATTCACTGCCCGGGAGTTTGATACACGAGTGTGTGGTGTGGTGCGAGTTTACTGTCTGTTTTGCTTGTAATGGTTGCTCAATAAAGTTGTTAACAATTCCTTACGTCTCCCCCTTTATTCGGTGACAGGAGAATTGACGTTAACAGACGCTTCAGTAAGTGGAAGGCCATGCCTATTCATGGCATAGCTGCTCGTTATAGGCCAGCCCTCCCTTTGAATTTAACCGGGAAATTACAGTAACAGGAAGTTGACGGTTTACTCTTCAGTCCGTTCTTTGTTGTTTGTTGAGGACATGAGAGCCGAACACGGGTAAGTCTTGGGACGGTGCTTAACAATGGGCAGCTGTTGTGGGGGAGATGGGATGCATTTTTCCGCAGATATGAACATTTTCTGCTTACTTGATTGGCGGAAATGGATTCGTACCCGATCTGTGAGTTGCCGGTGGTCCCCTTTACCTAGTGTTTCTTTGGGGTCTGGATAACTGACATACGAAGGTCTTTCTATAGACCTCATATATCTTTTTTTATCTAATTGTGCTTAATGACGGGGCAACTTGCCCGTGAAAACTGTATAACAGTCCCTCCTATGCTTTCAAAATTGAATAGTGAGAGTTGAGAAATTAAGTAATTATCACTTTTTTGTACTGCTATCCCGCATCAAGATTATAGATGATGATACAATGGGCACGTTTCTGTATACATCGCTTTTGATATATTATACCAACCATGGTTAACTGTATTGCATTTTGGAGGCATTGGTGTATTTTAGTAAGGATTGTTTATGTTTTATTTGAGCTCAGACCTGTATATATACAGGTCTCCCATATGTGAGGGAGTTCTTGATTTCCACACAAGTTTTTCGGGATGTTCCTAATGGATTGCGCTATTGGATATGTATGTCAATTCTGCTATCATATGAACCTGAACTAACCCATTGTAGGTTTATTATTGATTGGCCTAAAAGTACAATAATATTTTCATTATGGGGGGATAATTAATAATTAATTGATTATGGTTACTTGTCATTTTTGCCCTTTATAGATCATAGTATTGCAAGTTGGACATCCATTACGAAGTTACTTTCTACACCCCATGGACCGTCTGGTGGTGTCACTAGTGGTAAAGGGGTCAGTTGGATAACATCTGTCTTTTACAACACGAATTTTGACTATGCACGTCAGTCTAAAGTGCCACTGTCTTCTCTGTCACTGGTCTAGCACAGTTATACACTTTGCGCTAAAGCCTTTTTACCTTTCAGGTGTATTCTTTTGGGTTCTTGTGTTTCTCTCGCTCTTAATTTAAAAACACATATAGCTCTTCTTGAGGTCTCGCTTCTTTCCTTTTTTCTTGATGTTCAGACACAAGATTTTATTTGGAGCATACTGGTTCTGATGCCGGTACGATGTGTTTTGTTGAACCTAGCCTGCCTCTGGACCAATAGTGTTTGGTCACTTTGTCCACTTTTTAAAGAATGTGTACTCACATGGGCAACTGTTTTTCATTACTTGTGCAGTATCCTGATGAAGCCTGTTTAGGCAGAAACACGATGGCTGCACGTGTATTTGGTTGAAGCCAATAAAGAAGAACTTTATATATCATCTGAAGACTCAGGCACATTTCTTTGGCCATTTGACTGCCTATTTCTGTTGCCTCTCTTTTTGTGTGTTTTATCTAGCATTTAGCCTCTGCTGGTTCACTTTTAACCAGTTTCAGTGTCAAGAAGATTGGATTGTACTCCTTTTAGACGGGTAACGGATTGCATGAAATAGTCTGTGGACCACTTGATATGTTCTTAGTAGTTGCGTGCAAAGATTGAAAATGTACATGGAGCAAAAAACATCGCCACAGAGGACCCCCGCAACTATCGCTAATGAGATGCAGAGTAGGCATTCCCATGCCAAAAGCCGCAACAACACCACACCTCAACATTCTCAACAACCAGCCAGATCAGCGATAAGAACAAAAAACAGGCGATAAGGCACGTTAGCAGCAGGAAATTAACACCTGCTCTGACCTGGTGTAAAGTCAGACGGCAGCCTGCACCACAAAAAGGAGCCCAGCCCAGGGCTACATCGGAAGGGCAACAGACACCATGGAGCCATTCATCATGCAGCCCGGACACCCAAGAGGGCCACAACACCCCTCACCCCAGGACCCCAACCCCCACCTGGAACCCCCCCCCCCGACCACCACAGAGCCAGCGCAGGCAAAGACAGCAGACCCCCAGGAAACGCACCAGCCTCACAGACCCAACATCTGACAAGGTCACTGTCCACTACAGGCTGAAAGGGACAACCATCCAACTCATCCTGACCATCATTGCCTAACAGGCCCACAGCACCATCACAGCAGACAACCAACATCCCCCCCACACCAGGCTGCTGGCTGTGCTGCACCAGTTGGCCTCTGGCACACCCCAACCAACAACCGCCAGAGTCAGAGGAGTCTCACAGCCAGCCACATCCAAGTCCCCCACACGTGTCCTGGACATCATCATCACTCTTGTACCCCAGTCCCCACACATCCAACACAATGCGCAGGATCCGCTGGAGAACAAGCAAGGACCATAGGCCATTGCAGGATGCACGCACGTGTTGGGGGCAATCCACAGCACACATGTCCTACCTGTGCCCCTGGTGACACAGCACACAATCACCGCAACAGGAAGCACACGTCAAACATCAATGTGCAGGCAACATCAAAAAACCATGGAACCTCCACCAATGTCACCTAAAAATACACAGCCAGTGTGCATGATTTGTTCATCCTCAGACAGTCCATCATCAACCAGCGTTCCCAGGATGGCACCAAGGGAATTGCACAGCCCCTGGGCAAGTTCTAAATGAAAACCCCACTCACCTCAACTCCACAACCATGCAATTTACAACACTGGCAATGCACACATCACAAAATCACAACCAACATGCACAACAACATGCCCACCTGCCAGACATGACAAATCAACTTAAAATGGTAACCTGGGCAAGCCGTGAACATGAGCCATCAACTGTATGGGATCTCAGCCACACAATAGCCAAATGTGGGGAGAGGTGGCAACCAGGCATGTGTGAAGGATGCAGTAGAACTAGGATTGGGAAAGTACACAATGCCAAGTGTGGCGGAGATGTGCTCGACAGATCGCAGTATGCAGAACACACCCATATTCATGGCAACATACTCCTCTGGTGTATGGAGTGTAGTGGACAGTGGATGCAACCATGTCACCCTGGCCAGTGGGGGAGTTCCCAGAAATATTGCCTGTTACGTCCCCCGTAAGCGTGAGTGGAGTGGGATGGCCCGGCGTACGCTAGCGCCAGCGTAGGGGTGTGAATAATAATAATTCCTCTTCCGGAAAGCCCAACGTCTCTGCCAGGGCGGCGCCTCTCACCCGGCCACAAGGCGGAAGCCGTCCTTGTGAGCAGAGTTGCCTGCAATCCTGTGCGCCTGCCATACCCCGGCCCGCAGGACCACTAACCCGTCGGGCCTGCCCCTGAACAGCCAGGCCACACTGATCACCTGCATACACTGGCTTGTGTCAAGGAGGGCCCACCATTTGCCTGTGCAAGCTCCAAGCCCGAGACCCTGCCAGCCTCTCAGACCATCGCTGGCCCCCCAACACTGGCCCACATTACTCTTTACTCATTCACATAATACAACAGCGTCCTCTTCGTCCCAGTAGATCCCATATGTGAAACTGTGTTCTGGGTCCTGAATGGCAGTGACCCCAAATCCGGCCCAGCGGTCACAGCACCCGACCCCCCGATCATGGGGCATAGTTCCATATTTGCGCATCTTGCGACACTTGGTGCCACTAATCCTGTTCAACGCCATCCGGCGACACGTGGTGCCACTAACCCTGTTCAACGCCATCCGGCTACATGTTTTACCACTAACGCTGTTCAACGCCATCCGGATACACGTGGTGCCACTTACCCTGTCCAACGCCAGCCGGTGACATGTGGATGAGAGACCAGTACTACCCTGCGGACCAGTAGATCCCACATCCAGCACCTAGTCGCGAATCACGAATGGCAGAGCCCACACCAGTGGTCGCATGGAGAGGAGTAAGAGGAATATGTGGCTCAGTCCGGACGAAAGCTGGGTCACAGTCACAGAGGTGACTGAACACGTGGTACCACTAAACCTGACTACGCAGGCCGGTGGGGCCATCCAACCTATGCTGGCAACACTCGGTGAATGGCCCGTGCTACCCGTTGCCTCAGGCCTACACCACGGTCAAGTAGGTCACACATTTGGAACAGAGTCTTCATTACACCACGGCAGTGCACATCATTGAAGCCAGAGTACAATTCACTATACTTCCTTCGATGTGGTGCCACCAAGTCTGTGCATAGCATTACAACCACACGTGTCTGTGGGCCTACGTGGACTACTGCCCTTGGCCTATGCTACGCACGAGTAGGTCACAGATTTGGGACTGAACATCGATTATTCAAAGGCACAATACATTTCATTGCACCAAGGAGAGGCATAGGAGGATGACGCATTGCAGTCCAGAGGGAACAGGATCATCATTACGGAGGTGATCGAACACTTCCAACTACTGCCTTAGTGTCACTAACTCTGTGCATTGCGAGCCAACGACACGTGGCTGTGGGCCACTGCTGACCTCTGCCTCCGGCCTACACTGCGGTCCAGTAGGTCAATGAGTCTTGATTTAGCGATGACGAGGTTCATATCAGTGTAAAGGCATCATGGCAGACTGCATCTCCCCTCACCACCGGTGTTTCCCGACATTCATGGACACTCACTGGTCCTACATTGGTGGTGTCTGAGTCTATGGACTAGGGACTAGTTTTCATCCTCATGTAGCTGATACCGAATTAGTGGTGAAAACGAAGCTTGCGCTTTCCACTCCTCCATTGGCTGCTTCCTGATAACATCAGACCTTCCGCATCATGCCCTGGATGACACCTTCCCCTGTCCCCCGCAACCCTCCACAACATACACCTCGGACATTGATGAGGACCCGCTCAGGTTGCATGGCCCATCTGACTGCACCACAAGTCACCGTCCCGTGGCTGGGTGCAGTGCCGGCCACAGTGCAACCGGGGCCACTAACTCTGTGCTGGTCTGGTCCGGGACCCCTTCTTCTGAGATATTGGATGGCCCCTGAAGCGTTAGCCTTGGGGTTATCAGTGCAATGTCTCTGTGGCCCTGCGCTGTACGCAGTCTCCAGGCCCAACTGCGTCCCACCAGGGCTCACACACCGAATCGAGTCCTGACCGGCACGGACGTCGCATCACTGCAGGAGAAACACGCCACCACCGCAAGGACCACCTCCAACCGCCATTTGCCAGAGTCGAAACGGTGGTCCTTGCACAGCCCCTGGGCAAGTTCTAAATGAAAACCCCACTCACCTCAACTCCACAACCATGCAATTTACAACACTGGCAATGCACACATCACAAAATCACAACCAACATGCACAACAACATGCCCACCTGCCAGACATGACAAATCAACTTAAAATGGTAACCTGGGCAAGCCGTGAACATGAGCCATCAACTGTATGGGATCTCAGCCACACAATAGCCAAATGTGGGGAGAGGTGGCAACCAGGCATGTGTGAAGGATGCAGTAGAACTAGGATTGGGAAAGTACACAATGCCAAGTGTGGCGGAGATGTGCTCGACAGATCGCAGTATGCAGAACACACCCATATTCATGGCAACATACTCCTCTGGTGTATGGAGTGTAGTGGACAGTGGATGCAACCATGTCACCCTGGCCAGTGGGGGAGTTCCCAGAAATATTGCCTGTTACGTCCCCCGTAAGCGTGAGTGGAGTGGGATTGCCCGGCGTACGCTAGCGCCAGCGTAGGGGTGTTAATAATAATAATTCCTCTTCCGGAAAGCCCAACGTCTCTGCCAGGGCGGCGCCTCTCACCCGGCCACAAGGCGGAAGCCGTCCTTGTGAGCAGAGTTGCCTGCAATCCTGTGCGCCTGCCATACCCCGGCCCGCAGGACCACTAACCCGTCGGGCCTGCCCCTGAACAGCCAGGCCACACTGATCACCTGCATACACTGGCTTGTGTCAAGGAGGGCCCACCATTTGCCTGTGCAAGCTCCAAGCCCGAGACCCTG
Organism: Lissotriton vulgaris; assembly: GCF_964263255.1. Lineage (NCBI taxonomy): Eukaryota > Metazoa > Chordata > Amphibia > Caudata > Salamandridae > Lissotriton > Lissotriton vulgaris. The sequence continues at coordinate 128,566 of NW_028244125.1, read as the reverse complement.
CCAGCCTCTCAGACCATCGCTGGCCCCCCAACACTGGCCCACATTACTCTTTACTCATTCACATAATACAACAGCGTCCTCTTCGTCCCAGTAGATCCCATATGTGAAACTGTTTTCTGGGTCCTGAATGGCAGTGACCCCTGATCCGGCCCAGCGGTCACAGCACCCGACCCCCCGATCATGGGGCATAGTTCCATATTTGCGCATCTTGCGACACTTGGTGCCACTAATCCTGTTCAACGCCATCCGGCGACACGTGGTGCCACTAACCCTGTTCAACGCCATCCGGCTACATGTTTTACCACTAACGCTGTTCAACGCCATCCGGATACACGTGGTGCCACTTACCCTGTCCAACGCCAGCCGGTGACATGTGGATGAGAGACCAGTACTACCCTGCGGACCAGTAGATCCCACATCCAGCACCTAGTCGCGAATCACGAATGGCAGAGCCCACACCAGTGGTCGCACGGAGAGGAGTAAGAGGAATATGTGGCTCAGTCCGGACGAAAGCTGGGTCACAGTCACAGAGGTGACTGAACATGTGGTACCACTAAACCTGACTACGCAGGCCGGTGGGGCCATCCAACCTATGCCGGCAACACTCGGTGAATGGCCCGTGCTACCCGTTGCCTCAGGCCTACACCACGGTCAAGTAGGTCACACATTTGGAACAGAGTCTTCATTACACCACGGCAGTGCACATCATTGAAGCCAGAGTACAATTCACTATACTTCCTTCGATGTGGTGCCACCAAGTCTGTGCATAGCATTACAACCACACGTGTCTGTGGGCCTACGTGGACTACTGCCCTTGGCCTATGCTACACACGAGTAGGTCACAGATTTGGGACTGAACATCGATTATTCAAAGGCACAATACATTTCATTGCACCAAGGAGAGGCATAGGAGTATGACGCATTGCAGTCCAGAGGGAACAGGATCATCATTACGGAGGTGATCGAACACTTCCAACTACTGCCTTAGTGTCACTAACTCTGTGCATTGCGAGCCAACGACACGTGGCTGTGGGCCACTGCTGACCTCTGCCTCCGGCCTACACTGCGGTCCAGTAGGTCAATGAGTCTTGATTTAGCGATGACGAGGTTCATATCAGTGTAAAGGCATCATGGCAGACTGCATCTCCCCTCACCACCGGTGTTTCCCGACATTCATGGACACTCACTGGTCCTACATTGGTGGTGTCTGAGTCTATGGACTAGGGACTAGTTTTCATCCTCATGTAGCTGATACCGAATTAGTGGTGAAAACGAAGCTTGCGCTTTCCACTCCTCCATTGGCTGCTTCCTGATAACATCAGACCTTCCGCATCATGCCCTGGATGACACCTTCCCCTGTCCCCCGCAACCCTCCACAACATACACCTCGGACATTGATGAGGACCCGCTCAGGTTGCATGGCCCATCTGACTGCACCACAAGTCACCGTCCCGTGGCTGGGTGCAGTGCCGGCCACAGTGCAACCGGCGCCACTAACTCTGTGCTGGTCTGGTCCGGGACCCCTTCTTCTGAGATATTGGATGGCCCCTGAAGCGTTAGCCTTGGGGTTATCAGTGCAATGTCTCTGTGGCCCTGCGCTGTACGCAGTCTCCAGGCCCAACTGCTTCCCACCAGGGCTCACACACCGAATCGAGTCCTGACCGGCACGGACGTCGCATCACTGCAGGAGAAACACGCCACCACCGCAAGGACCACCTCCAACCGCCATTTGCCAGAGTCGAAACGGTGGTCCTTGCACAGCCCCTGGGCAAGTTCTAAATGAAAACCCCACTCACCTCAACTCCACAACCATGCAATTTACAACACTGGCAATGCACACATCACAAAATCACAACCAACATGCACAACAACATGCCCACCTGCCAGACATGACAAATCAACTTAAAATGGTAACCTGGGCAAGCCGTGAACATGAGCCATCAACTGTATGGGATCTCAGCCACACAATAGCCAAATGTGGGGAGAGGTGGCAACCAGGCATGTGTGAAGGATGCAGTAGAACTAGGATTGGGAAAGTACACAATGCCAAGTGTGGCGGAGATGTGCTCGACAGATCGCAGTATGCAGAACACACCCATATTCATGGCAACATACTCCTCTGGTGTATGGAGTGTAGTGGACAGTGTATGCAACCATGTCACCCTGGCCAGTGGGGGAGTTCGCAGAAATATTGCCTGATACGTCCCCCCGTAAGCGTGAGTGGAGTGGGATGGCCCGGCGTACGCTAGCGCCAGCGTAGGGGTGTGAATAATAATAATTCCTCTTCCGGAAAGCCCAACGTCTCTGCCAGGGCGGCGCCTCTCACCCGGCCACAAGGCGGAAGCCGTCCTTGTGAGCAGAGTTGCCTGCAATCCTGTGCGCCTGCCATACCCCGGCCCGCAGGACCACTAACCCGTCGGTCCTGCCCCTGAACAGCCAGGCCACACTGATCACCTGCATACACTGGCTTGTGTCAAGGAGGGCCCACCATTTGCCTGTGCAAGCTCCAAGCCCGAGACCCTGCCAGCCTCTCAGACCATCGCTGGCCCCCCAACACTGGCCCACATTACTCTTTACTCATTCACATAATACAACAGCGTCCTCTTCGTCCCAGTAGATCCCATATGTGAAACTGTGTTCTGGGTCCTGAATGGCAGTGACCCCAAATCCGGCCCAGCGGTCACAGCACCCGACCCCCCGATCATGGGGCATAGTTCCATATTTGCGCATCTTGCGACACTTGGTGCCACTAATCCTGTTCAACGCCATCCGGCGACACGTGGTGCCACTAACCCTGTTCAACGCCATCCGGCTACATGTTTTACCACTAACGCTGTTCAACGCCATCCGGATACACGTGGTGCCACTTACCCTGTCCAACGCCAGCCGGTGACATGTGGATGAGAGACCAGTACTACCCTGCGGACCAGTAGATCCCACATCCAGCACCTAGTCGCGAATCACGAATGGCAGAGCCCACACCAGTGGTCGCACGGAGAGGAGTAAGAGGAATATGTGGCTCAGTCCGGACGAAAGCTGGGTCACAGTCACAGAGGTGACTGAACACGTGGTACCACTAAACCTGACTACGCAGGCCGGTAGGGCCATCCAACCTATGCCGGCAACACTCGGTGAATGGCCCGTGCTACCCGTTGCCTCAGGCCTACACCACGGTCAAGTAGGTCACACATTTGGAACAGAGTCTTCATTACACCACGGCAGTGCACATCATTGAAGCCAGAGTACAATTCACTATACTTCCTTCGATGTGGTGCCACCAAGTCTGTGCATAGCATTACAACCACACGTGTCTGTGGGCCTACGTGGACTACTGCCCTTGGCCTATGCTACGCACGAGTAGGTCACAGATTTGGGACTGAACATCGATTATTCAAAGGCACAATACATTTCATTGCACCAAGGAGAGGCATAGGAGGATTACGCATTGCAGTCCAGAGGGAACAGGATCATCATTACGGAGGTGATCGAACACTTCCGACTACTGCCTTAGTGTCACTAACTCTGTGCATTGCGAGCCAACGACACGTGGCTGTGGGCCACTGCTGACCTCTGCCTCCGGCCTACACTGCGGTCCAGTAGGTCAATGAGTCTTGATTTAGCGATGACGAGGTTCATATCAGTGTAAAGGCATCATGGCAGACTGCATCTCCCCTCACCACCGGTGTTTCCCGACATTCATGGACACTCACTGGTCCTACATTGGTGGTGTCTGAGTCTATGGACTAGGGACTAGTTTTCATCCTCATGTAGCTGATACCGAATTAGTGGTGAAAACGAAGCTTGCGCTTTCCACTCCTCCATTGGCTGCTTCCTGATAACATCAGACCTTCCGCATCATGCCCTGGATGACACCTTCCCCTGTCCCCCGCAACCCTCCACAACATACACCTCGGACATTGATGAGGACCCGCTCAGGTTGCATGGCCCATCTGACTGCACCACAAGTCACCGTCCCGTGGCTGGGTGCAGTGCCGGCCGCAGTGCAACCGGGGCCACTAACTCTGTGCTGGTCTGGTCCGGGACCCCTTCTTCTGAGATATTGGATGGCCCCTGAAGCGTTAGCCTTGGGGTTATCAGTGCAATGTCTCTGTGGCCCTGCGCTGTACGCAGTCTCCAGGCCCAACTGCGTCCCACCAGGGCTCACACACCGAATCGAGTCCTGACCGGCACGGACGTCGCATCACTGCAGGAGAAACACGCCACCACCGCAAGGACCACCTCCAACCGCCATTTGCCAGAGTCGAAACGGTGGTCCTGACAGTCTTACGGAGTTGCTCAGACCTGTTGTGGATGCCATCATCGGTCTGATACCCTGCTCAGCACTCCAGGTGCCAGTGACTCAGTGCACCGCAGGCCATTGTCCGTTACTGATTGAGTTTTGTGCTGTGGAGAGGTTGCGCAGCAATGTCACCTCAAACAGTGTGTGGGCCCTGAGACGTTCATGGGGAAGATAATGCAGGTCTAACACACCCCCCTGCATCTGCATAAGGAATATATTGAAGGGACACAATCCGAGACTTTCTTCATATGAGCTAGCTCATTTCTAGTGTCCCAACACCAGTGCACTGCAACTCACTGACACTTCTGTTTGCATGTTGGTTGTCCTCTGGACTTTCTCCAGGTCCCTCCATGTTGCTAAGCAGTTGACTCTGTTATGCATGTCTTTTCTGTTTTTGTTTCTGTGCATGTGCGGCGCCAGTTGCGTCCTCTGTTCTGCAGTGTCGGCTATGCGCATTGTACCACATTGTCGTCAATGTGGGTGTGCTGTTATTGCTATGTATGTGTGCTGTATTGTGCCAAGTAGATCTGGGACATGATCCTGGGTAATTGAAGGAGTGCAGTGTGCTACACCTCATTGTGCATGTGTGCCATTGTGCCCATCTCCCCCGTCACCCCAGTCTCTATTTGTTGCACCTTCTGTTGATGTTGTGTCAGGTCCTCTCGAGCTGTGTCAGTACTCCCTACTCCTTGCACGTCTCCAAACTGATGATTGTGGCTTGAGTTTCCTCCAGCTCTTTCTGTGTCGCTGGACTGCCACCTCCTGTCGCCATTGCTGCCTTCCTCTTGGCAGCGGGTTTGGGCCTGGTTTAGGTTGTCAAGTCATGCCGGCACCTCTTGGCCTCCTCGATTTGCTTCCTCAGCACTCCGACTGCGTTCCTGGTGGTCTGCTTGTGGGTCAGTTGCTGGTAGTGTTCGGTCACCTCCATGATGCTGGTCTTGTTTTCCTGTGGTCTGCACCCCGTCTTCCTCTCCTCCTTGGCCTTCCCGGACCCCATTGTTCCTTGCTGGTGGTCTGTGGGGATTGTGGGGTTCGCGTTGGCCTCTGCGCTGGAACAGGGTGCATCCATGTTGCTACGTGCTTTGGCTTGTTTCTGGTGTGTTGTTTCTGTGGTTTTTATGGTGCATTTTCCCACCAGACGCGTGGGATTTGCAGGCTTGTGGCTGGTTTTCGCTACTTTTTGTACCGCGATTGGCCTCATCGCATGTTTTTTTTCATTTGCATATTGCATTGTTGCGGCGTGGCGTTGATTTTAACGCGGATATTTGACGAGTTTTCTGGTGACTATCGCATGTTATCGCCATGGTATGAATTTCACGTTAAAACAAGTCTATTTTCCAGCGTTTCGATGCGATGTTGAAAGTTGCGTTACACTACTCTTGCGGTAGTTATCAAACTTTCTTGTGAATATACCCCAAAGTGTATAATCTCAGAATCAGCGGTGAGACAGAATTACTTATCTTCTTGGAAATGGTAACATTTCAGACAGCAGCCAATCAAGCCTAGATAAACGTATCACTTTATGATACACAAATAAAGGCATATGCTTTTAAAAAACGTTTGTATTTGGTTCTACAAATTTTAGCTTTCATCTATTCCTGATCTAAAATTTTGACCCATTTTCTATAATTGTGCTTTTTAATCAACTGTGACTACTGTAATTATTATTCGGCACTCTATCCAGCCTACGGCAAGGTTTGTGCTATATGAGAATAAAAACACATCTAAAAAATTATTAATTGTCGTGTGATACAAGTCACATTTAGGTTTAGGATTAAGAATGGCATTGGTATGCCGAATCCTGAATCTATTGTAATGGGTACAGGTGAGATTACTCGTTTTATGACTGATGACATGTCAGTGTCATGCTACAGAATACATTTGTGCCTCTAAAGTATCCCTCCTTGCACAAAATCAATCCTGATCACAACACAGGCACCTTGCATGAAACATTCATAATCATGGGCACCTGGGCCCCCACTGCACATCATCCAGTGCTCTGTTTATGCACTTCACAAGTTGCCTTGTCTGCATAGAGTTTTGTAGGGTTGTAGCTTTAGGTACAGCTATTGATCTATGTGCATTGACCCCTGTAAATGTACTTGCATGTGTGAATGTGTACATGTAGGTCTGTTGAACTTTAAGAAAATTATTGTATGTGTTATGTTCTATAAATATGTGTGCCTGCTGCATGTGTGCAGGCATGTCATGGGTCTCTGTGCATCACCTGTGGATTGGTCGTACCGGCCACCGGGCGTTTCCCCGGGAGGCTGCAAGGGTGAAGAAGCTGGTTTTGTTACTGAGGCTCTTTTTGAAGTAGTGCAGCAGTTTTGAAAGCACCTGCTACAGAGTTCCTTGTATAGCCAGTGGCTTTCCATTAACAATAAATCTGTCAAGATAACTCTTGTGATTAAAGTGCCTACTGAAGCGAGATCGAGTTTTGTCTAGTGGCAATTTTGGTTAAGCTAAGGTAGCTCAGAGGGCTTGTTTTGTTTTTTTGGGCCCAACAACTGTAAGGTACATGATTTTCTGCCTTACCTTATTATGTAATGTTTGCTCACATCCTTGTACAGTCTTAGTAGCTCATTATGTTACCCTCTCTTAACCCCTCTTCAATGTCCCATTTACTTTGTTCTTTCCTTCCATTACTGTGAAGCGCTCTGATACCCTTCGGGGTCTTGTTCACGCTATACAAAAGTTTTAAAATAAATAATATGCCTGCTGCAAAGGACGTGTACCATGCAGATCACAGAACAGAATTTTATTTGCAGTGCTATTTGCAGTGCTTAGTGGGTAACAGCTTTTGTCACAGAGATATTTTCGTTATTCTATAGTTCATCAGTTACAATCAATCTAGCAGTGAGCTATCAGTGTCATCAAGGAGCTACATGCAGAAAACATGGTACAGGATAGATAGCTATATTTTCTTCTGAGTCTTCCATTAACCTAATGTTTCTCAGAAGGGCTGGTTTGGGAAGAAATACATTCTTATAAGTAAAGCTAACCCTAACCATATGTTACGTTCTCAATCCTGGATTTGTGCTTCTCCACACCAAGCAATCTTAAATTTAAAAAAATGCCTACTAGTATTGATGACATGAATCCTACACCTTGTAATTCCCTCTGTCTTTCCAACATTTTCTATACATTGATTTACAAACTTAAGTATTGTCCCTGTATTTGTGTGTGATGTAAAGTGCTCAGACACCCTACACTGGTATCAGAAGCGCTATAAAACAAATTAAATCCATGTGAGAGAGGGGCTGGGGAGACACGAGAGGCTCTGTTGGAGGGTGATAGTGGAAGGAATCATTGAAAGGCTCCAGTGATGATTGTTGTATCCTGGTGCATTGTGAGGTCATCATGTACTGTGCTTTAACAGCATTCAATATAGAATGAACACTGTGCTGTAGAATGTTCATTTTTTGCCCAAATGTTTTTGGGGGGCAAACCCCCCCAAACCCTCCTTGCAGTGGTCAGGCTCGCTCTCTGCACTCACTGGGCACCATACAGGAGCTTGTCTGACAACACTTGCCAGGGCTGCTTTGGGTCCAGTGTCCGGCCCTGCTGCTGTGCATAAACAATCCAAAAACCTAACTTCTTGTCTTTGTCAACACTTGCTCTGCAATGGCCTTGAAAAATTGATATATAAACAGATCACAGGAATGCAGGTTGTTTCAAACTTTAATGACTTATTTAACCTTTGTCTGTTTATTGCTTTCCCAGGTGCGCCTACATTTCCGGAATCGGAGCTGGTGCCACCCAGACCTTCTACTGCCATGGAATGGTCGGTCGCTATGTGAACGTCATTATTCGAGGCCGACAGGAGTGGCTCACGCTTTGTGAGGTGCAGGTCTTTGCTGAACCGGAATTACCAAATCATGGCAAATAAGAACATTTAATCAAGATCCTATAATGCCATATTCAATATATTTACAAATTTAATTGAGTATTGGAGCACTCCTGAATCAATGTATTGAATGCAGACCAATTGTTCGTATTGTTGTAGGGTGAACTGCTAGTTCAAATTACCACAATGAAATTATGCTGTTCATTTTCTTTCAGACGTTTACTTTCATTCAATTAATTTTCGTTCATTTCATTCTGTTCGTTTTTATATTCTGGATTTATCTTTGTTAATTTGATTCAAAATATTTTCAAACGTTTCTTTTAGTTTAATTCAATAAAGCTATAATTGCAAATGGTTTTTCATACAGTTATTCATATTCTGCTATGTGACCACAAACTATTAGGGCACTTGTTAGAAAACGGACACACCAAAACGCTTTGGAACTGACGCATTTCTGCATTTTAGCAGAGATGCGTCATGCAAAAAAACCCTTGTGCCACCATTTACAATGCGGCACACCGTGGTGCAAGGATTGGCAGATGCGTCACGCATCTGTTGTCGTGAAGGTAACGCATTGCTAGAGTAAAGTCGCAAGCGCTACGCAACTCCAGCAATGCTTAGGAATGCCTATTCCTATTATGCTGCGTCACTCCTTACACCTGTTTCAGTCACTTTTACAAGGCTTTCTTGCGTCGGAACGCCCACCCTGCATACATTATACCTGACTCAGGTATAATGTGAAAAGGGATTTACAATGTGACGCATCTCTCTAGATGTGTCACGTTGTAAATGTGTTGCAACCTGGCGCATTGTTAACGACGCCACTGCGTCACAAAAGTGATGCAACAGCGGCATTAAAGTGTTGCAAGGGGCTTGTAAATCTGCCCCATCCTTTTTCTTGGCTTTGTAGGCTGGTATCACTAGTAAGTTAACACGTTAACACTATCAAGCTATTTGTGTTGTTCTGTATTGTGAGTGTGTGGGTGTGTGTGTGTACTCCAACCAAGCATCAAATATCACCATAAACTGCAGCAATCCTGTATCCCAGCTCTGCCTGCAATCCAGGAATTGGCCTGACCTCAGTAACGCTGCACAGACCCTCGCCACCTGGCTGCCCATCTATTGTCTTCATACCTGACCAAGCCCACACCAGGCCCCGCTGGACACCCTGAGACACTGACTCAAAGTCTGACTGAGAACCCATTTGTACAACTAATCTTTCCTCGGCCTTTGCTGAAATGTTTTTAGCAGTAGTGTAACCAACTTTGCCCCAGACCTACCGGTCTTCAGAGGCACTCATCTTAAAATGCCGATTTCACCCTCATCACTGAGTATTTCAGAAGGAATACAAGAGGCAGTTGTCTCTTTCTGTACCCCACCCTCCTACCTCATGGTTCAATCTATTCCTCAAAGAAGGATTGAGTGGAAGACAAGTGTTCCAAAGGGGTGTTGTGAATTGTACATGGGGATTACATACATTCCACAGTATCTTGTAGCTTACACAACATGTATAAAACCTATAAACCTTGTCAGAATAAAGGTATTTTAAACAAAAAAAGTTCACAACTTTTCATGGGCTAGTGATCGACCCCCCGCCCCACCATAAGCTGCTGCATGTAGACAGCCACACCTCAAAGAATAGTCATCCCAATGTTGACATATTCACTGGAAAACAAACGTGGTTATCTTATTTGCACAAATATGAGATATGTATCTGACACTTTGATAAAGACTCCATTGCCCTGTACGCTTTAATTTAAATGTTCACCAATATTAATGGTGCTATTTAAAACAGAGGTAGCCTGGTAAAAATGCCCATTTCACATCTCATGCTCATGAGTGAGCTGTAATGAACGTATAAACTGGCCTTCTTCACCTGGTGAGATCTTCCCAGAACCTGTATCAGAGGCCTGCGGTCAAGCACTACAGAAAGGGATAGAGAAGTTTCATCTCATTAGGATCGGGAATGTACTGGAGGGAGGAGTAAGAGGTGGAAAGACCAATGCACAGGAACCTTTACATGGGAACCTACCCACGAACAAAGAAAGGTTTTGAATTCGTTAAACAGAATGGGGCAGAAATGTGTGCAGCACCTTAACACTTCCCTGTGTTCACAGGGGCTTTGGTGAGCTTGTTTTCATCAGTACAAAAGGGGGTGGTGATGGACGGAGCATCTGAATCAATCAAACACTCACACCCAGTCAAAAGATCTGGGTTTAATCCATCACCGTTATTTAGCCCACTCTGCCACCCCAGTTCAGACATGGCTACATGCAAATCAGTCTGACCCTGTGCCTCATGGGAACAGTCCAGCCCGAACTGCCAAGCCATGTCTTCCCTGGACCGGAAACAAGCTTCCGAGGACCGGTTTCTGGCATTCCAGCCGTCTTCAGCCCGGCTTGCTTGAATCCAGTGGCAAAGTGAGCAAGGGACTCACGTCTGAGCAGAGCCTGCGCCAGAACCTAAGAGGTTTTAGTGCTAGCTCTTCATCAATTGATCTGATCCCCAGGTCGAGTCTTAGAGGAAGAAGCGGGGTACTAGGTGGGAGTCCTAAAAGCTGTCTTAAGAATGTCTTCTCCATCCTGGTAACTTCAGACCTATTGCAGTGTCCCCAGAATTCTCCCCCATACATAATGGCACCCCTAGCTTGCGATTTGTAGACTTCCACAGGGGGCCAACAGGTTTGTTAGTGGACTTATTGGATCATTTGAGAATTCCTCCAGCTAGTTGAGCCAGTTTAAGTTGCGATTTAGTTTGCTGGGGGCCCCACGACAAGTTCTCGTTAATGGTTACCCCCTTATAGTCAAAGGTATCTACCCTTTCAAGTCTCGTCCTCCCTAGGATTGGGTTAGGCCTAGTTGTCCTGGGGGATTGAAGATCATAAATTTGGTTTTGAGGGAATTGATCTCCAGTCCCGAGCAGTGCAGAATTCTTCAAAGCCATCCAATGTTTGCTGAATACCCATCGGAGACTTAGAAAGTAAAAGGGTGTCATCAGCGTAAATAATGGCAGGCACCCTGTTGCCATCTAACTTAGGAGCATTGTTGTCCTGTACTCCATTAAGTTGCGCGATTACCCCGTTCACAAAGAGGTAGAACAGGGTCGGTGCGAGCACGCGGCCCTGCCTTACCCCCTTGTCAACGGGGAATCGGGACAACAGGGCGCCGCTTTTCCCACATCTAACCTGGGCAAAATTAGCCTCATGCAACCTCATCAGAACAGATAGAAGGTAAGTAGGGATACCCAGCTCGAGAAGTACACTCCAGAGCTTCCCCCGGGGAACGAGATCGAATGCAGAGCGGAGGTCGACGAATACCAAATAGAGGCTACCACCCTCTATTCTCACCGTTTTCCAATGCAAGAGTAGTAAGCGAAACATTTGGTCCACGGTGGAGGTATTCTTCCTAAACCCTACCTGATAGGGACTTCGAATTGCAAACTCCTCTATACAATCTTGCAAGCGGTCCAGAATGAGTCTCGCAAAGATTTTCTGGGGGACGTTGATGAGGCTTATGGGTCTGTAGTTGGATGAGGGGAGAGGAAAGCCCTTTTTATGTATTGGGACAATCTCTGCACCCAGCCAAGTACAAGGAACCGCCATACCTCTCAAGATAGCATTAAAGAGGGTCTGAAGATAAGGACCCCAGATTTTCGGCTTGTGCTTAAAAAGATCACCCAAAGTTTATCCAGGCCTGGTGCTTTGCCTAAAGCGAGTTTATTAATTGCATTACAAACTTCCACCACCGTAAACTCAATCACCTCAGACTGCGTGTTAAGTGGAGATTGAGTTGATAATAGATCAGGGTCATCAGAGATACCCTCAGTGGAGTACAAGGCCCGATAGTGGCCTTCCCAGACTTCCGCCGCCATATTGGGTTCAATGGCTACTTTCTGCTCGCTACTGCCATTATTTATAATGGACCAGAATTTGCGAAAGTCTTGAGCAGCGAACACAAATGTTAAACTGGACCACTTATCATAATCCCATTCTTCCTTTGCACACTTGGTTATCCTTTTATAGTGTGCCCTCCTTTCTTTAATTGCAGTTCTATTATTATCTTCTATGGCCTGCAATAGTTCAGTTTTGGCCTTCCTGCAACTAGTATTGTACCAAGAACGATGAGGGGCCCTATTTCCCTTCTTAAGAATCTGGGGGTTGAGTACTTCTGCCAATTTACTTACTAGGCCCTCATGAAGACCCTCCATCTTATTAAAGTAATCAGGGGGCACAAGTGGATTGGATAGGTCTGCAGCCTCCATGAAAGATGGGATCGCCAGGCTGTAAAGTTTTGCAATTTGTTCCGGGTGCTCCAACAATTTGTGCCATCTCACTCGACGCCTGTCATTTGATAGAGTGAGATCACCAGCATTAACCCCGGAAGGTAATACACCACTCTTACTGGTATTAGGCAAACCCAGTTCCAAAATTAGGGCATTATTGTCGCTATCAACTCTTGTAAAAACATTGAGATCTATTACCTTTGACCATAGCCTTGTCTCAACCAAAATGTAATCAAGGTGGGACGTTTGACCAAGTTTGTTAAATGTAAATTTAGCTGGGGTATCAGAAGGGGTGCGACCATTACATGCTCGTAGGGAGTGAGCTAGAGTTAGTGCTGTTAGTGATCTGTATAGCTAGCTGTGTCCGTGCCCTAGCCAGTCGAGCCTGGATCAGAGGAATAGACCAATTATCGTCCTCTGCCACTAAAACAACTTCACTCAGACCCACAAGTGGCTCGTATTGACAATTCAGATACCCCCCACCAGGAGATAGGTACTACTCGGGATTGTTGAAATAAAAAGGGACAAGTCCTCGATAGTATTGGACTCTTTGGTTAAACCGACAGGGCGGGAATAAACAATAATCAATGTTAACTTAAAAGCATTAGGCAAGGCAAGAACTACACATTGGATGTCTTTAGAACAGATGTTTAGTGGCTTTACCGTGCAGCCTAAATGGGAGCCAATCAAAGGGATAGCTTAGGGATAGTCTCTCCTCAGTCTCTCTGGTTCTACTCCTCAGCAAAGGTTTCTTCTTGTTGTCCAAAAGTGATCTAAAGTTTTGGGGTTTGGGTCCCCTCTTTTATGCACAGTTTCTCTTTGTTCTCTGAAGGCAGAGAGGCCTTTGCCGAGTTCAAACCAGTTTTGGTCAGTCCTGGAGCACTCTGTTTACATGACTCCTTCCCTTTCACCGTGCAGGGCATGGACATCAGACACACCCCAGGAGGTGGAGCCAGCATCGTGGAGAGAAGGTACAGTCCTATTCAGGTCCCAGGTGCAACTCCCCCCCCCCCCCCCACCCCCATCTAGATGTAGATCTCTCTATTCACCACTGGGCTGACTCATCTTGTCTCCTGGAATCCCCCAGTCACTGTCACTCGAACTCCAGACAAGGAATACACAACCTAGAAGAGGCAAGCTTGGATAGTCAGACAAGAAAATACCTACTTTCTAGAAGTGGTATTTTCAAACACAGAATGTTAAAACCAACTTCACTAAAAGATGTATTTTATCATTCTGAGTTCAGGCATACTAAACTCAAATTTCTACCTAGTTCCCTGAGTCAGTTAGGATTATAAGATGTAATAGTCTAACTGCCCATTCTGGCCTATGAGAAATAGGTAACCTTGCAATAGTGAAAAGCAAAAACACATGAGGCAGCAACGAAAAATGGAAGGGAGACCCATGCCAAGGTGCTAGGTCTAACACGTATCCTCTCAAGCTGAAATGTGGGGAGAACTACCCTAGCTCCTGGGAGTTCTCATCACTAAGGCTGAAAAATCTGGACAGACCATCAGCATGGCGTGTTCTGTTCCACTGTGAAATCCATCCCCTGTGGGGAAATGGGCCACCTCAACAGTTTTGGATTCTCACCCCTCATCTGCATCAGCAATCAGAGAGGCCTGTGGTCTGTCTGAACCCGGAAGTGAGTCCCAAATAGGTATGGTCTCAGCGTCTTCAGTGCCCAGACCACAGCAAATGCCTCACGTTCAATAGCACTCCACCTCTGTTTCCATGGAAGTAACCACCTACTGATGAAGGCTACGGGTTGATCGAGGCCCTCCTCATTCATCAGTGACAAAACAGCCCCCACACCATGCTCTGAAGCGCCTGAACGATAAACTCTCTAGAGAAGTTGGGTGCCAGGAGAACAGGCGCCATGCACATGGCAGCTTTCAAGGCCTCAAAAGCTTTCTGACAGGTGTCAGTCCAAATCACTTTCTTGGGCTGCTTCCTGGAAGTCAGCTCTGTCAAGGGTGCAACAATGTTGCCATACCCCTTGACAAGCCTCCTGTAATACCCAGTGAGTCCTAAAAAAGCTTTCACCTCTGTCTGGGCTTTGGGGGGCACCCAAGGTAGGATGGTTTCAATCTTGGGCTGTAGGGGCGCCACCTGGCCGCTCCCAACCTGGTGTCCCAAGTACACCACGGAACCCTGCCCGATCTGGCACCTGCTCGCCTTGATTGGGAGGCCTGCCTTCCGCATAGCCATCAACACTTCTCAGAGGTGGCGCAGATGTTCTTCCCAACTGGTGCTGAACACTGCGATGTCATCCAGGTAGGCGGCACTGTACTCGTCCAGTCCAGCTAACACCTGGTTGACCAACCTCTGAAAGGTGGCAGGGGCATTATTCATCTCAAAGAGCAAAACCCGGAACTGGAAGTGCTCATCTGGTGTGAAGAATGCGGACCTCTCTTTTGCCCCATCAGTCAAAGTGATCTGCCACTACCCAGACGTTAGGTCAGACGTGCTGAGGCACCGTGTAGCCCCTAGCCAATCAATGAGCTCATCGGCTCTGGGGATGGGGTGCGCATCAGTCCTCGTGACTGAACTGAGCCCTCGGTAGTCCACACAGAACCAGAGTTCTGGTGTTGCACCCGGTGCGGCAGCCTTTGGGACCAAGACCACTGGGCTGGGCCATTGACTGTGAGAGGACTCAATCACCCGTAACGCAAGCATCTTTGAGACCTCCTCTTTGATGCAAGCTCCCACCCTGTTAGTCACCCTGTAAGATTTGTGCTTCGCAGGATGACTATTCCCAGTGTCTACATCATGGATGCACCAGTCAGTGACACCAGGGACCAGGGAGAACAGATCAGAAAACTGTCCCAGCAACTGGGGGCAGTCGTTCTGTTGCTCAGGGGTCAGGGTGGAAGAGAGGTTCACACCATCCACTGGCCCATTTTGCTCTGTTGCAGACAGGAGGTCAGGAAGAGGCTCTGTCTTCTCCTCCATTCTGCATCGGTCACTAGGAGCATGTCCACTACGGACCTCTCCAAGTGGGGCTTCAGCCGGTTGACATGCAGGACCCTCAAGGGTTTCCTGGGAGACCGCAAGTCCACCAAGTAGGTAACTGGACTTTTGCGCTCCACAACCTTAAATGGTCCCGTCCACTTATCCTGGAGCAAACAGGGCTCCACTGGGGCCATGACCCACACTTTCTGATTAGGCTGAAGCTCTACCAGAGTGGCATTCGGGTTGTACCACCGCTTCATTGCCTCCTGGCTGGCTTCGAGATTTGCCTCAGTGAGTTGTCTGAAACGCTTAGTCTGGTTCCTGAAGGCCAGCATGTAGCTATATACATCCTGGGGAGGTTACGTGAGATATTGCTCCCAGCCTTCCTTGACCAGACTCAGAGGTCCTCTCACTGGGTGACCATAGAGAAGCTCAAAGGGACTGAACCCTAGAGGTTTCTGTGGCATCTCACGGTATGCAAACAAGAGGCATCGTAAGAGGAAGTCCCACTTGCGCCTCATAGGTTCCTCAAGACCCATAATCGTGCCTTTCAGGGTTTGGTTGAATCTCTCAACCAACCCGTTTCCTCTGGGGTGGTAAGGAGTGGTAAACTTGTAAGTTATCCCACACTCCAGCCACAGGGACTTCATATACTTGGAAAAGAAGTTAGTACCTCGGTCAAACACTACCTCTCGAGGGAATCCTACTCATGAGAAAATTCCCACTGGTACCCGTCCCACCACAGGGGCCGTCACTGTCCTCAGAGGTATGACTTCTGGGTGGCATGGTCCACCAAGACCAGGATGAACCTGTTTCCCATGGCTTTCTTGGGATCAAGTGGCCCCACAAAGTCAATACCCACCCGCTCAAAGGGGGTGCTGACCACAGGGAACGGCTGGAGAGGAGCCTTCTGCTTCCTTCCAATCTTTCCACTTGTCTGGCAAGTCTGACATGTCCTGCAATGAGTGTCTGAACTCTTGCGCCTTTGGGGCCAATGAAAGTGGGTGACAAGCCTCTCAAAGGTCTTGTCCTGCCCCAAATGTCCTGCCAATGGCACATCATGAGGCAGCCCCAGTAGGAAGTCTCTGAAGCGCTGGGGTACCACCAGCACATGGGCTGACCCAGGCTCAGCAACCTTAGGCTTACTATACAGGAGACAATTCTCCCAGTACATCCAATGTGATCCAGACTGATCACCTGCTTCCTGGCTTGTAGCCTGTTACCGTAAACCCACAAGGGAAGGGCATTCTCTCTGTTCCTTGCAGAATTCTTCCCTGGAGGGTCCTCCTCCTTCCTGCTGCCAATGGATCAGCTCAGGCAGGTTCCCCAGTTCAGCTACCTGTTACCCTGTAGGCTCCAGGGCATCCCCCTCAGGGTCTACCTCCTCCTGGACCGTCGGAACTTCAGTGTTGGTTTCCCGGGCCCCTGCATCTTCTCTCTAAGGCAGGTCCCTGGGCCTCCCTCTCAGGCTCCAGGTCCTCTTGAGCACCCCTAGGGGCTGCCATTGACCGTGTGGTCACACACGCCCAGTCAGGCAGATCCAGCATCTCCAAGTGAGTACTCCGCTCCACCTTTCCCCAAGGTGAGCTCTCCAAATCGTTCCTCAACAAACAGTCAACAGGCATGGTGGGCCTCACAGCTATGTGAAGAGTAGCAGAGACCCCCCCACTCAAAGGGAATCTGAGACATTGGACAATGGCTCTCTGTGTTGTCAGCGGCAACAACTCAGCAAAATGCATGAGGGACAATCTGCTCTTGAGACACCAGCTGACACTTGACAGCTGTCACACTGGCTCCTGTGTCTCTAAGAGCCTCCACCTTATGGCCATTGATGGTCACCCCTGCCCATATTTCTTAGTGTTGTTGGGCAGCTGGATCCCATCTGCCAAGGTGGAGCACCAATGGGTGCTGTTTTTCCAAACTGGGGGCACCGTGGATCATTCGCCTATGACCCAGGTACCCACACTTGTAACACTTCAGGGGCCCCTGGTGAACAGGGTTACCTGTCAGGCCCCTTGCTTTCTCTCAGGGGGAGGCTGGGAAACTTTCCCTTGGTTCCCTTGGGAATTACTTTGGGGCCCTTTCTGGAACTCCCTCTGTTTACCCTTGTCTCCCCCACTCTTCTGCGGGGGACCCTATCCAACTTTGACTGAGTCTCCCACTTGACCCTTGTGGACCCGGGTGCTCACCCAGCGGCCCGCCTCTTCAGCAAGCTTATTATGGTTAGTCAGCCTACTATCAATCAGGTGCTGGTGCAGCTCTGGAAAACAATTACTTGACAAGTGCTCTCATGCAATCAATTCAACGAGCCCCTGAAAATCATTAACTTTGCTGCCCTTTACCCTACCATCCATTGCTCTGCAGAAAAATGTGACACATTCCACCCAGGTACTGCTCTCCATCTTCTTGCAACCTCTGAACCTCTGCCTATACAATTCAGGAGTCAAACCATACCTGGACATTAATACATCTTTCATGTGGCTATAAGAATTATCAGAAGGCAAGTCTAACAGTGTATCCCGCCCCTCACTAAGGAACCGCCCCCATAACCCCACTCCCCAATCCTTCTCAGGGACCCGGTGGGAAGACATGGCTACCTCATAAGCCTTGAAACACTGTCCAATGTTATCATTCTTATAAAACTCTCTAACCACATCCTTAGGAATATACACTCTAGATTCAACAGGCATTGACGGTGTGCTGCCACCAGAGGGAGTAATCACTAAGCTCCTGGCTTTCAATTCCAACTCCCTCAAACTTTTTTCATGATCCAACTGCATTTTCTTTTCCTCTAGGGCCAATTTCCTATTTTCTACATCCAGTTGCCCATTCAATTTGAGCTTGGCTAGCTCCATTTCATGCCTCCTACATCTCTCTCTATCCACCAGCTCCTCTGAGGACTGTCTCTTGGCAGAAACACTGCTACCTGCGGGTGAAGGTGCTTTCCTCCCTCCTGGGCCCAATGGACCTTCCAGCTTCAAATCTGCATTCTCGCCCCCTTCCTCATTCTCAGGGGTATTCCTTGCTTCTACCCAAGCCCTCAGCATCTTGTAGAATTCCTCCTTCCTGGAGAGCCCAATATTTGGAACATTACATTTCTTGCAGAAGTGCTTCAGCTGCCTTAATTTGTAGCTTTCCAGTTTCTTCTCTTCCCACTCAAAATCAACAAAGGCTATGGATTCTGCTCTCTCCATGATGGGTAAACTTGGCAAAAATAGAAAATCCCAAAAAGAAATCCACCAAAAGTGTGTGGTTGCGTTTTTGTCTGCATTCACTAGTAGTGTTCACCAATTACTGTACATGAGTCACAAATGCAAGACCAGAATCTTTACCGCTGACCACCAATGTTAGATTTGGGGGTCTCTAGTTGGCAGAGGTAGGTACTTGTGACAAATAGGGACCCTTGCCTCTAGTCAGGGTAAGGGGGTACACTCCTAAAATAACCCCTGCTTACCCCCTTGGTAGCTTGGCACAAGCAGACAGGCTTATCTCAGGGGCAGTGTGTAAAGCATTTGTGAGCACATACAGTAATCAAGTGACAACACTACAGATGGACACCAGACAAAATGTATATTAAAAATAAGTATTCTTTTATATAGATTTAACACAAGACCACAACCGACAAAAATCCACAATACTGAACTTAAAATGGTAGAATTAGCTTAGTTCTGTTTAGATCTTAAAATGCAACACTTTGAGTCAATGTACCTTAAGATGCGTAACGCTTCTACAACACAAGTGTTTCCGGGATGGTGAGGCGGTAGTTCCTTACACACAAAGACAGTGATGCGTTGAAGATCCGGTGCCAAGAAACAAAGATGGCATCTTCTTCTTGGGCAACTCGCTCCTCCGATTTTGCGAGATGTCTCGACTCATCCCGACAGCTGCAGCGGCGACACCCTTGCTCAGTGATGCGACGGCAGCGGCAGCGGCTGCGACCGCAACACGCTTCTTCGATGTTGCGAGACGTTTCCTGTGATGTGGTGCAATGCGACAGCTACAGCGGCGACATCCTTGTTCAGTGATGCAACGGCAGCGGCTGCGACGCGCTTCTTTTTCGTGAGTCGCGCTTCCAGCTACTTGCGACACGCAGTCCCTCAGAAGGCCCAAAACAGCTGCAGGCACTTCCAAATAACTTTTGGGGAGCTGTTGTGGTACTGAAATTCTGGACCCGTGTTATAAACCTCATCGTATCAAAACGATTTTGGTATCAGCAGACCGGAAATGACGAGTATACTATGCACAAGCATTTCCGTCACGATCGAGTGACGAAATCACCCTGAAATCATCATTTCCGTTCTGAACCCTCGGGTTCCATTTTGTGAACGGCATCCATTTTGTGATTGTGATTTTGTGATTGCCCTCACATAGCCAATTGACTAAAAGCCAAAACCTGACTCCTCTGTGACCTGGGCAAGCTGACTCCACTGCCCGAAGCCAAACCTGTTCGGCCAGGTCCTTCCCCAGTGGCCGAGCGAGATTAGTATCAAGGCACAACATATCAAACTTTTATCGCACACAAACTATGCCTAATCTTACACACACCTGTCTCTGTTTCTTGCTTTATGATTTGCTTTACGAGGAGGAGGTGCCCGATTTTATTGGGGGTCCGTCGATATCTGATGAAAATACTGGGTCTTGCCGGGTAATCAATTACTGGCTGGACGAACTAAAATATGTGCTTGTCATCATGACTCTGCTTTTCCTTTGTAGTGAAAATATGTGTATGGTCAACTGTAAAATAAGGAATTTGTGCCCGAAGCTTATTATTTTGTATAAAAGACGAAGGCTGGCTTTGTAAGTTTGAGCAGTCTCCTGAGAACATACATGCCGTTGTACTTCTAGGATACCGGTTACTGGCTGCAGCCAATAAATACGATCTTTGACTTCACCCAGAAGACTTTGTGTTTCTGTAGTCTGAAACAGGAAGGACTCGGAGATTTCAGGTGTGTTCCCTGGCACCGCCGGGTCCATAAAAACCCGGTACTCCAGTTGACGCCCAACGTGGGGTGGTATCAGCGGTACCGGTCCAAGCCAGAGGTTCGTGAGGAGCTTCGTGTGAAAATTCCGGAGGACGGCCAGCCACTTCAGCGACCCCTGTATGTCGACGTGGTCCGAAGGTATTTGCTGTGAGGTTCCCCGCGTCCCGACGGCTACGAAGGACTGCTGCCCTGACTATCGCCCTGTTTTGGACCCTTGATGATTGGTAGAGCGAAAAGATAGACGAGTCTTCTGGTGACGTCATCGATACCTCAGTTAAGTATAAGTGGAGCGTCTCCCAGTCCTTAGTTTGATTCTTAGTTCTTGGTATCCTTCGGGATTATTTTGTACTGGAACTTGCAAGTGCCAAAACCGAAGGACTCGTGTATTCACGAGACTATCGTATTCGATAATCCTTCGAAGTTTGAAGCTAGACTAGAGAGCGAAGATGCCTGGTCTTAGCAGACTTGGAAATTTGTTTTGTCTTGGTTGTAACAAGGATTCCCGATTGGAGGACTCATGTCCGGTTCCCCCGATTGGAACTCCAACATATGAACTCTATGTGAAACACGGCGTAGGTCTCATTACATACAATGAAGTATGGATCCGATACACCAGAAAGGATGGTGTTTTAAAATGGCCCCAATATGGTAGTTTTGACACAGAGATTTTAGATAATCCAGAGGTTAAACTTTTTAAGAAGAAAGCCCGGCCGGCAATGTTTGACTCTTTTCGCATATGGCGCAAAGAAGCTAAACAGAAAGAAATAAAATTAGCGAAGAGAAATAAATGAGGTATGTCAATGGTACAAGCTGCCGTTGCGTTCAGAGATAATGAGGAAGAGCAAGAGAGTGAACAAACGCTTAGAAGTAGGAAGTTAGCGGTAGATAAGTGCTACCCAGTTTTGCCACGTAAAGGACAAGAATCCAAGGAGAAACTTGATCAAGACCCTTTAATGTCTCATCTACTGAGTTCACCACCTCCTTATGCGCAGAGTGCTACTGCGCCTCCGCAACCTTTGGTTGTGCAACACCCCATTGTTGGACAACAGGTTCTACCACAACCACCAGCTCCTCTTCAGCTGGTTCCGACTCCTCCGGCGCTGCCCCCTCAAGGGTCGCCGCTTTTGCTACCTACTCCATCTGTGTTCCCTACGACTTCACCTACTGCTCCGACTGTTTATCCTGATACTCCTTCTGTGTCTGTCTCTGCTTCTGCATCACCTCACCCTGTCTTTCCTCCTGTCCTTCCGTCAGCTTCTCCTTCTGTTCGACAGGGAGTGGCCAACACTGTTAGCGGTCTTTTCTCACCTTTCTTTGGGTCGCCTAATACGACCCCTAGCACAGAACGAAGGCAGTTGCGGAGTCAGCTGCCTGACTATCAAGAGAGAGAATTACTGAATAGGTTAGCGCGTAAATGGGTTGTCGATACTGCAAGATATGATGAAGAGTCTATCATAGAAGTCTTCCGTCAATGGGAAGCATCGAAGCAGAGATATGTTTTTGAACAAATGTGTGTACTTCTCAGTGAAGATCTGGAGGGAAATGATCCGGAACATGACCTGTCTGAATTGTGCCGTGTGCGGTTCAAGTACTTGGAGGGTATGATTGTAGGCGCCGATGTCGAAAGAGCGGTTGCGACATTGTTGTCGTATCGGAGTAAAGGGGGCACTTCTCGATCACTATCTGAGCATGACGCATCCGGTAGGAAAAAGGCGCGACAGTACCCCATGAGAGAGGTTCCACCGGTTTGGAGGGAAGGGGACGCAAATGCTAATCCAGCCATTCCGCCGCACTTTCAGCGTGTATGGGTACATGTTCCTTGGAAGAGTTCTGAAGTTTTGGCCCTCAAACAGACATTGCCTGATCCTCGTAAAAATCCTGCAGGGTATTATAAGGAATTGTCACAGACTGCAAGCTCGTGCATTATGAACTTAGCCGATATAGACATGTTGTTTGGGAACGTGGTTCCACAGCCTTTATGGGGACAGATTCGCCACACCGATCACGATCAGGAGTTAGGTGATACATGGGCTAATATTGCTGCTGTAGATAACAGACAAGTTGGTGGTGCTAAACCCGAGCCTTTAATTGCAGAACTCCCTGGTAGAATAATAACTTACATTAAGACTCTAATGCCTGAATTGCGTGTCAATTGGGATAAATTGTCTGCATGTAAGCAGAAGAAAGACGAAGCGGTGTCCGATTTCTTCACACGGTTTGAAGAGACTTTGTAGATCATAGTGGCCAGGATATGGCTACTGAAGGTGGCCAGAGATTGTTCGTCGACAAATTTGTGCATAATCTACTTCCGGAGTTGTGTGCTAAGTTGAAGGATTCCGAGAGTGCTTGGGCTGTCTCAACGTCAGCGCAGATTTTAGCTACAGCCCAGTACTATGAAAATAGGCGCAAAGATGAGTTAGAGAAAGCGGATAAAAAGACTAAAGAATTAAAAACTAAAGTTCTGTTACAGCAAGCGTATCCACCCCGCACTAATAATCAGCGCGATTATCAGCAGCCTCAGCAATATTCGAGAAACTCGCAAATAAACGAGTCTTCTCAACAGCGTTTACCGTATGGTCCCAATCAGTGTGCGTATTGTAAAGAGGAAGGCCATTTTAAGAGTAGTTGCCCGGTTTTGTTACAACGTGCGAATGGTGCTACCAGTGTGCGAGGCCAAGGTGTTCAACAAATGCCTAGAGGTAGGGGACGCTGTGTGTTCCCACAAAACGGATGCCCGTTTCCACTACAGAATTCAATGAACAGTTTTGACCAACAGAATAACGCGTCTGGTAGGATGACTCAGTACTATGCTGATGACTACTATACAGAGGATGAAAATATGGTAGGCAATGATTGCTAGGACAGCCATGGACAAAGAGAGGGAGTTGTTTCAGTTCCAGTAGATCAGAGTGGACCTTATGTTGAGGAGATTACATCAGGTGTGTCAGAGCCTTTTCTGTTGGATACTGGTGCTACAAAGAGTTCTATTATGCACTCAAAACTCCCTGGCGCACCTTTGTCTGGCGAAATGAATGTTTCAGTAGGTTTTTCTGGCACCCCGGTTAGGAACCCGATTTCTAGTCCTATGTCTCTTTCTATTGGACCTTGTGAATTCGAAGCACCCCTTATTCTTACAACAGGTTGTGGTGAAAACTTGTTGGGATTGGATCTATTGAAAAGACTATATGCGACTTTGTACTGTTCTCCTTCAGGAGTACAACTCACACTAGGTAAAAGAGTGGTTTTTCCAATGTATCTATCTAAGGATAAATTTCCGACAGAATTGTCTTCTCTTCCGGATACTCTTTGGGCTACTGGTCCTAATGATGTAGGTCTTTTGGAAATATCACCATATGTTGTGACATTGAAAGCCAATGTTAAATTGCCGCGCATTCCCCAATACAAGATCTCCAGCAAAGGTGAAAAAGCGTTGTTAGCGATTATTTATGATTTGATTGAGAAAGATGTAATTCAAGAGACAAGAGGCAACGTTTGTAATAGTCCGGTTCTGCCTGTCTTGAAGCATACTGATCCTTCCCAGCCACCTGTTTATAGGTTTGTGATTGACCTTAGGGAGGTGAATAAGATCGTTGTGCCACAGTTTCCAGTTGTCCCCGACATCACTACCCTATTGACAATGATTCCAGCTTCAGCCACTTGGTTCTCGGTGATTGACTTGAAGAATGCTTTCTTCAGCATCCCGATTGCCGAGGAGAGCAGAGATATTTTTGGCTTCAGTTTAGGAGGCCGAAGCTTCCGCTTCAAGCGCGCTCCTCAAGGCTACTGTGAAAGTCCATCAATATATAGTCAGGCTTTGAAAACACAGCTTGACACGATTGTTTTACCTGATGGTGCTACCCTTGTTCAGTACGTCGACTATTTGCTTGTAGCTGCAGATACTGAGGAGATTTGTAAAGAGACTACCTTGTCGTTGTTGCGTCATTTGTCTGATTTTCATCACAAAGAGTCTCTTTCTAGGTTACAATATTGCCGACAAGAAGTGACCTACTTAGGTCACCTCTTATCGAAGGAGGGAAGGAAACTGACCCCAGAAAGAATTCAGGCAATTGCAGAATTGAGTATGCCGGATGAACCTTGTGGCCACTCACTGGAGCTCAGAACTGCTGCTAATTTGTTCTACCCTGTTCTGCTGTGCAGGAAAGTCTCTCTCACCGTCTGAAGCCTGTGTTGGCTGTCTGGGGCTGATGCTTGTTGTTCTCCGTGTCGTGGTGCTGCCTCCCCCTGACTCGCTGGTGTGAGCGTGAGCTGCACTCGGCATGCTCTGCCTGTCGCTCCCAGCTGGAGTCAGAGGGGTTGAGGCCGGGGCGCATACAGCGAGTGCACCTAGCCTGGGGGACTGCGAGGACCAGAAACCTTAGCGAAGATCAGCTGGTTCCTCTTCCCCCAGGCGACCCGCCCACGGACACGCCCCCAACGAACTGGCTAAAGCTTCGTGACACCCGCTTCGCGGGCGCCACTCACTGGAGCTCAGAACTGCTGCTAATTTGTTCTACCCTGTTCTGCTGTGCAGGAAAGTCTCTCTCACCGTCTGAAGCCTGTGTTGGCTGTCTGGGGCTGACGCTTGTTGTTCTCCGTGTCGTGGTGCTGCCTCCCCCTGACTCGCTGGTGTGAGCGTGAGCTGCACTCGGCACGCTCTGCCTGTCGCTCCCAGCTGGAGTCAGAGGGGTTGAGGCCGGGGCGCATACAGCGAGTGCACCTAGCCTGGGGGACTGCGAGGACCAGAAACCTTAGCGAAGATCAGCTGGTTCCTCTTCCCCCAGGGGACCCGCCCACGGACACGCCCCCAACGAACTGGCTAAAGCTTCGTGACACCCGCTTCGCGGGCGCCACTCACTGGAGCTCAGAACTGCTGCTAATTTGTTCCACCCTGTTCTGCTGTGCAGGAAAGTCTCTCTCACCGTCTGAAGCCTGTGTTGGCTGTCTGGGGCTGACGCTTGTTGTTCTCCGTGTCGTGGTGCTGCCTCCCCCTGACTCGCTGGTGTGAGCGTGAGCTGCACTCGGCACGCTCTGCCTGTCGCTCCCAGCTGGAGTCAGAGGGGTTGAGGCCGGGGCGCATACAGCGAGTGCACCTAGCCTGGGGGACTGCGAGGACCAGAAACCTTAGCGAAGATCAGCTGGTTCCTCTTCCCCCAGGCGACCCGCCCACGGACACGCCCCCAACGAACTGGCTAAAGCTTCGTGACACCCGCTTCGCGGGCGCCACTCACTGGAGCTCAGAACTGCTGCTAATTTGTTCTACCCTGTTCTGCTGTGCAGGAAAGTCTCTCTCACTGTCTGAAGCCTGTGTTGGCTGTCTGGGGCTGACGCTTGTTGTTCTCCGTGTCGTGGTGCTGCCTCCCCCTGACTCGCTGGTGTGAGCGTGAGCTGCACTCGGCACGCTCTGCCTGTCGCTCCCAGCTGGAGTCAGAGGGGTTGAGGCCGGGGCGCATACAGCGAGTGCACCTAGCCTGGGGGACTGCGAGGACCAGAAACCTTAGCGAAGATCAGCTGGTTCCTCTTCCCCCAGGCGACCCGCCCACGGACACGCCCCCAACGAACTGGCTAAAGCTTCGTGACACCCGCTTCGCGGGCGCCACTCACTGGAGCTCAGAACTGCTGCTAATTTGTTCTACCCTGTTCTGCTGTGCAGGAAAGTCTCTCTCACCGTCTGAAGCCTGTGTTGGCTGTCTGGGGCTGACGCTTGTTGTTCTCCGTGTCGTGGTGCTGCCTCCCCCTGACTCGCTGGTGTGAGCGTGAGCTGCACTCGGCACGCTCTGCCTGTCGCTCCCAGCTGGAGTCAGAGGGGTTGAGGCCGGGGCGCATACAGCGAGTGCACCTAGCCTGGGGGACTGCGAGGACCAGAAACCTTAGCGAAGATCAGCTGGTTCCTCTTCCCCCAGGCGACCCGCCCACGGACACGCCCCCAACGAAACGTTTAAAATAACATCGCGATTCCCGCGACGCGGGACACGCGCGGGACCAAGCGCGGGGATAAGCCCGGGCAAAAGGGCGGGCCGTCTGTGGCCGTCCGGGGACGTCTGAGGACGGGCCGGGCCCCCCCCTTACATCCCGACTAATACTACCACAGAGAACACCGCACTCGGTAAGTCAACTTGCAGCTGACATCAGAGCCTACATCGGTGTTATCGTCTGAGAACCCATAACCCACAACAATCTAAAGTATATAGTTAAATAAATGGGTTTCAAAAAATTACGTTCCCGTACGATATTTATGAAAAGAATGGGGACCGAAAATGCTGTTCGGAAATCTACAGACAAGGCAATTAAACCTGGTCGGATAACGTTAACACCGGCAATTAGCACATACTTTACCACACTTACAACGAAAGACACTCAAAAATTGAATATATCCGCCAGAGAAACCTCTCCTAACGTTTCCGTAATCTTAAGGGAATTAGAATGCACTCCAACGATTCCTAACCAACAATCACAACTGTGTTTTCTGGCCACTGATCTAAGTAGTAAATCACCTTGCACTCCAGTTGAGTTACTAAACCCTCAACAAGAACAGATTACCCTAAAAACTTCTACTCCTATCAAAATTGGAGGGAGTTCAGCGCTATTGGTCGACTCAAATGTCAACAAATCAGTTCTAGGACTGCAAAACTTGGAACATGCAACAAGCCAAAACAATAAGGATAAAACATCTTTTCCAATCATCTTAACCGATCTCTCATCCGATCCTTTCAATATCAATTTCAAAACAAATAATAACATTATTAATACGACATCACCCATATCAAAAGCCCTGTTTTCACTGCAAGAGATTCTAGAATCTGTCCTCTCTTTTCTAGGAAATATTCTTGATAATTCTGATCAAACCCTGGATGTTCAGATAGGGATACTAAAACATCTAGTTAATAAGAAAAAGAAAAAAGACCTCCTCTTAGTAGAGGCAAACAATTTACCAACGAAAGCAAGATCTGAGCAAAATGACATATCGAAAGAACATAATAATGAACATAAGAAAAGCACACGTGATTTCGGTACCCAAACTTTTAAGACTCAAACACAACAAAAACAAAAGATGGAACATCCAAATGACTCAACAATATACTCCTTAAAAAAACTCTTTAAAGAAAAACATCAGCAAAAAATTAACAATTTCCCAATATTCAAAAAAAGAAGCGAAACAATTACACTGGTAAATAATTCTGTATTAGATAACCAGGAAATACCCATGTCTAATATATCAGCACAAGATAACGGAAAATCTACAGATAAAAAGAATCTGGAAAGTAACATAGAAGGAAGGAAAAGAAGGAGAAAAAAACCAATAAGGAGGTTTCAAAAAAAGAAAGCTCACAAACTAAAATTTCGACAGTCAGCTATAAAACAAAATCTTGAAGAGGAAGAAGTTGGAAAAATAACAGCACCTGAAAGTATAGCAAAATCAGCAACTAGGAAAAACCTTGAAGAGAAGTCGTTACAACTAGACCCAAGAGCGCAAGAATTTGTCTCTTTCAGACTTCTAGAGGAACCGACTCAAATTAATAATAATAAAATCATGGAACATCTCGACACGAACAAACAAAGAGAAAAAGAGTCTTTACCCAAAATTATACAATTCGAAGAACTTTTTCCTAGTGACTCATCCCCACTGAACAGAAGAAGGATAATACATCTACTGCGCCATATTAAGCCTCTACAATCACTGAGTAGCAACAAACTTGATTTAGTAACTTTTCCTATTAAAGACAACACTAAATTAGCAAGGGTAACATTTTGGTCATCCGTTATCCCAGAAATCATCCTGAACGATAAGGAGATACTATACAAACAAGGCTATGATGTTGTGGAAAGAAAAGAATCAATGGTCAATACAGTTCCAATTGGGTATGACGCCCAAATCAGTGCACTCTCCAATACATACAGGAAACAATTTCCAGGAGATAATGAAGTGTTGGAAGACCAAGCTATCATGCACTCAGATACCTATTCTGTAGGGCAAGAAAAACTAAAAATTCTGGTGAACAAAGGTAAACGGGCCGTTTGGTATCAAGCTCCTAAAATACCTGTGACCGATAATAGCACAAAGTCTTGGGCTTGGGTATCAGAGACTCTAAATAGCAACAAACCCAAGATATCTCAACAACAATCTGTTTAGCACTGGCATAAAAATAACCTCCTGGAACATCGCAGGTGGAATTAAGAACAAATTGCTCATGGCCACTAGAAATCGGCCGGATATCTTGATTTTACAAGAAACATGGGCAACCGAACCTACAACTGTTCAAAATTATTATGTTTACGAAATTCCGGCAATAAACACACATCGAGGTCATGCTAAAGGCGGTTTAGCTATTCTATTAAGTGAAGAATATCTGTGGGCCTAGGAACTACTAGATACCAACTTAAACAACCTCCAGTGCATCAAAATTTCCGTTAAAACATACAGTACAGCTCACCCTAAAACAATTCTCATCTTTAATGTATACGCTCCTCCAGGTAAAAAGCATGATATAATACTCTTAAATATCATGGAAAGGATTGAGAGTATAACAGAAAACCATCTTCACTCATCCTTTTTAATTGTCGGCGACTTCAATAGTAAAATTTCTAATTTTGAAATTAATAAATGGGCAAAACAACACTCAGAAGAAGGTCTGGACATCATATCTCCACAATTCCCGGAGGGCATACTGACCGACAAAAGAGGGAAACTGTTATTATCAACACTGACAAACATCAATGGAGTAATATTGAATGGTACCATAGAAGGGGATATCCCTGCAAATTATACCAGACGGGGAAATGGGACTTCATCTATAATTGATTATATAATCACAAGTAATGATTTGCTAGAAACAGTTTCATATCTGCTCAACCAGTTCTGTCAAGAAAGCGATCATACTCTAATGCACTTGACAACAGATTGGTTACCTAAATATTCTGCAGCCTGTCACATAACATATCTAAAAAGCAATGTAGTGGTGAACAATGAAAAGAGACGCATATTCTGGAACTCTCATACCATCCACAAAATTACGTCTCTGATTGATCATTCAAAACTTTTAACGAGAATATTCTCAGAAAATCCCATCGAAAATTTTGAATCCATTATAATAGAGTACAGATCCCTTATCCTTAAGATGACAGCAAAGGATTCAGCTGGCAACAGTAGGAACAAAGATAAAAATAAGCGCATCTTTAAGAACTCTAAAGTAAAGAAAAAATTAAATAAATACATACGCGCACAATATATGAATCCCACTCCAGAAATAAAAAAGGAAATAAATAAAACCAAAAATCAATTAAGACGCGAGAATCTGAGACATAAAAAAACCTTACAAGATCGTAACTGGGTAGATATCCAGATAGCGGCAAACAAGAACGACCAGCGCAAATATTGGTACCTAATAGGAAAACTTACTGGATCCAAAAAGAAACTACAATCAATACCGGTCCCTCCGGATGCCTGGGAAAGTTTTCTGACAGACCTTTACAGACCAAACTTAATAGTTCCATCAGAAAGCAGTGGGGTCTACAATAAAGAAAAAGCTAAACTTCCACTAAATAAAATCACCGTAACATCTATCGAACTAAACATACGTAAAGCAAGAGCAACAGGAGCGTCTGGCCCAGATCAGATTCCGATCAAAGCACTAAAAATCGCCCCAAAGGAATGGAGTCAGCTGCTACATCCTCTTTTTAATTATATCTTAGATACTGGCCAAGTTCCAAAATCATGGCAGGGAAGTATAATTATCCCGATCCATAAAAAGGGAAGCAAAACCCGGGCAAGCAATTTTCGTCAAATAGCACTTATGGACTCCGTGGGCAAGGTATTTGCAGCAGAAATTTTACATCGTCTAAAAGAATGGGCCTTCACGACTGGCCAGATACCGATGTTTCAAGCAGGCTTCAGGCCTAAACATTCGGTAACTGACAACATCGCAGTTATCCAAACCATCATCGACAAATATATAACACAAAAAAATCAGGTTGTATATGCTGCCTTCATAGATTATTCTACGGCATTTGACCGGGTAGACCGACCAACATTGTGGGGAAAATTAAGGAAACTTGGCATAAACGAACAACTACTACAGTCTATAATTAGCTTACACACCAATACTTGGTGTCAAGTTCAAATGGGGGGAGAAAGAGGTTACACGGAAAGAATTAAAACTGAAAACGGACTAAAGCAAGGGTGCCTCCTAGCCCCAATATTATTCTCCCTCTACCTAAGCGACCTGTGCCATTACCTGCAATTGGGCTCTAACCTACCTCCAAAAATTGCTGATCAAAAAATAATTGCTTTATTGTATGCTGACGACATAGTGTTGTTGGATCTTACCCCCTTTGGACTACAAACGTCACTCGACATTTTACACAAATACTCTAAAGAAAATTATCTAGTCCCAAACATTCAAAAAACAAAAGTGCTGGCCTTCTCGGGGAGGAAACAAAGCGCAAAATATACCTGGAGATTAGGAGGGGAAAAGATAGAAGAAGTTAAGGACTATCCCTACCTCGGCAGGATCCTTTCAAAAAACTTATCTAACACCACGCAACTGAATAATTTGTCAAGGAAATCAGATATACATGTCGCGGCCCTCCTGAGACTCTATAGCGCAACAGGGAATAGACATTTTTCATCTCTGATAAACCTCTATAAAGTAAAAATATCTCCTGTACTTTCTTACGCGACGGAGTACATCCCCATAAAACAATGGGCTTTTATGGATCGGAAAGAGGGGAAGATTTTAAGAAAAATTATGAAACTGTCAGATGCAGTTCCTGTCCAAGCACTGAGACTGGAACTATCAGTGACCAGTTCCTATGCAGTAGCAATTGCAAATGTAATAAGGTGGGCCTACAACTTATTGCACGCAAAAGAGAACACACTAAGGTCACTGTTGAAAAAAGAAACCTTTGAGTCCGATGCTAAAAAGCAAGTCTTTAGAGGGAACATGGTTGAAGCATTTCGTGTAGCAAATATTACCGTTGATATGCTGCAAAATTGGTCACCAGCACAACTAAAACTGTTCTTAAAATGCTTTACCCCAAAGCTCAGTTATGAAGTGGACTCTAGACACTGCACCAAATTATCTACTTATAAACCATTTGCAGATTCCTTAGAATTTAAACAAAGTCGGCCTTATATTGGGCTAACCTTAACACATGGTGCTAGGAGAACAATTGCTATGCTTCGACTGGGCATACTTCCCGTACTTTCATTTATCTCAAGATGGTCCCCGGGGGAATCTGCTTTATGTACATTGTGTGCTGGGGGTGACCAGACTCTGGAACACGTTCTATTTGTATGTCCGAACCAGATTGTAATTTCTGCGCGCACTAGATTTTTAGCACCAATATATCGCACATGTAGAATCACGACAGTTAGAGAACTTATTGCTCTTTGCAAGCAACCTCCGAATGAATTTGTTTGTTTTAACTTGTATAAATTTCTAAAATCGTTTTTATCTCTGTATTGACAATATTGAATTTCTTTTTATATGTAACTTGTATAATATATTTTGTGGTCCTCTGTTGAGTACCAGTACAAATAAACTTTTTGACTTGACTTTTGACTTGACTTGAGTATGCCAAGGACACAGAGAGAAGTGCATGCTTTCTTGGGCATTACATCATATTGTAGGCAATGGATACCGAATTTCTCATTGTTGGCCAAACCCTTGGTGGCATTAACTTGTAAAGATACACCGAATCCCATTCCGTGGTCTGAAGAGTGTCAGAAAAGTTTTTCCGAATTACGTGACGCATTGTGTTCGGCTCCTGTGTTGGGTACCCCCCGACTACAGTAAGCCCTTTACACTATATGTCCATGAGAAGGAAGGGTGTGCATTATCAGTATTGACACAGTCTTTTGGGGACAAGCAACGTCCATGCGCGTATTTCTCGTCAACTTTGGATCCAGTGGCTAGGGCACTGCCAAGTTGTTTAAGAGCCACAGCAGCAGCAGCTGTTTCTATCCGACAGTCTGCTGGGTTGGTGATGAATAACATGCTTATCGTGATGGTCCCGCATGCGGTAGACACCTTGTTAAATAGAACCAAGACACAGCATTTAACTAGTGCTCGATTGTCAGGTTATGAGTTAACCTTATTAGCAAGTCATGTCCACATTGAAAGATGCAGCGCACTAAACCCAGCCACGTTATTGCCAATTCCAGTTGAGACAGAGGATGCTGAAAAGCAGCACGACTGTTTCTTTAGGACAGAAGAAGAAACGAAAGGGAGAGTAGACCTTAGGGACACTCCTCTTACAGAATGTGATGGTACTTTGTGGGTTGATGGTTTGTGTTTCAAGTTGCCGAATGGTGATACGACTGCGGCATATGCTGTTACGACTTTGCACACTACTGTTGAAACCGCACGTATCCCACAAAATTCAACGCAAGCTGCAGAGTTGATTGCACTTACGAGAGCATGCGTGCTGGTGAAAGGAAAACGAGTGAATGTGTACACTGACAGTCAGTATGCCTTTGGTGTTGCTCATAGTTTTGGACGTTTGTGGCGTGAACGTGGTTTTCTGACTTCACATGGTGCTAAGATCCAGCATGGCCAGTTGGTAAATGAGCTTCTTGAGTCACTGACCTTGCCATTGCAAGTGGCGATTGTGAAATGCAGTGCACACAAAAAGATTACAGATGATGTTGGTCGTGGAAATGCGTTTGCGGATGAAGTCGCGAAAGAAAATGCAAGGAATGTGATGAGTCGAATGTATGTTGCGGGTCCGGCGAGATGGGTTCCGGATAGAGGCATGTGTGAAGATACGATTGAGAGTGTGAAGTCCATCCAAGCTGAAGCTACAGAGAAAGAACTGAAGGTGTGGAGAGAAAGCACGGGTAAATTGGATGCGAATGGTTGTTGGGTTGAATTGTCAGAACATCAGCGTTGGTTGTTACCCGATGCGTATGTGCCTGCAGTGGTTACAATGGCGCATGGAATGGCACACATCAGTGTTAAAGGGATTAGCAAGTTACTGGCTCCAGTATGGCAGAACACTAGAATCCCTAAATATGCAGAGAACATAGTCAAGAACTGTATGGTGTGTTTGAAGTATAACCCTGGTAGGGGAACCTCAACTCCTGGTCATTTTGCTCCTCCTACGTACCCGTTCGAGGTTTTGCAGCTAGATTTCATCCACATGGAGAGGTGCAACAACCTGAAATACGGGGGGAGGAGCCAAGCGGGCATCCGAAATGGCCGCATAGCCGCTCGGCTCCGTGAGCCCTTTTGCCCAACACGACTATCCTGCTACATATCCTGACTCATGACGGCATATTTCGATGAAAGAAAGAAACAGAACACCTACCATCTACGTCTGAAGCTCCTCCGTGCCGCCGATCCTGAGAATTGTCCCCGGCCATTCCGCGGCCTGCGCGATGCTGAGACCGGGGCGTTGACTAGGCGGGGCCTTCGGCAACAGACGCGGCTCCGACGGCCATTGATGGCGGCCGGGAACTCTCCTGTGGGGGCCGATGACCTGAAAGACCGTTGCCCGTGGTAACATCCTGAGCCGCTTGACGGGGACCTGTGAGGGGCTGTGTGGTGGCGTGGAATCGGAGGGGGCACTTGCCTTCCGCCCCCCCTTCCCCAGGCTGCGCCGCCCGAATATAGCCAAGGATCGCCCCTGACATTGGCGGGCAGCCCCGGGGCCCGGGGGGACTTTAGCCTTTTGGTGGCTCTCCCTTCTGGACCCTGCCCCACAGTTTGTTTGCCCTGGGGTTACTCCTGCGGTGCCTCCACGGTGAGGCCTGGTCCTTGACTGTGGTGCCGAAGGGCGTGACCGCTTGGTTCAAAATGGCGGCTGGTGCCCTTCTTCACGGTTCGCATCCAGGTTGGGAGATTGTTCCAGAGATGGGGCCGGACTGCACGATAGAGTTTATGCCATGGGATGTGTTGGCTGCCCTAATGGATCTGCACGAAAACGTTGGCCGCCTTGGTTGTGATCTGGGTGCAAGGAAGGGCGCTATTGTTGTTTCGTCATCTATGGGGGCTGCGGTCCTGTCCCAGGAGTCGGCCGATACACTTGCGGCTGTCCCCATGGGGGAGGTTCTGGACCCTCGTGTGCACCTTGGGCCGTTTGGAAATCAGGTCCCTGTGCCCGTGCGGACCGTTTTGACTGCTCGTCTGTCTGCATCCTTGGGACACGTGCTTTGCTGGTGGATGGGGACAGAGCACTGTTCTACTCCTTGGACTGGCCGGGACGTATCGAGGCGGTGGCCGGGCTGTTGGTATCTCCTCTCCTGGAAGCTGTTATTTATTACCAGCCTTGCGATGTTCGTGACACCGGAGTTGCTGTCCCCTGCTCTTCGCTATCTATTTTTGTATGGAGTCGTATTATCGCACTGTTTTATGGCTTCGCCACGTCTGGGCCCCTTCATTCTGCTCGGACCCTTGGGACTTTGTTTCATATTGGTTAATAAGAGACCTTCCGGTGGGACTACTGCAAGACAAGGTCAGGGATGAAGTGGCCTCCATTCTAAATGTTTCATCGCTGATGAATGATTCAGCGGGTGTTCTTGTTGATATTTCATTGCTCTAGCGTTTGGGATTTGCTGTACTTTTTATGGTGTCGATGCCTTTATGGGACTTCATGGTGTGTGAGATGCTGAGCGGGGCAGGGCGGCGTGATGAGGGCCCTCCTCCTGCCTATTTACTTCTTTTATTTCCCTTCCTTTTCCCTATCCTTCTATATTTCGGGTTCTATTAGGGCGACAGGCACGCGGCTAGGGGGTAGGCCATGGCCTTCTGCGGGTGTGCAGGGTGGGGGGTTGTGGGATGGGTGATAGCTTAGTATTTGTTTCTATGGCCCTTTAGTCTTTCTTTTCTTTTCATGTCGTCGTCGTCCATGTCCTTGTGGGGTGTTTGTGGTTGGGGGGCGGGGTTTGGGCCCGTTAATGATGGGATCGTGCTTCTACCTCTCCTTTTTTATATAATTTACTTCCTGGTGCCCCCCCGTGTTGCTATTGATTCAAATATCCTGATTTGTCCACTGCCACGAGACTGGGCGCGACTGTACGTTTCTTTCTCTTTGTTTGTTTCTTTTTTTCTCCTTATTTGAAAATGAACCTCTCACGTTCTGATTCCATACTATCGTGCCTACTTCCGAATCATGTGCTGTTGTTATATTATCCTGGACTTCGTATTGCTCTACTTATACCACTCGCTTGCAAAGTTTTGGATTTGTCTAGCGGCCGGCCGTGATGGTTGTAGGCCCATAACTGTAACTATGGTTGCTGCAAATAAAGGTTCACCAAAAAAAAAAAAAAAAACTGAAATACATACTCGTTGTTGTTTGTGCCTTTTCGAGATGGATAGAAGCATACCCATTGAAAGACAATAGTGCCTTATCGACAGCTAAAGCCCTTGTCAAAGAATTCTTCCCCAGGTTTGGAATGCCGAGAATGGTCTGGAGTGATAATGGGAGTGAATTTGTGGGACGAGTAATGAAGAGAGTATGTGAAGGGCTAGGCATTGATCAAAAGTTCCACGCTGCAAATCACCCCCAATCAGCTGGATTAGTAGCATGCTATAACGGCACCCTAAAACTGAAACTGGCCAAAATCCAAGCGAGCACTGGTCTTACATGGCCTGACGCTCTACCCTTGGCACTCAAATCAACAAGAATGACTGTACACTCAAGAGTGGGACTTAGCCCCTATGAGATAGTGTTCGGCCGTCCGGCCAACATCTGGGGAGTGCCAAGGCCCACAAAATTCAGTGAATTAGAGCACCCTGTACTGCTTGATTATCTGTACGAATTGATGGCTAAATTGCGTGTTTTACACCAACAGGTACATGACACTCTACCTCAAGCTACTGAAGCTCCAGGACATCCTATCGATCCTGGAACCTATGTACTCGTAAATAATTTCCAGCGGACAAAGAATGATGAGCCCCGCTGGACTGGTCCTCACCTAGTACTTCTGTCCACAAGATCAGCTGTTCGAGTGGAAGGAAAGAAACACTGGATCCACGGGACCCATTGCAAGAGGGTCCCTTTACCTCTGCCTCACGACCGGTGGGTCCAGGAGGGGATTGCTGACTCTGAGACAGAAACTTTGCCTCGCTTCCTGCTCTTTAGTGATGCACAGGTAAAAGGAACAAACTCTGCACGCGAGAGTGATGACATTCTGCAAGGATCTGTGCCACCGTCAATGCGATTGAACACTACAGAGCCTGAACTTTTGTTCCAGGACCAGACAACACCTGGAAGAACACATTACAATTTGAGGCCGAGAACTAGGACTATGGACAAATAAAAATCGTTTTTTTTGAAAGTGCAGCTCTCTCTCCCCTCTGAGAAACTTGCTTATTTTTGTTTTTCGAACCGCCATCCGGGTTCTGTTGCTAGGGTCGCGGTTGTCAAAGTCTTTGGGGTGCAGCCGAAGACGTTAGGTCGACGGTTCTGGTTGGTCTAAGGGAGTTGCCCTGGACTGACAGAAGCATTCCTTAGCATAGAACACCCTACCGCCGCGGGCAGCAATTCTAGAGGATGGAATTTTTCAAGACGGAGAGACCTGCCAAATCAATGAACTTTGAAACCAGAATATGCACAGTGATGGCAAAAACACGATTTTTGATAATATGCATTTTCATGTTGTGTAGTATAATGACGTTTTTAATAGGCTATGCTCTATTCACTTTGAGTGACATTTGCACACACTACACAACCCACACCTCCTTCTCTTGTCTCCCCGCATTCTTTTCACCCTCTGCCTGAACACGAGTCTGCCAGAAGGTTGGAGTTTGTAAATAATTCATTCGTTCAGCTCTTACACCAGCAGATAATGAACACTACTAATTGTTGGGTGTGTGGACTTATGCCACACACAACAGATAAAGGTATCCCATATTTTGTCTTGCCATTTAGCTACTATGGTTCCTTATGGGCATTTCAAACGATGTTCCTATTTGCTATCGAACCATACCCCCCACGTTCCACGAGAAGTAACTCAAGCAACAAAGCATTAGTGGTGGGAATCACAAATATGAGCAGAGATATTGACACGTATAGAACGATTCCCAGAGATGAGCTGAAGGCTTACAGTAGATGGAACACAACAGGGTATGGAGTTGCCTTGAGTGAAAACATGCTAGCAAAGAGATCCTCCCCGATCTGGACCGTACCCCATCAGGGTCACCTATGTCTGCAGGGAAATGGCAAGAACCCCAGAGCTCAGTTAGGGAAGAGTGTCTGTACTGAAACTTATGTCTTTTCGTCCCAGACCTCTCCTCCATTCTTAGCAACTAAGGGTACCTACTTCATCTGCCACAATAGAGCATATACATGGTTGCCCCCTGACTTCTCGGGCACATGTTTTATTTCGTTTTTGTTGCCTCCCACCTACACGGCCGCGGCAGATTACCATAGGACAAGGACAGTTAGAGGTGTCGTGAGTAAAGACGACACTACGGGTCAGGAGTTTGGTGACTTCGTAAAAGGTTTTCTGCCGTTTTGGGGGCCTATGGTGAACAGCAGGAACTACCGGTGCCCTTAGTAACTTGACTGCGGAGCTCCAGTCGGACCGCCTTATGACTCTTCAGAACAGGGTTGCATTAGACGTCATACTTGCAGACCGAAGTGGGGTATGTAAAGTGATCCAATCAAGTTGCTGCATTTTTCATCCCAGATAACGCTCCGACAGTATACCAGGCCATCTCCAAACTGCATAAAATCTCTGAATCAATTCATGTGGATAAAGGGGACTGGTCACTGATGGGGTGGTTCTGGGAGCTGATATCGGCCTGGGGATGGAAATTTCTGATAGTCATTGGGATGGCCTTAGCCATTCTTTTCCTGTTCTGCCTATGTGTACAGTGCGCTCCTGCAATATGCGGCCTCTGTGCTACATCATGTGTAAAGAGACCTGTATCAAGAAACGAGCTAAGTAGCAGGATGATGCTACAGCAACATCTCAATGACTTTGTGAACATAGACCTAGACTCAGATTAGCATGAGTATTGGTTATTTTGCCTATGTAAGGGCAAAAGAAGGGTCTGTGGTACTGAAATTCTGGACCCGTGTTATAAACCTCATAGTATCAAAACAATTTTGGTATCAGCAGACCGGAAATGACGAGTATACTATGCACAAGCATTTCCGTCACGATCGAGTGACGAAATCACCCTGAAATCAGTATTTCCGTTCCGAACCCTCGGGTTCCATTTTGTGAACGGCATCCATTTTGTGATTGCCCTCACATAGCCAATTGACTAAAAGCCAAAACCTGGTCCGAAGGACACGTACACCTTAGCTGACTCCTCTGTGACCTGGGCAAGCTGACTCCACTGCCCGAAGCCAAACCTGTTCGGCCAGGTCCTTCCCCAGTGGCCGAGCGAGATTAGTATCAAGGCACAACATATCATAAACCTTTTATCGCACACAAACCATGCCTAATCTTACACACACCTGTCTCTGTTTCTTGCTTTATGACTTGCTTTACGAGGAGGAGGTGCCCGATTTAATTGGGGGTCCGTCGATATCTGATGAAAATACTGGGTCTTGCCGGGTAATCAAATACGGGCTGGACGAACTAAAATATGTGCTTGTCATCATGACCCTGCTTTTCCTTTGTAGTGAAAATATGTGTATGGTCAACTGTAAAATAAGGAATTTGTGCCCGAAGCTTATTATTTTGTATAAAAGACGAAGGCTGGCTTTGTAAGTTTGAGCAGTCTCCTGAGAACATACATGCCGTTGTACTTCTAGGATACCTGTTACTGGCTGCAGCCAATAAATACGATCTTTGACTGCACCCAGAAGACTCTGTGTTTCTATAGTCTGAAACAGGAAGGACTCAGAGTTTTCAGGTGTGTTCCATGGCACCGCCGGGTCCATAAAAACCCGATACTCCACTGTGGTTGAAGTCTGATGTCCCAAAGACTTCAGCAGGAGGCAAGCTCTTCTCTCAAGCCCTTGGAGATCCTTCACAAGTTGAATAAAGCATACACAAATTTTCTTTCTCCTTTCTTTGGCAGTCAGGCAACCACTGCAGGCCAATCCCCCAAGCAGCACTTCAGCTTAGGGATAGTCTCTCTGGTTCAACTCCTCAGCAAAGGTTTCTTGTTGTTGTCCAAAAGGGATTTAAAGTTCTGGGGTTTGGGTTCCTTCTTTTATACACAGTTTCTCCTTGTTCTCTGAAGGCAGAGAGGACTTTGCCTAGTTTAAACCAGTTTTGGTCAGTCCTGGACCACTCTAATTACATGACTCCTTCTTTCCTTTCACAGTTCAGGGCAGAGACATCAGAAGCACCACAGGAGGTGGAGCCAGCATTGTGGAGGGAAGGCACAGTCCTATTCAGGTCCCAGGTGCAACTCCTCGCTCCCATCTAGATGCAGATCTCTCTATTCATCACTGGGCTGACTCACCCGGTCTCCTGGAATCCCACAGCTCCTGTCACTCAAACTCCAGACAAATAATACACAACCAAGTAGAGGCAGGCTTGGATAGTTAGACAAGAAAATACCTACTTTATAAGTCTAGTGATTGCTGTTAACTCCACTGTGCATACATAACCAATAGTATATGGACCTACTGAAGCATAGGTGTGGTTTCTTCAGGCTACAATTTGTGGTGTAATTGAGAGGATCATTTATGTCTCTGGTGGCATGCTAAAAAGCTACTAGATATTAGTTGCCAACTGAAACAGCAACTGGCAATGATGAAGTAAAGAACACACAAACACTGTTCAAAAAAATATGGCAACAGTTTGTGGTGCTTAGGGCCCAAGTGAAAGGCAAACTACACCATGTTCTGGACAGGAAAAACATATTAGGGATCTGGCAATGGCGTGGTTGGGCTTATATCAGTGCAGTCCCAGAGAGGAAAAAGAAATTGTTGAACTCATCCAAATATTCTATCCAAACGTTTATGATGATGAGTCAGTGGCTGCTGATATAAGTGACGAATATTTATGGTTCAATCTGGGTTTCAAACTCAAAATTGACCACACTGAGGCATTAAAAGCTCTAATTTCAATTGAGGAAGTGATTTGGTCCATACACTGATTAAAGCTAGTTAAAGCTAACCTCTCCTACAGGCGCCACCCTATTTAGGCTCCATGTCTTCCTCCGCGCTCAGCAGAATCGCGCAGCGGGCACGCGCCGAAGTCGCGCCTAAGTCCAGCCCTTCTGCGCTGAGATCGCGCCTGGGGCCTGGGAGGCTTGGCTGGTGACAGCTGATCTGCAAGTAGGTTTCGGTTATTCCAGACAATCTTTGCTTGCCTTGAAGCCTTTAGTTAGGCCTTGCCACCACACCATTGCACCTGAAGGCTTCCTAGTTAGGACGGGTTGTGAATGCTTGAGCAGTTGTGCTGGAAACGCTACTTCCCGGAACATACAGTCTAGTAGTGGTGCTCCTGAGTCTGCCTCCAACATAACGACGGTAGGAGGGTTTCTTAATAACGCTAGGTCTTTGATAAAAAATAACGTTGCTTTCAGGGACTTTAGGAAACCTACGTGGGTTTTTATCACTGAGACATGGGCTTTCCGATGCCTCGGGACCGGATCTGATAGATGCTATTCCCACTGGGTATGCCCTGGCCAGGATGGATCGAATTGGCCGGCGAAGAGGAGGAATAGGAATTCTCTACAAGGATTCTCTCATATGCTGTACTGAATTCCTTTCCACTCCCTCTGACTCCTTTCAGGCCTTGTATTTCTCCGTCAATTCCACCCCCTCTGTTTCCTTTTCCGGTCTCCTGTTTTACAGACAGCCAGGCCCTAGGTCATCCTTTAGCCAGGATTTGATTAAACTGCTAGAACCATTTATTGAGAGGCCCAACATTACTCTCCTGTGCGATTTTAATTTCCATTTGGAAAACATGGGATCTAGAGACACTCAGATCCTTTTTTGGATACGTTGGACTCCTGTGGTCTGACCCAGTTTGTGGTTGGTCCTACCCACCTGGCTGGGCATACACTTGATGGAGTCTTCTCCAATGATCCCAGGTTGAAGGTGGTCCCTCCGGTCCCGTTGGCTTGGTCCGACCACTCGGCCGTTCCGCTAGAGCTGTCATTTCAGGATGTACCCTCTTTTTATTTGGATGCTAAGAAGTGGGAACTTAGAAGGAACCTTAAAGCTGTTAATAATGAGGTTCTTTCTCCGTACTTGAATAAATTGACACCTTCTGAATTGCAGGAA
Source organism: Lissotriton vulgaris (assembly GCF_964263255.1). Taxonomy (NCBI): domain Eukaryota; kingdom Metazoa; phylum Chordata; class Amphibia; order Caudata; family Salamandridae; genus Lissotriton; species Lissotriton vulgaris. Next base: position 87,057 of record NW_028244125.1, on the reverse strand, counting down.
GCCAACTCTGCTGCCCTTGAACTCGCAAGTACCATTTCAGGAGCATTGGTTTCTCTGGCTCCCTTTAACCCCATGCGCGCTGCGGTTTTTCCCGCTGTGCGCTGAAGTTTTCAAAAACCTGCGGTTCATGACGAGCTCAGCTCGTCATGAGTGTACGAGAGGCGTACCTCATGATGAGCTGAGCTCGTCATGTGCGTCGAAGGGGTTAAACAGCACTACTCCGCGAGAAAGAGTCCTTCTGCTCCCTGGTTCTCGGATAGACTTAGGCTTCTGAGACAAGGATGTCGTAAACAGGAGAGACTCTGGAGGGCTCAGCTGGATCCCTCAGAGAAGGAACAACATAAACTATGTTTAAATGAGTATAAGCTAGCCATTATGAACGAAAAGAGGGCCTATTTTTCAAAAATAACTGCCTCCCTTACCTCTCCCAGAGATCTTTTTAAAATCATTGACTCCCTATCCTCTCCCCAAGCAGCTGATCCTATAGTGGAATCTCAGGAGTTGTGCGATAACATCTCGATCTTTTTCCATTCAAAGATCGTGGACATCTACAGCTCCCTTGAATCCCTTAATCTTGGTATGTCCCCTCCCACTAATGCTGCCCTTGTCAGAGGTCGGAGCTTGTCCGGTGCACACCCCTCGAGTTTCCTGTCCTTCTCCCTTCTTACTCCTAAGCTGACGAATCAGCTCCTGGATAACATCAAATCGGGCTCTCCTTTAGACTCCTGCCCGCTTAAAGTTCTGAAGGCCTGTTGGGAGGTTGTTATCCCCCCTCTCATGAATGTCATGAATCGTGCAATTTCGGAGGGAGTGTTCCCTTCTCCATGGAAGATGGCGGTTGTTAAACCCCTTCTTAAAAAATCTACATTAGACCCAGGGGCTTTAAAATACTTCTGCCCTATCTCACTCCTTCCTGCTCCTGCAAAGATGCTGGAATCTCATCTTAATCGGCACCTTACTTCTTTCCTCCGGGATTCTGCCCTCTTGGATATTTCCCAGCATGGCTTTAGGAGTTCTCATAGTACTGGGACCGCGCTCACGGCAGTTGTCAATAACATCCGCTCTCAGGTCGATAAGGGCCATACCACTCTTTTGGTACTGTTAGACCTGACGGCGGCTTTTGACACCCTATCCTCATCTATTTTGGTTACGCGCCTTAGGGATATAGGGGTTCGAGGTCCTGCACTGAGTCTCCTGGCTTCCTTTCTTAATGAAAGGGAACAGAGAGTAAAGCTGGGCCAGTTCTTTTCTGCCCTAAGCCTGTAAATTGTGGGGTCCCTCAGGGCTCTTCATTGAGTCCTTTATTATTCAACATCTATGTGACCCCACTTGACAGGGTAGTTAGATCTTTTGGGCTGGAAGTATTGTGGTACGCCGACGACACCCAAATAATGGTTTCCCTTACGCAGCCCGTGACGGAATTAGCTCAGAACTTCAGGAAGTGCATGGAGGCTGTGTCGCAGTGGATGGTACAGAACTTCCTGAAGCTAAACAGGGAGAAAACGGAGGTGCTGATATTTGGGGGTAGTCAGAATATCTGGTCAAACGATTGGTGGCCTGCCTCTATTGGAGACTGCCCTCCTCGCCGTCAGTTTGCCAAGAACCTAGGGGTGTTGATGGATACTACTCTTTCCTTCGACCGTCAGGTCAGTAGGACTGTCTACACCTGCTGTGGTATTATTAGGGTTCTTAGAAAAATTGCCCACTATCTCTCCCCTGATGCTCGGAAACAGGCCACTGTGGCATTAGTCTCCTCAAGACTGGACTACTGCAATGCCCTTTATGTGGGCATTAATAAAAGCCTTATACACCGTCTCCAGATGGGCCAGAACGTGGTGGCAAATATGGTCCTACATCTACCTAGACTGGCTTCAGCCACAGCAGCTCGGAGAAGCCTACACTGGCTTCCCATTGAGTCCAGTATCTCTTTTAAGATTCTTTGTCTTTCCTATGGGGCCCTCCACGGTACAGGTGCTGAGGGTCTTAGGTCACTCATCCATCTCTACTCTCCTAGTCGATCCCTTCACTCCTCTAACAAAAATCTTCTTGAGGTCCCTAGGTTTGTAAGAGCCAAATGGGGAGGTAGAGCATTCTTTACGGTTGTACCCAAGCTATGGAACTCCCTCTCCCCTGAACTCCGAGGGCAACCCTCACTCGCTTTGTTCCGCAAAGCATTGAAAACCTAGCTTTTTTCTGAAGTGTATCTGTAAAAGTCCTCATTGGTGTCTATACATTACTTGACCAGCTTAGGCGCCTTGATGCCCTTGGGCTAAGTTGCGCGATAAAAGACTCCCCCAAAAAAAAAACTCCCTATTCCGATAGTGTTAAGATGGCTTTCTACAAGATATTCTGCACACCACTAGTCCCATGACTGGATAGGCTGTTCAACTTCTTTGGATAATCCAATTCTCTGCCGGACTCCATGCTGAATGTGGTGGTTATAGTAATTTCAAAGCCAGATAAGGACCCAACTCATTGTGACTCTTAAAGTCTTCCATCTGAAAATCATCTTCCATCTGAAAATCAAGTCACTCTACGACAACTTTAACGACCAGACACCCAACTCTGAATCTACTTCCTGCTCCAGCAACACCAGCCAGCCCACCATCTCCTCCTGGACCCCAGTCACCACCGAAGACACCTCCTCGACCATGAAAGGCATCCACTCATGGGTCCCCGCAGACCCTTCCCCCCACACATCTTCCACATAGCCGCCATTGCCATCGCGCCCGAACTACGACACACCATCAACACCACCTTCAAGACCGGCACATATCCCGACGACTGGAAACGCGCAGAAGTCAGGCTCCTGCTCAAGAAGCCCTCAGCAGACCCCACTGACCTCAAGAACTACCGACCCATCTTCCTCCTCCCCTTCAGGGCCAAAGTCACAGGAAAGACCGTCAATACACAACTAATTGAATTCATTGAAGCAAACTCCATCCTGGACCCCTCCCAATCAGGATTCCACAGCAACCACAGCACCGAAACCACCCTACTCATGACCACAGATGACATCCATATCCTCCTCGACCAAGGACACACTGCAGCCCTGATCCTACTCAACCTCTCTGCAGCATTCAACACTGTCTCCCACCGCACACTCACCGCCAGACTCCACAATGCTGGCATACAAGGAACCGCCCTCGACTGGATCCGCTTGTTCCTCACTGGCAGAACCCAAAAGGTCAGACTACCACCCTTCCTTTCCGAACCAACAGAAAACAACTGGGGAGTGCCCCAAGGATCATCGCTCAGCCCCACGCTCTTCAACATCTACATGCACCCCCTCGCCGCCATCGTCAGAAAGCATGGACTCAGCATAGTATCCTACGCCGGAGTCATCCAGCTCATCCTCTCCCTCACCAAAGGACCCAATCACCACCTGATTCAACTTCCAGGAAGGAATGAAGGACATCGCATCCTCGGAGAAGACAGAAGTCCTCGGACGCCCCCCCTTGGCTTGGGACGACACCTGGTGGCCCACAGCCCTCGGCAGGCGCCCCACACCCACTAACCACGCCGGAAATCTAAGCATTGTACTTGACTCCTCCCTCTCCATAACCCGACAGGTCAACGCTGTCACCTCCAGCTGCTTCAACACCCTCCAAGACCTTCAAGTGGATCCCCCATGAATCAAGGAAAGCTGTCACCTACAAGCTCATCACCAGCAACGCCCTCTACGCCAGGATCAACAAGTCTCTTATCTGCAAACTCCAGACCACACAGAACAACGCAGCCAGACTCATCCTCGACATCCCTCAACACGAGCACACCACTCATCACCTACGAAACCTCCACTGGCTTCCTGTCGAGAAGAATAGTCACGTTCAAGTTACTCACCCACGCCTACAAATGTATCCACAACACTGGACCCAAATACCTCAATGAGAGAATCTCCCTCTGCGTACCCAAAAGAAACCTCGGATCCACTGATCTCACCGAAATCCTGCGCATCCACAGAGCCAGAACAGATGGAAGAACCTTCTCCTACGTTGCAGCCAAGACCTGGAACGAGCTCCCGCTCAACATCAGACACGCCCCCTCCCTGAACATCTTCAGGAAGCCACTCCAGACCTGGCTCTTTGACTGAACAGAGCTGATTAGCTCCCCCCCAGTGCCTTGGGACCCTCACGGGTGAGTAGCGCTTATAATTCCCCTCATTGATTGATTGAATGTCCTGTTTCCTTATTGAACGTAGATACCAAATTATTCACAGAAATAATAGGTCTGTGACAGGGAGCGTAGGAGCCATATACGTTTTATCCTGACTATTCGGGATATATTCTCGGGCATCAAGGAGGGATTTTACCGGTCGTAGCAAAGAAACGAAAGAACTAAAATCAAGCTGGTTCCCTGCACGCGGCAAGAAAAGGGCCATAGGAGAAAAAGAACCCATAGAAAAGACGGGCAAATAATGAAATCTGAATCACCCCCGTGCACAAAGGGAAATTGGCAATAAGACAACCTTAAACAGTTGACCTTAGGTGGTGACCAGTCCAGCGTAATTTGCAACTGGTCCAGGAACCCATACAGCCAAATCAATAGCTGAGTTTCCATATAAGCAAAAGGTGAAACCTGCTTTGGCTCTCTCACATAGAAATTTGGACCTACGTACCAGTGGCCAAATAGCGTTCTGATTTTAAAGAACAATGTACCATAGATGTTTTAATCACCTAGAGTCCTGTTTTACGTTTCTTGAAAAAGAAGGTTCAACTATACTATTTCTTCGAAACGCGTTGACGCCTGTCCACCATAAACTCACCGCTCTTAATTTACCCTAAATACTGATGAATTACGAGACATTAGGGTGATTTTGTACAGCCTTTGGTATTGGTTATGGTACTCAATGACAACGTTTAATGTCTTCATTAACTCTCATGTTGTGTTTTTAGAGAATTCTTTTTGTGATATTATCAATTATATTGTTATTGTTTTCTGAGGGAAAAGGAATTCTCTACTTTTCTCCCTGTATGATATATTTTAAAATATTGTATTACATTTTTAATAAAGTCAGTACATCAATGTATAAGTTGTAGGTTTCTGTGTCAATACATGAACTGTTGGAGTTAACAGTGATCCTCCTTGTTGAATGTTTAATGCTTGTTGGTCGAATGAGGACATGGTTTGTGGTGGAATATTGTGAAGTTAGGAGTTAATTACTCCCAGAGGACGTTCATTTTAGAATCAATGAGGGGACAACATCAAAAATATTTATCATCCATGACAGAGAGCAAAGACAGTAGGCGAGCATTCAAATATCCTTCACTTGAACAAACTTCCTATCACAAAATGCATGTGAGGTGAGCAAACTCAACCCTCCTTAAAAGAGTTATTCACACTTTCATCGCACTTCCAACAATCTTCCAAGCCATCCTTTCACTCTTATCTTATCATCCATTACCCCCTCCGTCAATCCATTCCCAACCATCCTTCCATATCCATTCAAACATCCAACCATCACTATATTCATGTATTTATCTCGCCATTCTTTCACCCACCTCTACTTTCACTGAGACACCTCTAGACCTGGTTGTTTGAGCAGTAGCTGCTACCCCCCCCCCCCACACTCCCCCCCCAGCGCCTTGAGACCCTCACGGGTGAATAGTGCGCTATACAAATGGTTTGATTGATTATGCCCCATCTGTCCATCTCTAACTTCATCCTTTCATCTATTCACTCTTTAACCTATTGATCCTTTGACTCTTCCATACATCCTTTCAACCTTCCATTTATCCATCCTTTCACTCACTCATTATTTCACCCTACCTTTCACCCTTCCATCTTACCTTTCAGTTTCTTCCTTATTTCCTTCCTTTTACCCTTTTCTTCTATTTTTCTCTGTTCTCTTTCTATATACCCATCTTTTGTCTCTTATGCTTACTTTTTCCTTCTTATCTTTCTCATGCTCACATTTTCTGTTTGACCATCTCTCTATGTTTTATTCATTTTTTAATAATTTTCATAATTTCCTGTTCTCTTTTTCCTTTGATGTGCATTCCAATCCATCTCCAACACCCCTTTATCATGGTAGTGCCTAACAGTATTATTTATTATCACTTTGTCTGCAGACCTGCAGATATAGGAGGCCCACAGACAACTAATTAACTGAAGTGGGAGCCAGTTCACGAGCCCATTGTGCTTGGTGGCAGCCCTCGCTTTGGGTGCTTATGTAGGGGAATTCCTACGCCACTATGAAGAATGCCCAGAGAATGCACACAATATCTTGTTACTGTCACCAGATGCAGAAAAGGTGTTCAACAGGGTAAACTGGCATATATCTCCTGACTGGGTGCGCCCCGGAATACAGCCCACAATATCACACCAGCCTTGGGTTACTTGTTTTTCTATCTGAAGGGGGCCCTATCCAGCAGTTTGGGCTGGACAGTTTCTCTTGCGACAGGGCCAATGCTAATTTGAATTTGCATTTCTCTATTGAGAAAGGCACAGTGGGTAAACAATGATGGGCTGGAAATCCCCCCTGAATGATCGCCAATGGCTTAGACTAATGCAACCATTTCCTCTCTCACTTTGTTGTTTGTCAACTTGTTACAAATGGCTGCATGCTAGCTACCAAACCCCTGATTTTGTTTAATCAGTTTATTGAAATTTTGTAATTATATGAAAACTTGACGCAGAAATGCATAACAACAACGACTATCAGTTGGAGCGACAATTTACATTATTGAAAGGTGCATAAAAGCCTTACAAGATGGAAAACAAAACAACAGCGAAAGTATCATGCCTTAAAGATATACAGTCACTTAAGCAATTGCACTTTGACCTTCCGACATTTTAAATCCATCTTCCCAGCCTGTCATTAAATCAATATCACAGCACGTGGAAGAGCGCTAATTGCTCTCGACAACATTAGGGCTGCACAGCAAGCAAACCCCTGATACACACCTCATTGTCAAAGGATTAACGATCTCAAAGGCGCCTACAAAAAGATGTGTGAGACTGCATGTCTGCAGATGATATCTTGATAACCTTATTCAACCCACTTAGCTCCCCGCCAGACTTGCTGGACGAGGTACATCACTAATTTTGGAAAAGGTGATGGACAGAGTTTCTGAATGATGCAGAATACTCCTACCCAGTCAAGAGATCAGGGCTTGATCCATCACCGTTTTTCAGCTCACTGCACCATCCCAGCTTCAGAACCTGGCTATATGCAAATTAGTCTGTTCCTGTCCCAAGGCATGATGGGAACAAGGCAAACCAAACTACCAAGCCAATTCTAATACTGGGAAGGAGACAAGCTACCGGGGACCGGTTTCTGGCATTTCAGCCGTCTTCGGCCCGGCTTGCTTGAATCCTGATGGTGCAATGAGCTAGGGACTCACGTCTGAGTATACCCTTCCACACTTAGTGTGGATAAATTCAATTTTGGAAAAGGTACAACACTAACCAGCACTGGTGTCTGTTTCAAGATAAATATCTTTAATCTGAGGTGAGCTCAGTTCAGTTCAGTTCGGAGGCAGAGGAATTCCTAAAGGCGTGTCTAGGCCCCTCCACTGCTCAAGCGATGCCCCTACATCATCACACACATGGAGAAGCTAAACCACGATATGCAGAAATGACACATGAAGCACTATTGCTGGACTGGTTGCGTCTCAGAAGCGAAGATGTCTGTGCTCCCCAGGGTGCTTTAAATGTCCCTCGTGATTCTCATGCACAGTTCTCCAAAAGTGTTGCAATTTGTAAGTAAGCACTTTTTCTGGGGACGCAAGAATGCCAGAGTAGCTAGCAGTCACTTTGTTCTTCTGGTGAACGAAGGAGGGGAAAGCTTGCCTTTACCGACATAAAAAGCTATTTCTGGATTACTTAACTGTGTTTTCTAATTGACTTTGGAAATATTTAGACACTTTAGTGTTTTATTAATCACGTAATTGTGGAATCCTCCCTCTTAACACTGAGATGGTGGGTAATACAGATGCACTAAGAGTGATGTCCCTCCCAGTTATAAGGATGAAACTGGATCTTTGAGAAAAACTATGTCAAAAAAGGAATTACCTCAGAAGCAAGATGGCTGCCATGTGAGATCGTCGGGAGCAGCTCTTTGTCCAACCAGAGTCAGTACCTGTGTTGCGGTTGAGTATGTTGTAGCTTGGAGCGCTGCTCAACGGAAGTGGTTTGGGAGAGAGGGAGGCAGACAAACTCAGAGCCCATTTTGTGTGAAAAAGGCCACATTATTGAAACATGTGCACATTACAATAAAGTAGCTGGCAACTGCCTTACAAAACTAAAACCTCTCTATACATCTGATACCTAACTCCTGGTCCCACCCCCACCCCTACGAACCCCCTCGACATGTCCCCTACACTGCCATTAACATCTTACAAACATTACAATGTATTGTAATTAAAAACACAATTCTGTTAAACCTACATCCTATGCCTGCCCTTCTGAAACGGTAAATACCCAAACGTTTACAACTGAACCTTAAACTACCTGCCTATCCATTCCCTGCCCATGTTCCCAATCTTTAATGCCAACCAAACTTCTGCCAACTCATGGCAAACTTTGCAATCCCCTGCCACCTAGAAAAAGGGGGTGGGGGTGCATCCAACCCTTTTTCTGCCCTACCTCTCTTGCTCACCAATAGTTTCTTCTCACCTGTACTGCTGCACATTCAACGTTCTAGCCAGAACTTCCCTGATCTCCAAAGATATAAAATCCAGGCCAATCCTAGAGAGGTGTATTCCATCATCCCTGAAAAATGTGACTGTGTCAAAGCGTATCTCCTGATGACAAATTCTACTGAAGCCAAGCCCTTTACAAAACAAGGCATTTCGCAGTTCACTTTACGTCTTGCCCTTTCTATTGCTCCTAGATTTACTGCTCCTCGCCACTTTCTCCGGGGCACAAACCCAGTCCATAACACGTAACACCCTGCCCGCTGCTCTTTGACAAGTCTTTCTTCATGCTGTGCATAAGTACTATGCCCTTTTCTTTGTACAAATCAACACATGCCCCCCTTTCCTTTCCAGGTAATTTTAAAGAAACGCTCATTAAATCGGAGGTTCTGACTAAAAAAGCTCTGACAAGCCTGTACTTGGGACCAGTTTATTAACAAGGGCCCCACGACCAAAATAGCCATTTCTTCCATCTCGGGCGGGACACAGATCCTGAAACAACAAAAATCAGCATAAAACTCACACATTACTGTTCACCACATGCACATCCTCCCCCAGCCTACTCACATAGCGCCTGTAACAATTCGATGATCAGCGACCCAAGCGCATAATTTCGTCCTGTGCCCACCCTCTATTACCCGCCTCTGATGCTGCCCCAGTGTGGAAGGAGTGCATCCCATACTCTGGCCCATCCACCCCCAGATAGTATAAGGCTTCCCTCAATATTGCCAATAATTGGTTTGCCGTCACCCAATCCCCTTTTTCGTGCTTGAAATCTGCCCCCCCCTGGTAACCACGCCACAACCCACCATTGCAGAGCCCACTTAAGCGGACAGGCACCGGGGAATTCAAACACCTGTAGCACTATCCATTTTCCTTGCCCCCTCTGATCTGTCTTGGACCGGCTTAGCCACACATGGAACTGACCACTCTACAAAAACAAAATCACATCCTGCCACAAAACTCCATCCGCCCCCTACTTACCCAGTAATTCTGAAACCTGAAAGGCCCCAAAAAACATCCACACCATCAGCGTGGAAAACAAACATGATTGTCCCTCATCCCTGCATTTCTCCGGTAACACTGCCAGCAACTGGTTTGACATCTGCCATGAAAGTGGCTTCTAAAGCCTGGCCCCCAGGCCCTGCTCAATGCACCAAACCTTCTAGAATTCTGGTCCCCAATTCTTCTGCTGATGGGGTGTAGGCCCATAAGAGCTTCCCCATGAAAACAATTCCTGCCATTTTCCCTGCGAATGTGATACTCAATAAACCCTGGTCAATAAGGTCCAAGATGTATTGTATCACAGTCTCCACTCGCAGCCACGCCCTCGGCTCGCCAATGGGCACTCAATTGCAAAAATTCTCTCCATGCCAACATGAAAGACAATCTAGTGGAATCCACAAGCGATCTTCCCATCAGTTGTAACATTTGATGTTACCTACATACCACAGGTGCCACGGCATGGGCGTCGGGGTCTTGTCAGTGTCACTGTCCACACCTGGAACATGCAAGGCTCTGAAAGCAATATCATGTCTCAAGCTAACCAACAAAAAAACTCTCAACAATTTCAGCACCTGTTCATCCCTTGCGGACTGGCGATTTACGATCTCTACCACTGCCATGTTGCCCACTCTAAACAGCACCTTCTTGTGGACCAATTCTTCCCTCCAGATGACACTGCTACCACCAAGGAAAAGAATTCTAAAAAGGCAATGCTCCTGCTGCCAACTCGCCAGTGTGCCGGCCATTAGTCCGCACACCACCTCCCTTTCCAAAACAGACCAAAGCTCGTGTTGCCTGCCGCATCTGAAAAGATTTGCACATCCCAGACCATGTCTTTGTCCCTTGGTAGAGGAATTCCATTAAATGACTGCATAAAAACCCCCCACATCCTCAAGTCTTCTTTGATCCCGGCTGAAAGCTGGACATGATGTTGAGGTAAATGTTTCCCCGACAAGGCTTGACTCAATCTCCTACAGAAGGTCCTACCCACCCTCAATACTCTGCGCACAAAGTTGAGGTGCCCCAGGAGAACCTGAATTTCTTTGACCATCACTTTCTCCAGGGATAGCCTGTTCCTCAACAAGGTTAGCATTTTGTTCTTTTCTGTGGCAAACATGCTTGCATTTCCTTTGAATCAATCTCAATTCCCAAAAAAGAAAGCTCTGTGCTAGGGCCCTTCATCTTTTCTGGTGTCAGCGTTACCCCAAGTTCCCCATCATCTCTTGGGAACTTTCCAGTGCCTTCTGGCATTCCACAGAGCTAGGGGACCCCACAAAGAAAAAATCATCCACGCAGTGCGTCACCCACTGGTGGCCTGTTTGCCTTGAAAATAGCCACTGTACAAATGTGCAGTAACACTCAAACGGTGGACACAAAATGGAGCAGCTCCTCAGTAGTGCTTTGTCCACATACCACTTTCCTTCAAAGTGGATACCCAGAAGTTCCCAATCATCTGGGTAGACTGGAAGGAACCAAAACGCAGATTTTATAAGAAATATTGCCATTGGTGCAGCTGCGCTTGCCTTCACTACCAGCAACATGGCCACCTCTGATGAATAAGATACCGTGGCCACCTCCTCGTTGATGAAGTCACTGACCCAATTCCCTTCCGGCCAAGACAAGTTTTGAATCAGTTTGTATTATCCCAGTTCCTTTTTTGATACTACTCTGATGGGAGAGAACATCCTCTTTTCTATGGGCCAATCCTCAAAAGGGCCCACCATCCTCCACTTGCGCTCCTCTCTATCCAATTTTTTTGGTACTACCTGTTTATGTTCTGTGGCTGACCGCAAATTATCTGCCCAACTCCTGGTCCATGGACCTGTGTACTACAAACTAAACCCACCTCGAAAACCCTTCCGCAACACCTTCGATGCCCCTTGATTCTCATTGCACTGTAGCCACAGTTCCAGATATCTAATCTAACCGGAGTATGAGCCTTTTAGCCGAGCCCCCTGTGGATCCTTCCCCCCTCGCACACCAGAAAACTGATGTTGGTGACCCCCTGCATTACTGCCTGACTGTTGCCCTTGATGCCCCCTGACGGTATCCTCCCCTACCCCAAAGCAGTTGACCAGTCCGTGCCTGCCCCCACATTTGAAGCACTCAGAGAGAAATTTACAATATGCGCGTGTGCACAATCCCTTATTGCAATCCCAGCACGCCCCTCCTGTTCCTGGCTGACTCCTCCCTGTGCCTCCTAGCCCCCACCTGGGTGGGTCATCCCTGAAAGGGCCGGTAAACTATGAAGAGCCCACTGGATGTGAAAATTGTCTTTCTCCCTTTTGCCGCCCCCATTGTCTGTTGCCACAAATCTGTATCTAGTTCGTCTCCCCACTTTGCTTCGGGCCCCATGCTAGGCGCACCCTGAACTCCTCGTCATATTGGGCCCATGCATATCCTTCATCCATTATTTGGACTTTCCCGATTACATCCATGTATTTAAACAGTGCCACTCAACGCTCTGGATATTTTTCACAGTAGACGCTTGCATAAATTTAGAAGGCTGCCATCCAATTCTCTATGGTCAGCTACACTTTAGGCCGCTATGCCAACTCATATTCTTTTTCTTTAGATCCCTCTTTTGACCTGACCTCCCTGTGCAAAAGTTTTAGCATCTCTACATACTCTCCCTTCCAAATGCACTCTTTCGTTACTGGCATCATATGCGCTCCTAAAGGTTTCATTACCCAAATGTACAGGAGTTTCTTGAACTTAATTTCTTTGCTTTCAGGGCCATCTTTTTTATCGTCTTTCTTATTTCCCTCCCACAATTCTTTTGCTGCCTTGTCCTCCTTTTCCTTTTTCGTAGACGCTTCATTTCCCACATTGCCAGTGCCCATCAAAATCCAGCACTTAATCTTTATGCCCCAAATCCTGTGGCCAATCATGGCCTTTATGCATCTCAACCAGCGGGCCCTAGCAGCTCCCATTACTCTGACCCCCTTCCCTCTCTGGGGGGGGGAGGGGGGCACTGTATTTTACGGCACCCTTCTGACACCTCTACATGCTGTTCGTCGATACTCTGTTTCCTGTGAATCCTGTTATACCTTCCAGGCGTTGGGGCCAGCAAAGTCGTTCTGGGTCTACTTATGCTGGCTGCAACGGGCTCTCTCGGCGGTATCGGGCGTTGCATTTTTGGCCCAGCACTCTCTTCACCCTGGCTCCAACCTCTCTTCACCCCCAGCTCTGCCAAGTTGGCTGTGCTGCTCCACTCGCTGCCCTCTAGAGCAAAAACCTGGACTGATGTGAAGGTTCCCTGCCATGCGCCTACCTGTCTAATTTCCCTCTTATTTCCTCGCACCTCCGCCCCCTGCCCCTGTCCAACCTCTAACTCCACTCCATCTCCTGCTCATCCACACCCTGCTCTCGCTCTTCTTCTCCGCCCCATTCCAGCTATTTGGCGACAAACCCTGATGCCGCCCCCTGCATCAAACTTACTAAATGCCCAGAACAAAACTCAGGCAACCTTGCCCCTGCCATGTCCTCCGGCATCCTCCCCTGCCCTGATGCCCCCTTCTCCCATTGCGAGCACCCCTTTTGCCAGGTAGGCATCCAATTGTGCCATTGCACCCCCCACCCCTTCCCCCAAACACTGAAAAATTTCTAGGCCCTCCCAAGTGTGGGGGCCCTCAGCTGGCTCCTGTTCTACAGGCACTTTCTCATCCCCTTCTCCCTCCCACTTATGCTCTTCATTAGAGAACCCTAGGTCCCCATGGGGGCCTGACCATTCCCCAAAAATTGGTGCTTGCTGCCTCCTGCTACCCATGACATCACCTTCACTCTTGTCCTGCTTCTTAGCCCCCGAAAGCATCCTCTCATGGCTTCCATAGCTCCTATGAAAAGGACTCCCCACTTCTCTCTCCCTCCCCTCCTCCCCCTGCTGCAAATCCCAGCTGAGCATCTCAGTGGAGGCTGCTCTCCAGAGTCTCCCAACTCCTCCCTCCCCTCCTTACCCTGCAGCATGTCTCACTGGAGGCTGTCCTCCGCAAATTCCCGCTCACCCTTCTCTCCTCTCTCACTTTCGGTGCTGAAGAGGAGGCCGGCCCAGCTTCGACTGACTCTGCGTGGCACCTTGCGGGCACAGCTCATTCCTGCTCTTGGGGGGTACCGCTTCATACCCTGGGGTGCTGCCCTCCTAGCATTGAAGTGGCCCCTCTCACTTACCCGCCGGGCCTGCCCCTTGCCAGACACCCTCAGTTTGCAGGGTGGAGAACACACCGCAATCGCGGTGGCTGCGCCTACCGACGCCAGACTGGCCGGGTGCGCTGCCTCTGCTGCTTCCGCCGCATCTTCGACTAGCAAGTCCAGACGCCCGGCTTGCTTCAAGAGGCGCATCGCCTCCCGGACCTTCTCCTCTGCCATCAAAGGGTGAGTACTAGACCGACTACACTCTTAAACCTACTCTGCTAATCCTACAAAACTTCCCAAAACTTTCTACAGCTACAACCCTGCTCCCGGCCACCAGGTCACAAAACCTAAAATGGTGACCAGGAGCCCAGCGACCTAAACACTTATAGCTTTGGGCTATAATTGGGCTATACCAAATGAAGCCCAACATTGCAAAATGGCAGTCCCTTGGACTGGCCCCACCTCTCCTAATCTTCCCGGGGGACAGACCTCCTTACAGTCAGCTGCCCCCCAAATCCCCACAGCATAGCTGCAGGAAGACGGCTACTGCGGGCCCTGTGACTCCTTGTGCTTTCTGTAAGTGGCTGGGTCAGTAACCCCAGGGGAACATTAGGGCAAAGATCGCCAGCCCGAGCTCTAGAGGGGCAGTGAGCCCAGTGAATTCTGGTGGCGAGGAAGCCAGCGGCTGTGCCGGTACAGGAGGAGGAAAGCAGAGGGAGAGTTCTCGATGGGTGATGCAGTCCCAAAAAATTGACCTAACAGAAAAGGAGAATGCTGATTCAGCTTGCTCCTCTCTGCCCAGACCCCCCGACCGTCAATCACAGATAACCTGTAAAAGCCAGCTGGAGAGAGGCAGCTGACCGAGGCAAAAGCAGCTGGTTTTGTTCCAAGGGACAGAGCAATCAACGTTCAGTGGAGGAGGTCATGTTGCCAGTGAGAGCACGGACAAGGCAGAGGCTCATCCTCTGTGCAGACCTAAAACAAACTCAGAGGAAATTGGTACCTGCATTTCATTGATGCCCGAAACTGAACAGCAGCAATTTGGTGGGGATGAACAGCAGGTCAGTGCAAATCCTGCAAGAACAATAGGAGGGTCTGTGGTGGTGGTACAAAAAAGCCTCAGATGCAAGGAAGGGAAGGGTAGCAGGCATCAGATGCCCCATATGAAAGATTGGTCTCTGGGCCATGGACGGGCTGGTCAAATAAAGGTGTAAGGTCCTCAGTAACTCCTCAGAATCCGGATGACGCACAAAGAGGTCCACCTCTTGACATCCCCAACTCTGACACAACATACCCAGAGCATTGACGTGATCAAGCCAGGGAAAATGAATTAGGGTAGGAAGAGCGGGGAATGGGATACCTGCAGACAGAGAACACAATATTAATACAGTTCCATAACAATTGCTACTCTCAGAGTCTCACTAATGTGAATTGTACTTGCAGACAAGGTTCAAGTTACCGCTGTGTTCCTCTCTAGAACCAGTAGTGATACAGATCTCTAACTGGAAGAGAATATACCTACAACAACAAAACAAACAAATTACTACTCCATTCTCACCAATTCCTCCTTTGGTAGGAAACCAAGCGTCACACATAGGTACCCTCCTTTCTCAAACCCAAAAGAAAGAAGAAAACAAAAAGAAAGTGCTGTGTCCCTTCTTAAGTTTGGTGTTCAAAGTTCAAGCAATTACAGTTACTAGAATTCTTGACCCTTTGTCAGTGAAGAAATGCCCATGTGCAATTGTTCCATCAGACAGTAAGCATGGGGACCAACAAACAGAGCCAATACCTAATCTGTTTTTATCTTTTCTTTTTATTAAGATTACTCAATAGACCATACACCACACAAATGGCTTGCAGAGACGTACAGTAAGGTGAATACACTAAATCAATGCTAGGAATCGACCAGAGGGAACATAAAACAATGAAAGCCTAGGGAGCGTTTCTCCCAATAGACCTGCACCCCATAACAAATACATGTCGCTAGTAGCACCACCCAGGCCTCACAACACAGTGCCCCTCCACCCCCTTATGGCTGGTGTACGTCATCTCCCATGCAAGTCCCCCTGTACCCCTGCCAGGGCGTCCATATTTTCTTCCACTTCTTAACACACCCCCTACTTTTGTACACGGTTTCTTTCGCCTGCTAGCACCAGTCAAGGTCTCACCTCCATTCTTCTAGTGTCAGAGGTTAGGATACCCCCTGGCTATATTTCGCTTAGCTATCCCCGCTGTAAGAGCCAACCAAATGCCCACATATCTGGACCAGTCAGAGTCCCTCTTAATCATTAATAGAAGCTATTAGCGTCAATAGGTATCAGAACTCCCAACACCTCAGACATGGTATCAGTGACTCTCTTCCAGAACCTTGTGATTTCTGGACATTCCCATAGTATGTGTAGGAAGGTACCCTCCCGCTGGCATCCCCTGACACACACACTGCTGTAGGGGCCCTTCCCCACGCGTACAAGTGTGTATGAGGGTAATTGGTGCGGTGTAGTATCGAGTTGTACCAACCTAAATCTAGGTCTGATCACAATCTCTAATGGCTTTGAATTGCCTCCTGCCACTCCTCATTATCTATACTCCCCAAATCTTTAACCCATGCCTCTCTGAGGGTCATCAGGGGGTAAGGTATATTGTTTATCAGTTTTCGGTATATCGTGAAAGTTGCCTTCTTGGGATGGGATCAAGCAGCAACCTATCCTCCAATGGAGAATATTCCGGTACGGAGGTGCCACTGTGAATGTGGGTGTGGAGTGCATGCAGTAGTCTTAAGTGATGGTATCTCTGGGTCTGGTGAAAGTTTTATTTTGGCTGAAGTTCCTCAAGGGTGAAGGGAGTATCTCCTTTCCAAACGTTCCCAAGTATTCAATGCCTATCAATTTCCACCCCATGAAACCCATGAAGGCAGCCACCTCACGTAGCAGATCACCCACCCACAACAGAGTTCTGCGAGTCATTTTCCCAGTCCAGCCAAGTAATTTACTGGCCTCTCTCCAGCACTGTATCACTACTTTGGTGTGGATCTGCCACTTGGGACGTGATTTGCCGGAGTAGAGGAGAGGCTTGCAGCTCCCTTACGGCATGGCAGCCCTATCTATTCTGTCTGCCGGTTCCGCAAAGTCTGTGAATACCCAGTCATTTATGACCTGGGGCTGTGAGGCCCAGTAATATAGCCTGACATCAGGAATCGCCAGACCACTGTTGCATACTCCCTTCTGCAACTATATGTTTAACGATTGTTGGAGGAACAGGGTATGGGGTGTTTTTGAGGATATAGAGTAGACGCGGCACCCCATCATCTTAAACAGAGCTGCCCTGCCCATAAGTGAAAGCGGGAGAGAGCGCCAATGATTGACATCAGTACCAAGTCGGCGCATCTGGGGCCCAAGGTTCCTTTCCAGGAACTCCTTATGGTCCCGCGTAACGTGGAAGCATAAATATTTAAAACTGCCCAAAATGATTGGGGCGGAATAGCGTCTAGAAACCCTGGGGGGAGGACCCGATAGTGGAAAAATCACCGACATGGTCCAATTGATATTATAGCCAGAGTATCTTCCAAATAACTCGAAGATGTGGAGCACCCGCGCCATTGAGTGGTAGGGTTGTGCAAGATATAAGACTATGTCGTCAGCATAGAGCGAAATACACTCCTCCCAACTCCACTGTGCCACTATACCCCAGATCATCAGGTCCCTTATAATCCAGTGTGTTAACAGCTCCAGCGCGAAGGCAAACAATAACGGAGATAGGAGGCACCCCTGTCTAGTGCCTCTCCGCAGCATAAAGGAGCTGGACAGCGCCCCATTAACTCGCAGCCGAGCCGTGGGCGTCTTGTATATTAGTCGAACCCACCCACAAAAGGTAGGATCAAAGCCCAGCCTATGAAGTACCATAAACAAGTACGGCCACTAAATACTGTCAAACGCCATTGACGCGTCCAGCGCCATCAATGCCGTCTGTTGGGCTGTGGGTTCACTCGTCATGTGGAGTACCCCATATAGCACAGCTTTCCAAACTTTTCATGTTGAAGACACACTTTTTGGAGATAGCGAGCGTAGCGAGCGAGCCCGAACCACCTAAGGAGGGTTCGGGGGCGTTCTAATTCACTCTGTCTGTCTCCCTCTCTCTCTCTCTAACTGTCTCTCTCTCTCTGTTTCCCTCTGTCTCCCTCCCTCTCTCTCCCCCTGTCTGTCTACCTCCCTCTGTCGCCCTCCTCCCTCTGTCTCCCTCTGTCTGTCACCTTCTCTCTCTCTCTCTCTCCCTCCGTCTGTCTCCCTCCGTCTGTCTGTCTCCCTCCCTCTGTCTGTCTGTCTTTCTCCCTCCCTCTGTCTGTCTGTCTCCCTCCCTCCCTCCCTCTGTCTGTCTGTCTCCCTCCCTCTGTCTGTCTGTCTCCCCCCTCTGCCTCCCTCCGTCTGCCTCCCTCCGTCTGCCTCCCTCCGTCTGCCTCCCTCCGTCTGCCTCCCTCTCTCTCTCTCTCTCTCTCTCTGTCCCCCTCTGTCTCCCTTTCACTCTGTCTCCCTTTTCCTCTGTCTCACTCTCCTTCTGTCTGTCTCCATCTGTCTCCCTCTCTCTCTGTCTCCTGCTGTCTCCCTCCCTCTGTCTCCCTCTCTTTCTGTCTCCCTCTCTCTCTCCCATCCTCTGTCTGCCTCTCTCTCTCTGTCTCCCTCCCTCTCTCTCTCCCTCCCTCTCCCACTCCCTCTCGGTCTCCCTCTCCCTCTCTGTCTACCTCTGTCTCATTCACTCTGTCTGTCTCCCTCTCTCTCCGTCTCCCTCTCTCTCCGTCTCCCTCTCTCTCCGTCTACCTCTCTCTCCGTCTACCTCTCTCTCCGTCTACCTCTCTCTCCGTCTACCTCTCTCTCTCTGTCTCCGTCTCTCTCTGTCTCCCTCTCTCTCTGTCTCCCTCTCTCCCTCCCTGTCTCCCTCCCTCCCTCTCTGTCTCCCTCCCTCTCTCACCCTCTGTCTCCCTCCCTCTTGTCTGTCCCCCTAACTCTGTCCCCCTCCCTCTGCCCCCCTCCCTCTGTCTCCCCCATCTGTCTCCCTCCATCTGTCTCCATCGCTCTGTCTCCATCGCTCTGTCTCCATCGCTCTGTCGCCCTCCTCCCTCTGTCTGTCTCCCTCTGTCTCCCTCCCTCCCTCTGTCTCCCTCCCTCTGTCTGTCACCCTCTGTCTCCGTCCCTCTGTCTCCGTCTTCTGTCTCCGTCTTCTGTCTCCGTCTTCTGTCTCCGTCCCTCTGTCTCCGTCCCTCTGTCTCCGTCCCTCTGTCTCCGTCCCTCTGTCTCCGTCCCTCTGTCTCCCTCTCTCTATTTCTTTCTCTTTCTCTCTGTCTCCCTCTGTCTGTCTCCCTCTCTCTCCCTCCCTCTCTCTCTCTCTTTCTCTCCCCCTCGGTCTCCCTCCCTCTTGTCTGTCCCACTCCCTCTGTCTGTCTCCCTCTTGTCTGTCCCACTCCCTCTGTCCCCCTCCCTCTGCCCCCCTCCCTCTGCCCCCCTCCCTCTGTCGCCCTCCCTCTGTCGCCCTCCCTCTGTCGCCCTCCCTCTGTCGCGCTCCCTCTCTCTCTCTGTCTCTGTCTCCCTTTGTGTGTCTCCCTCTCTCTCGGTCTCCCTCTCTCTCTCTCTCTCTCTCTCTGACGCCCTCTCCCTCTTTCGCCCTCCCTCTGTCTCCCTCCCTCTGTCTCCCACCCTCTGTCTCCCTCCGTCCCCCTGTCTGTCTCCCTCTATGTCTTCCTCTGTCTCCCTCTCTGTCTTCTTCTGTCTCCGTCCCTCTTTCTCCCTCTCTGTCTTCTTCTGTCTCCGTCCCTCTGTCTCCGTCCCTCTGTCTCCGTCTCTGTCCCACCCTCTTTCTCCCTCTCTCTGTCTCTGTCTCTCTCTCTCTGTCTCTCTCCCTCCCTCTGTCTCTCTCCCTCCCTCTGTCTCCCTCCCTCTGTCTCCCTCTGTCCCCCTGTCTGTCTCCCTCTATGTCTTCCTCTGTCTCCCTCTCTGTCTTCTTCTGTCTCCGTCCCTCTGTCTCCCTCTCTGTCTTCTTCTGTCTCCGTCCCTCTGTCTCCGTCTCCGTCCCACCCTCTTTCTCCCTCTCTCTGTCTCTCTCTCTCTCTGTCTCTCTCTCTCTCTATCTCTCTCCCTCCCTCTGTCTCCCTCTGTCTGTCTCCCTCCCTCCCCCTCTCTGTCTCCCTCTCTGTCTCCCTCTCTGTCTCCCTCTCTGTCTCCCTCTCTGTCTCCCTCTCTGTCTCCCTCTCTGTCTCCGTCCCTCTGTCTCCGTCCCTCTGTCTCCGTCCCTCTGTCTCCGTCCCTCTGTCTCCGTCCCTCTGTCTCCGTCCCTCTGTCTCCGTCCCTCTGTCTCTCCCTCCGTCTCTATCTGTCTCTCTCTCTCTCTCTCTCTGTCTCTCTCTCTCTGTCTCTCACCCTCTGCCCATCACCATCTGCCCGTCACCCTCTGCCCGCCACCCTCTGCCCGCCACCCTCTGCCCGCCACCCTCTGCCCGCCACCCTCTCTCACCTCACCCCAGCTTCCTGGGCACACACTCAGCCGCACCGAGTACTTCGCAGGTCGTTAAAAGACCATTTACTTGTTAATGAGGATTTGTTGTGACTCACCCAGCCCCCATAGAGCAGTGTCTCAGAGTCTGCACTTCTGCGGCAGACTCCGAGACACTCTTTCAAAGAAATGCCTCTTAATTACCAACAGTTATGTGCTAAGTGCCCTTTATACTGGTATCATCCCGCGTCACACCCACCATTTGCAGGCGACACAGTACTGTGTCGGGACACGCAGTTTGGAAAGCTCTGCCATATAGTCTCCGCAGATTGTGCCTGGTGCTTCTGCAGGGCATGAAGCCCGATTGGTCCACATGGATCAATTCCGCAATCACAGACACTAACCGATCCGCTAGGGCCTTGGCCAACACCTTGGCCTCCATATTGATAAGAGAGATAGGACGGTATGAGCAACATTGAACAGGCGGCTTCCCGGCTCTGTAAATTACCACTATCGTGGCCGCCCACTGATCTAGGGGGAACTGCCCTTGCGCCTCAAACAACATGCGTCGCAATGGTAGTGTTATGACCGAGGCCTGTAGTTTATAAAGCTGCACTGGGAGCCCTTTCGGGCCCTGCGCCTTCCGGGATTTAGGAGAACCCAGGGGGCCCCCCAAATCTTCCCTCGTAAGGTCAGCGTCTAGCGCTTCAAGACACGGCAGGGCGAAGACCCTCAACAGTTCCCCACAATCTTCTTCAGATCTTGTGCACACCGGTGCATACACTTGCTCAAAGTGTGTAGCAAAGACTGTCCCTATTTCGTGACTTGTGGTTTTCAGTGACCCAATGCCATCATGAACCCCAGTCACCCATGATCTCTCTATGTCGCGCCTTTCCAGCCAGGCTACGAGCTTCAATGCCTTGTCCCCCACATCGTACAAGCGGTGTTGCGTTGCAAGACCAGATGATTTTGCCTTGCAGTCCGCCAGGGACCTCAGGTCCCTCTGCCTCAGTGCTAGTCAAGGTCTCAGGTCCGCACTAGTCGCTACAGCATTCTCTACTTCTAACTGGTGGACTTCTTGCTCGAGCTGAGAGATTTCTCAGGGATTCCTCTTTCCTCTGGGCCCCAATGAGAGCCTTGGTCGGCCCCCTCAGGACCATCTTGTAGGCCTCCCATAGCTTAATGTGCGAGTCTACTGAGCCCACGTTCTCCTTGAAATAAAGTTCAGAGCCCTCTCGGATCTTGTCCCTGAGCGATGGGTCCCGCAGACGCCAGGTATCAATTTTCAGGAACGCTGCTCTATCGAAATGCGAGACTTAAATCGTGACACATGCCGGGGAATGATCTGAGATGCCCCTTGCCATATGTTGGGGATTAAGAAAACTCACCCACCTGGTCCTTACCAGTAAAAAAGTGGTTGATCCTAGAAAAGAAGTTGTGTCGGGCAGAGTAATAAGTATATTGCCTTAACTATGGATTATACGCTTGCCACAAGTCCACAACACCCATTGCCAGAACAAAGTCTGCCAGTCCACACTCTCCTTGGCGGCTGGTATGAGAGCCAGACCGATCCAGCGCAGGGTTCATGACCACGGGCCCGATTCACAGAACTAACTTAAGACAAAATCCTAAACTTACTACCATTTTGGTATTCACAGAAGGCACTTACTCATTTCGGTATTCACAGAAGGCACTTACTCATTTCGGTATTCACAGAAGTTAGGAGTCCTAACTTTAGGACTCCTAAAGGCCTTCTGTGAATACCGAAAGTCTTAAAGTTAGGATTTTTCTCAGTTTAGGAGTCCTAACGTTAGGAGTCCTAACTTTACTACTCCTAAACTGAGAAAAATTAAATTTTTAAGACTTTCGGTATTCACAGAAGGCATTTAGGAGTCCTAAAGTTAGGACTACTAACTTCTGTGAATACTGAAATGAGTAAGTGCCTTCTGTGAATACCAAAATGGTAGTAAGTTTAGGATTTTGTCTTAAGTTAGTTCTGTGAATCAGGCCCAACGTTTGTGTCTCCTCCAAGCATGAGAGTACCCAAACGCAGGTCCGTAAGGAATGAACTAAGCTTCGGGAAAACCACTGCATGGAAACCCGGTGCTATGTAGCATAAGCACAGCATAAGTGTGCACCCCTCCCATTTACCCACAGCTGCCACAAAGCAGCCTGCGTTGTCTGTCTCGTCTGTAATAACTAGGGGTAGCGTGCTGCGCACCAGGATACCCACCCCACAAGCCACAGATGAGTACCCTGAGTGACCCACCAGTTTGTACCCAAAGCGATTCAGCACTTCACACTTACTTCCTCCCAGGTGTGATTCCTGGGTCAATACAAAAAGAATCAGTGGTTACTAAAAACAAGCAACAACCACAGTACCTTGGTACCTTTGTTTCTGCAACTCGCGGAAGGGCCGGTTCCCCTAATCAACTCCTGACGTGAGTGCCACTGGACCCAGAGCAGGACAAGGATCAGAGCAGCCGCTGGATCCTTCTTCATCACCGAACCCTGATCAGATCATGGCCACCCAATGCTCTCACGGTGAGAGCAGGCCGACGCCGTCTGCCACCGAGGAAAGCCGTTGACCCCTGTCTCCTCGTGAACCCAGAACAGCTCACGAACACCAAATGTTCTCCCAGCAAGAGCGAACAGACAGCCGTCTGCCGCTGAAGTCAGAAGAATCCCTAGGCAAGGAAGTCTTCTAGAAGCAAAAAGTATCCAAGGGGAGAATCCGAGTATATGCAACCGCACAGTCACACATCCTCCAACAAATCAAGAATTACGCACGCTGCTCGGCGTGTGTCATTGGCTAATATAGACCATGGCCCCTCCCAGTCATTGTAGCCCTTCTGGGAGATGTAGTTCTCAGCAGAAGCCTCCATTCTGGAATACATGGAAGGTGCAACCGGTCAGTGCCTGACAAAAGAAGGACCAGAAATCTCTGAAACAAAATAGGCATCACATGCAGGCCCGGTTCCAGGATTTGGGATCTGGGAGGGCCATGAAGAAGCATAAGTGGGGTTTCCAGCAACTCCCAAGTGTCTGAGAGCTCTGTGTACACATTCTGGGTGGTCTTGTGCGGGTGTGAGCATACACTACCAACTGGTGGGTTCTGCATACTAATGTAGATTGGATATTTCAAGTTGTTTTCAAGGTTTAAACCTATAGGCTTGATCTTTTCTACTCTCTCCACCTCACCATCCTTCATCTCTGTCTCACCGACCTTGCTCCCGCCTTCACCCTTCTTTTTCTCCACTTTACCTTGATATCCTGCTCAACTCATCCTCTCCTTTTTTCCACCTCACTTTTCACGTAATTCTTCTCTCTCTCCACCTTATCCACCTGTGTCCGTGATGTGCCCTTCTTTCTCCACTTCACGTTTTGCTCTCTTCACCCTCCTCTCTTTCCACCTTATCCTACTGTGTCTCTGCTGACTGCGCCATCCTCTCACTGTGCGTCAACTTATTCTCACTTCACTTCACCCTTCTCTCCAACTCACCCTTCTCTCTCTCCCTCACCCTTCTCTAGCTTCCTCCCCCTCTTCTCTGTCCCTCACTCACCTCTCACCCTCCTCTGTCTTTATAGCTCGCCCTCCTCCTATTCCTCTCACCATCCTCCTTTTTTATGACTATCCTCCTTCCTGCCTCAGCCTCCTCTCTATTACCTTTCCATCCCTCTGCTTCGTCTTCCCCTCTTTCCACCTCACCCTTCTCAGTTTAGGACCCGAGGAGTAAAAGCCGCACTCTAATCAGGGCCACTGAAATATGCAACACGGAAGGACTAAATTAAGCAGAAAGGTTGACTACATTTTGCACTGTAACGAGTCGTAGCCTTATTTTGTCATCTTTTGCTCCTTAACACTGTCTGGAAAAAGGTTTTTACCTCATTAGTACCAATTTAAAAATGTAAGTACAGCAGTTAAAATGTTTATGCGCAAAATGCTGCAGCTGCAAAATAGCATAATTCCAGTGGTCCTGACTATAGTCCATTTGTCTTTTATGTGACAAAATGAAATAATTTGTTGGGAGAGAAAAAATGCACAGGTACCTGTGCCCCAAAATGGGGTGTGTCTTCTAATTATATTAGCGAGCTCCGCCTTCTGTGAGCACATCAGGAGATTGAGAATAGGAAAGAGAGAGGCAGCACATGTTACCAATGCTGCCATGGAATTGTTGCCAGTGATCTTCTTTACATAATTGAAATTTCTCCTTCAAATTCTGTATCAGTGTTGTGTTAGTGAAACTTGACAATTTTTTTCACTTAAGAAGAGGTAAAACGTTGCCATTGTCAGTGTTTTATGTTAATAAGCAGGGCTACTGGAATTACGCAATTATTCAGCTGCAGGGTATTCCACATGATTGCAGATTTGTCACATGATCCATTATCTGCTGAATAATTTGCAGATTTGAACAACAAATAGTTTCTAGCTCAAAAGGATCAAAAGTTCTTGAAAACACAGTGAGACATATCGTTGCGCAGTGGAAGGCCCATCGCAATTGTTGACTAATCACCTTTCAGTTGTCTATTGATGTATTATGGTGTTAAATTGATACTCACAAGACCACCGCTCCTAGACTTTTACCGGAACGGGACACCTGATCCCAAAAAGGCGCTTGTTCTCAGCTAAATTCGACCTTACATCACCGGGCTCTTGGATAAGGCTTAGCGCGCTGACCAGCGGAAAGGACAGGGCAACCCCCCCCCTCTCGTGACTCCATGGGGGTGGGGACAGCCCTAAGTCACCAAGTCACCTACTCCAACAGCATATTAACGAAACGGGACGCCTGACCTTAAAATGGCGCCCGTTTCCAGATCTCATTAGTTCGACCATCGAATAGCCTGCACCTGGATATGTTTCAGCGTGCTGACCAGCGGAAAGGACAGGGCACCCCCTCCTCCCCCCCCTCTCGTGACTCCCTGGGGATAGGGATAGCCCTAAGTCACCAAGGCACCTACTCCGACAGCATATTAATGGGATGCCTGACCTTAAAATGGCGCCCGTTCCCAGACATCATTATTTCGACCATCGAATTGCGGGCACCAGGCGATGATCTAGAGGCGACCGGAAGAAAAGACAGGGCAACCCCCCGTCGCTTGACTCCATGAGGATTGGAAAGCCCAACGAAAACGAATACCGGCAAGATATTAGTAGAACGGGATGCCTAACTTCAAAATGGAGCTCGTTCCCACATAACATTAAACATTATGGCCCATACATCTTAGACCACACCCTGAGTACACAGCCCTCACACCGCAGGCTAGTGTCACACTACCTCCCGCCCCAGTTAGCCCGCATTCCTACAAGCCCACCGACTGAGAGGGGCCTCATCTCTCCTACCCTTAACACCTTCCTACCTCCCCCTAACACCTTCCTCCCTCCTCCCTATAAGCTCCACCTCATTATGGAGCTGACCGGGGCACATACTTACTCTATCAGATACCCCCCCATCTCACAAAAAAGGCAGCCAAGGGCTTCAAACACAATTTTTAAAAATCCCACCAGAAACTCCATTCCCCGACCCCTACTGTTCAAACAATAATGGTCATTTAACCAATGAAATCATCTTCTTCACCAAAAGAAGAGCACAATGGCCTAAAGCCTTTCTCGCCCTATTCGCAACGGCACCCAGTAAGAAAACCGCACATGGTCTTATTCTACCCATCATTCTTTCACCGTTCTTCAAAGCAACTGCCACAGTAACCATCTACCTGTATGAGGGGTCATCCTCATACAGGCATCAGACCATAATTTTAGCCTAATTGAGGACATATACCTGCTCATCAAATCAAAAGTCACTAACGCTAGCGCCCGACTCACTGCACCAACACACCACCCACCTAGTGTGCTGACTGTCCCCCCACTGAACTCCCCTGCGGGTCACCATCTAGCTTTACACCATAATGAAAATTCACCCACCCCAGGCGTAAGTGGCACCCCACGTAATAACTCTCATCCCCGCAATCCAGACTCCTCCCCCAGTACCACCACCACTGCAACAACTTCTCTCTCGCCCTATGCACCTTTCAACTTGTCACCAGAAGCCCCCATGTCCCTCACCACTATTCTCCTTCCTCACAGGCACACCCCTACCCACCCTTCTTTCAGCCTACCCATTTCGAACGACCCTCCCACCTCCAAAGTCCTCATGACAGACCTTACTCCTAGCTCTCCCCGCTCACCTATTGCAGACCACCCTCGAGGTTCTCATCACTCACCCATTCCTTCATTTTCCCTCATCAAGACTCCGTCACCCTCCCTCTCCATCCCTCCCCTATCCTCGGACCACATCAGGGTTTCTCAGCCACATGATGAACCAGCCCACGACGCTCCCCTGAACACCATAAGAGCAATAGTCCCTCCCCACCTAATAGCACATGACTTCAATATGACAGTTCCCTCATCCGTCCACAAACTCGATGAGATTCTACTCTCCCTACATCAAATCAAAGAGGACATCAAATCCCTTCAGGCCCTAATCCTCAAGAGCGCCCCACCGCAGCTGGCCACCAGGTGGATCACAGTACCCTACCCAAACGCACCTTCCCGTCCGTTCAGGACCTCATCACCCCTACCACCTAGCGACTTTTCTTCCCTTCTTCAGTCCTACAAGCCCCCTTCTACACCACATGAAGCAGCTTACACGGACAGCACGCTGAAGCAATCCTCAATCCAACCTATACAGGCCAATATCTCTAGAACTGCAAGACACCTTCCCAGAGGTATAGTTGAAAACAACTTCAAGAGAATACCCATCACTCAGACCCACAACGATATTCCCTTCAAGACTCAGCTTAAATGTGTACTATTAAACTGTAGATCGGCAGCACGCCACGCGACCGACATAGCTAACCTCATAATAACCAACGAACCAGACCTCACAATCCTAACGGAAACGCGGCTAACTACATCATCCGGACCCATCCTAGAAATACTAGTGCCTCCACACTATCACATCACATGATTAGATAGACGCGAGAAGACGGGAGGGGGCATTGCATGCATTCATAGGAGCAACCTTGTGGTAAATATTTGATTTACCGTCTTAATTTCTAGGCAGGTAAGTACTTAAACAAAAATAACTCAATCGGAAAGAAAGAGGCAGAGTCCGTGGTGTTAGAGTTCTTAGGGGTTTTATTCCTTAAAAAGGAATGGTCATGGTACCAGATCGGACCAGATCGGATATCGGGTTCCTGCCACCACTGGGGTGCAGGAAGGGATAGAGCAATATTTTATTGACAATACATAGCTTATATACTTAAATCATATTATAGAAACCAATACAGTAGGCGTAACAGCTGAGAGAAACAAGATAAGAGCACACACGTGGTAGTGATACGTAATTAGAAGGCGTGAACTAGGCGTGAACATAGAGGTGTGTGCTAGAAACGTCATAGGTAAGTGTCACAAGTAGGTGGGTACAAAGCAGAATATTGCAATGTCAGCAGAAATCTGAGGTCTGGATGCGCGCGCAGCTGCGTGACGTGTGATTGACGTGTAGCTGGAGGGTACAGGGGACTTGACATTTCCACTAGCGGAAAGAGACAGAAGTCTGGCATGTCAGATCAACTCGTACCACTATCATATCTGATATCTGATGTTTAGGAACCATATTATCTAGAAGGAAAAGGTCTCTGGGGCAGAAGCTATTCTATACTGACTGTGAGTGCGTGTATAAGCGTCTAAGTGTCTGCATGAGATGCGAGGGGGCATAGGCCTACCATGGTAACAGAGGCTATGAATTACTTGCACGGAGACAGTGAGGCCGGGCCCTTTGCTCTGCAGCTGGGGAATGTTTACTTAAACTAGTAGGTAGGAATGTATTTTCGAGGAGCGGAACAGATAATGCGAAGGTTGAATTCGGTCTTGGCAGGCAGCAGGCTGAGCTAAGCGCCGTGGGCCGCGCAGGGAGTAAGGCAGAGGTCACGGGTACAGAGGCAGCCCAGGCTGAGGCGTTCAGAGTCAGAAGGCAGAAAAAGGCTCGATGGCAGAATTCGGGGCCTACTTCGCCAGAGCTGAAAAACGTGTAAAATACACCACAAAAAGACGTTGGCATAGCATACTTAGGAACTGAATATTCAACCCGTTCATGGCGGGTCTGAAAGAGGACATGTTAACGTTAGACGCAAATGTAGTTGCGTCTTCATAGCTGGCACAGGAGGGAAGTTACATGCACTTTAAACTCGTACATGGAGACGGTGGGGTACACGTTAGGGAACATTTCTTGACCAAAAAATTTATATTTCCTCAACCTCACGGTGTCCCGCTTCAATTCACCAGTGCTCTCCTTCTGTGAATACCTGAGCCTAGACATTACTAACAATAACAAACCAGTATGCTCTCTACACGCTTCCTACCACCCTCCGGGAAACAACCATATCTTCATCGAACAGATCATGGATATACTAAACATGAATGTCAAACAACAGAATACCCAGATCTTCCTGGGGGACTTCAATGTACACTGGAATAATTGTGATGATCCAGAGGTTAACAGTCTCAAAACCTTCCTGTCCGACCTCAACCTATTGCAAATCTGCAACAGAGCCACCCATGAAAAGGGTGCGATCCTCGACCTTGTATCCTCCAAAGCAGACACTACCCAGCTTGAGTCCATCCTCTCCTGCGACTGGTCCGACCATCACATAATCACATTTCACATCCAGGTAGAAGCCAAACCACTCTCTGTCCAACCAGGAGAACAAAAATTTGAAAGAGGAACCTAGATAACATTAATCAGGATTCTCTCGCCACCGTCAGTCATCTCTTCACACCCCCAACCGAGGCATTAAATGACATTCATAATCTAACTAATCAGTACTTCCACTCTATGCAGAGTGCACTAGACAACTTAGCTCCCTTTCAATTAAAAAGAGTCTCCACAAAAGTTACAAACCCCTAGTATGATGGGAGATTAAACAAAGATAGGAGAGCACTGAGAGCAATTTTAAGACAATGGAGAGCCGCTCCATCTTCTAGCCGCCTCAGACTGTTAAGAAGCACGAGAAATGCCTACTTCAGGAAGATCAGATGATCAAAAGCTGATTTCATACGCAATCAACTAGATCAGGCCAAAAACCGACCGAAAAGATTTTTTGAAATAATTAAAGCTCAATCTACGGGCGTCTCACATTCCCCCCAAACTAATCAGGAAGCATTACTCAACTGCGAGGAACTTCTTCACAACAAAGACAGAAAGATTAAAGACAGACCTGCTCAAGGATCTAGCATCTCTTAACATCTCACCCATGAATTCCCCAGTGACCTCTCACATGACCTGCTTAGCAAAACCAGAACCCAAGAACAACGCCGCTTGTACCGCCTTCAAATTCTACAATGAAGAAGATATCTTGAAAACGCTCGTCTCTCTCAATCCCTCCAACCACTTCACGGACCCTCTACCAGCTTCCCACTTAAAAGCCTTCACTCCATTGCTGGTGCCCCTCTGGACTAGGATCATAAATAGCTCCCTTCTGCTCGGAACTATTCCAGACATCCTCAAAGAGGGCCAGGTATCCCCCATCCTAAAGAAACCTACAGCGGACCCGTCAGACCTGAACAATTATTGCCCAATCTCCAACATCTCTACCTTGGCTAAACTACTACAAAAATGTGTTCTCATGCTACTGAGTAATCACATCAATCACTTCAACCTGCTCGATCAGTTCCAGTCAGGCTTCAGATAAGGGCATAGCACTGAATCAGCCATGACGCACATAATCGACGACTCACTTCAACTACTGAACCAAAACAAGGCCTGTTTGTTAATCCTGCTTGATTTATCATCAGCCTTCGACACGGTCAAGCACAGAACCTACTCGACCTCCTCGAACATAGAATGGGCCTATCAGAAACGGTGTTAAACTGGTTCTCTTCCTTCCTCCAAAACAGAACCTAAAGATTCAAGATCAACCAATCGCTATCTAAACCCACTCCAGTCACCCTAGGAGTCCCACAGGGATCCTGCCTCTCCCCGACACTCTTCAATCTGTTTATGAAACCTCTCACGGAGCTACTCAATTCTTCAAATATCCAATACCACATGTACGCCGACGATACACAACTTTACGTTAAGGTCCAATCACCTGAAGACATTATGGCCTTGAACTTAACACTTCAAAATACACAGACATGGCTGGCGAGGAACCATTTGAAACTAAACACCCTAAAAACAGAATTTCTACTAATCGCTCCCCCCAAACAAACGACTAGCATCGGCGAGTGGATGAAGCACCTCACAGCACTCAAAGGCCAACCGCTCATCATAGATTCCGCTAAATCCCTAGGAATAACACTTGACAATAAGCTAAATATGCAGAAGCACATCAGTGCGGAAACTAACGGAGCCAACTTCCAAATGAATACTTTTAGAAAACTGAAACACTTCATCCCGCCTAATGACCTCAAACAAGCAGTTCAAACTCTAGTTATCCCGAGAGCTGACTATGGAAGCGTTGCCCTCTGCGGACTACCCAGATCTACTACCGCTCCCCTTAGAGCATCAATCAACTCAGCCACCAGACTCATCACCGGCACCAAAAGAAACTGGCACATTTCCCCTGACCTCCGCGCCCTCAAATGGCTCCCTTTTGAGGCCAGAATCCACTTGAAAATCGCCGTGATGACACATAAAGGGTTGCATAAAAAAAAAACGAGATACCTAGCAGAGAAACTAGTACTATCTGGTGGTAACATATCCACCAGGAGCTCTAACAATTATTTACTTCTCAAGCCACAACGGTTCTCCAAGAAGAAGACATAAATCCGTACCTTCTCAGAAATGGCACCCAGGATTTGGAACGCCCTACCCCCAGAAACAAGACTCAACCCATCCATAGTTTTTTTCAAAAAAGAAGTGAAAGCGAATCTATTAGCCAAATTCACTTAAATCTTGTCATACACTCTTGTTTATATGTGTTAACCGTGATATTGTACCATATTTGTACCAGCTTATTGTACCTCTTAGTTATATGACGATCCTCCTGCCTGTGAAGAGATCTGACACCCGCAAGGGTCTTGTTCGCGCTATTGAAAACTTAAAAAATAAATAAAAATAAATGTAATCTTTGAGACAACAGTGTTAAAGTATAAAAATGTAAAAATAATGTTTAGGGGCAGGGCCAAACATCATGGCCAACCGATCGTAACTCTGATTGGCTCCGTGCCAGGCCCAGCCACTCTTACAGTTTGGAAGGCACTCACTACCCCAAGTGGAGGCACTTGAGGGTCTCCACTGTTGAGAACACCAGGTACAAAGGGAGCGGGGGAGCTCCCCCTAAACTACAGTGGGTTACCAGGAGTCATTCTGAACGAACGGTGCCTGACCTTAAGATGACGTTGGTCAGGCACCTATGCATAACATTATGAGGAGGCTCCGGTTGGGAGCTACATAACCCTGAGGGTTCTCCCTTCATCAGCGACCTGTCATCACAGATGAGGGGGCCCTGAGCTAAATAATAGCCCAACCCACAGTGGCTTATCATGTGTGGCCCGAGCGAAGTGAGCATCCTGGCATCTGATCTGGGAGGAGCAGAGGCGCCGATTGGCGTGGCCCCCATGAGGCCCTAGGTAGAGCCGCTGCCTTGGTGAAGCTGGCCCGAGGTGATATCAGGGGTCGATCGGCGAGGACCTTCAATATCCCTGTGAGCAGTGAGGGGCGGATAGGTTCCTGGGCCATCAATAAATCAATCAATCAGTGAATTTGTAATGCGCGCTACTTACCAGTGAGGGTTCCAAGGAGCAGTGGGGAGGGAGTGCTGCTACTGCTCGAAAAGCCAGGTCTTGAGGAGTTTCCTGAAGGTGAGCAGTTCCCGGGGGGTCTGCCGCAGATGGGTGGGGAGGGCGTTCCAGGTCTTGGCGGTGAGGAAGGAGAAGTATCTGCCACCGGATGTTGTTCGTTGGATGTGCGGGACAGTGGCGAGGGAGAGGCTGGCGGAGCGGAGCTGGTGGGCGGCGGTGTAGAAGTTGAGTCTGTTGTTCAGGTAGGCTGGTCCGGTGTTGTGAAGTGATTTCTGTGCGTGGGTGAGGAGCTTGAAAGTGATCCTCTTGTTGACGGGGAGCCAGTGCAGGTCTCTTAGGTGGGAGGTGACGTGGCTGCATCAAGGGATATTGAGGATCAGGCGTTCGGAGGCGTTCTGTAAGCGTTGCAGCCGTTGTAGGTTTTTGTTCGGGATTCCTGCGTAGAGTGCATTGCCGTAGTCCAGCCTGCTGCTAACGAGGGCTTGAGTCACTGTTCTTCCGGTTTCGGTCGGGATCCACTTGTAGATCCTGCGGAGCATGTGGAGGGTGTTGTAGCAGGAGGAGGAGATGGCGTTGACCTGCTTCGACCTGGAGAGGGAGGAGTCGAGGATGAATCCTAGGTTGCGTGCGTGGTCCGTGGGTGTCAGTGCTGTTCCCAGTGAGGTTGGCCACCAGGAG
This sequence comes from Lissotriton vulgaris, assembly GCF_964263255.1. Classification (NCBI taxonomy): domain Eukaryota; kingdom Metazoa; phylum Chordata; class Amphibia; order Caudata; family Salamandridae; genus Lissotriton; species Lissotriton vulgaris. The sequence goes on along the minus strand of NW_028244125.1, from coordinate 54,390 downwards.
TCGTCCCAGGCGAAGGGGGTGGGGCCGAGGAGGAGGACTTCCGTCTTGTCCAAGTTCAGTTTCAGGCGGCTTCTACTCATCCACTCGGCGACGGCCTTCATTCCCTCGTGGAGGTTGGTTTTGGCAGTGTGCTGGTCCTTGGTGAGTGAGAGGATGAGTTGGGTGTCGTTGGCGTAGGAGTTGATGTTAAGGTCGTGCTGGCCGGCCACTTGTGCGAGGGGGGCCATGTAGACATTAAACAGGGTCGGGCTGTGGGACGAGCCCTGGGGTATGCCGCAGATGATTTCAGTGGCTTCGGATCAGAAGGGTGGGAGGCGGACTCTCTGGTTCTGCCGGAGAGGAAGGATGTGGTCCAGTCCAAGGCCTTCTTCTGGATTCCGGCTTCTTGGAGGCGTGTTCTTAGTGTGCTGTGGCAGACCGTGTTGAAGGCGGCTAATAGGCCCAGGAGGATGAGGGCTGAAGTTTCGCCGTTATCAAGCTGGCGCCTGATGTCGTCTGTGGCGGCTATGAGGGCTGTCTCTGTGCTGTGGTTTCTTCTGAATCCGGACTGGGAAGGGTCTAAGATGTTGTTGTCCTCGAGATGACGGGTCAGCTGTGTGTTGGCGATTTTGACCTTCACTGGAAAAGGGAGCAGGGAGATGGGCGGAAGTTCTTGAGGTCCTTGGGGATGCCTTGGGTTTCTTGAGGATGGCGTTGATTTTGGCGTGCTTCCAGCTTTCCGGGAATGTAGCTGTGTCGAAGGAGATGTTGATGACCTTCCATAGTTGGGGTGTGATGGTTGCGTCTGCTTTGTTGAAAACATGATGCGGGCAGGGGTCAGATGGAGATCCTGAGTGGATGGGGTTTTTGAGACTATCGTGGATGTCGGCGATATTCCGATGGAAGAAGGTGGCCAGTGAGTTGCACAGATTTTGCGAGGGCGGGATGTTGTTGGTGTTGGTGCTGGGGTTGTAGAGTTCCTTCACTATGTTGAAGAGCTCTTTGCTGTTGTGTGCGTTGTTATCCAGGCGTACTTTGAAGGAGGATCTCTTGGCTGTTCTGATGAGGTGGTGGTGTCTGCGGATGGCGTCCTTGTGGCCTGCGTGGCTGTCTGGTGTGCGGTCGTGGAGCCATTTCTTCTCCAGCTTCTGGCATGTCCCTTTGGAGGTTTGGAGTTCTTCTGTGAACCAGGCTGCTTTCTTGCTGGGGTGGTTGATGGAGGGTTTCTTGAGCAGGGCGAGAGTGTTGGCGCAGTCGTCGATCCACTGTCTGAGGTTGTGCCGACGGCGTCTGGGTCGGTGGGGTCAGTGGGTGGGTTCTGGGTGAGGGTGGAGGTCAGTTTGGCCTTGGTGACTTTGCTCCAGCAGCGGTGGGGCAGCTGTTGGGTGCGGTGGTGTGTGGTTGGTTTCTTGAAGGTAAAGTGGACGCAGCGGTGGTCGTTCCAGTGGAGTTCGGTGGTGTTGTGGAAGGAGACGTGGGTGCTTGTGGAGAAGACGGGGTCAAGCGTTTGGTCGGCGGCATGGGTGGGTTCAATGACGAGCTGTTTGAGACTGAGGTTGGCGAGGTTGGCGATCAGGGTGGCGGAGTTGCCGTTGTTGTTGTTCTCTAGGTGGAAGTTCAGGTCCCCGAGGAGGATGTAGTCCGTGGAGTCGAGTGTGTGGGTGCTGGCGAGGTCGGCGATGGAGTCGCTGAACAGGGCCCGTGGTCCGGGGGGTCTGTAGACAAGTGTTCCTCTGAGGGTGCTGTTGGGGTCGATGTGAATCCGGAAGTGGAGGTGTTCGGCAGAGTTGAGGGAGTTGTCTGTGAGGGTGTGGACCTGGAGGGAGGACTTGTGGACGATGGCTATTCCTCCTCTGATTCCGTTGGTGCGGTCTCTGAGGGAGATCTTGTAGCCGTCCGGGATGGCTATGGCGATGTCCGGTGCAGAGGAGTCGTTCCACCAGGTCTTGGTCAGGAAGGCGACGTCTGAGACGGAGGAGTCGAGCAGGTCCCAGAACTCGATGGCGTGTTTGCATGCGGAGCAAGTGTTGAGGAGTATGCAGCGCAGGTGGTTGGGTTCGGTCCTCGGGGGCTTGGTTGTTCTGTCGCAGGTGAAGTTGCAGGTGTGGCAGGAGAAGGGTCCGTGGGTGCGTTTCGGGGCAGCTCGGAAGCAGCGGTGGTCTCGGCCTCTGTTGAGAGTGTGGAGTGTGTTAGTGTTGTATCGGAGTCTGGCGTCGTGGCGTGCGCAGAGTCCAGGGGTTCTAGCGTTGGGCGCGGTCCAGGCGCGGACGGGCGCAGGCAGGCTTGCCTTTGGAGCGCCTTCAGCACGCAATCGGCGTGTCCGCTGTGCGTGTCCGGGCGGTGGTCGCCATTTAAGGCGGAGAGAGAGGGAGGAGCAGCTGGGAGGCGGGAGCGGGGCGGCGAGGGGGCGTGGCCACAGGAGGCAGCGATGGGGAAAAACCAGGGGACAAGATGGCAAAAAGAGGGTTGGGGGGGCAGCGAACTGGCAAAAACGGGAAAAGAGAGGCAGAAATAAACAAAGTACACGACAGGCGCAGGCAGACAAAATCAGGCAGACTTACAAAACTTGGCAAATCTGGGAAGGAGTAGCGGCCGCGAACTCGCGCTGGAAGGGCCGCTGACAGACTGCGGGAAGGTTGAGCTGAGTGGCGGCAGGGGGGCGATCCGGCCTGAGGTCAGTGGTCACCGTGGCCATGTGGGGCCATTTGGGGCTTGTTCTCAGTGCTGAGCATCTCGGACTCTGATCCGCCATAATAGGCAGTGCTCCCTGGCTGACAATCCTAACCGAGCGCCTGCCCCTACAGTAAGACGATCTCTGGGCCCGCGGTGCCTGACTTCAACGACACTAAATACCCATCACCTGACACGGAGAGATGTTTAGGCCACCAAGGGTGAGCAGAGTTGGGGTGCAGGGGTGTGTCTGGTTCCCCCAGTTTTTTTCTGCTGCGGGGAGGCCCAGAACCAGCAGTGGGCACGGGTCCCTATGCCACCCAAAAAGGCGAAGCCCACAAAAGTCTCCAGTTTTTTCTCCTGCGGCGCCAAGGGGACAGTCAGTGAAGAGACAACGCGAACTCACGGGAACATGGCACTCATACGTGAAGACCTGATGGCCTCACTTCAAGAATTTAAACAAGAACTCAGAGACAATATCAAGGCTGATATGGGGCCCTCTTTTGATGAGTTTAAGGCCAAAATGGGAAACCGGCTGGTGCAATTAGATGTCGACTTAATTGGGGCCCGTGCTCTCAATCTTGAGGCAAAATATGAAGAGCTGGAAGACCGCGTGCGACCCTTGGAGGCCCAATCTGGTGACCTATGGGCTCATTTGAAAGGCACTGTGCTCAGATGCGAAGATCTTGAGAATGTATCCCATCGGGATAACATATGTGTGAGGGGCCTGGAACTGGGATGCGAAGGCCCAGAACTGGAGGCCTTTTTGGTGGGGCTTTTTCAACAGTGCTCGGAGACTCTAAGCCGGAGGTTCATCTGGAGCGGGTTCACTGGGTGGGACCACAAGCTCTGGGAGATTGCAGAAAATCCAGAGATGTGGTGGCAAAATTCAGCTCTTTTAAAATCAAGGAGTTGGTCCTCCAGAAGGCGTGGGCCCTCGACAAAGTGTCATTCCAGAATACAACGTCTTCGCTATACCAAGATGTAGCCCAAGCCACACTTGCTCGGAGCCAGCAGTTCTGACCCGTCACTACAGCCTTAAGAGACCGCAAGGTGAAATATCGCTGGACTTACCCCTTTGGTTTAGCTTTTACACTGGACAATAACAACTATCACTACACAGAATTAGAAGAGTGGCTATTCTGGGTATTGAGGTGCCAATGATTGAAACATAGGGCATACCCATAGATGCACCCAAAGCAGGGCAACATGATTTCCTGTGCTCTTTCCTAGCCTTCCTGGAGGGATTCACTAGGGGTGACTTCCTACTGCTTGGAGACTTCAATCTGATATGGGACCCGGCTCTGGACACCACACATTACCATAGAGTGGCTGGGGGGTATTTAGCAAACCACTTAAGGCTGCATTGCAGGGGTTGGGGCTAATAGATGGTCGGAGGGATGCCCATCCCGCACTCAGAACTATTCCTTCATCTCACATTTACATAGGACATACTCCAGGATCGATCATGCATTCATTAGTCAATCTCTTCTGCACACAATAGCAGGTTCCCAGTTTCACCCGATCTGCCTATCTGAAAACGCTCCCCTTGAGCCTGTCCTTGATTGGCCCGCCCTGTGCTCTAAGCTTGTCAGGTGGTATTTTCCCAACTTCCTTTGCAGAGATCAGCTTCTTAGGGATGAGTTAAGAAAGGCAATCACAGAGTTTTTTTAACCTTACCGACCCAACGCAAACCTCCAGTCCAACAATTTGGACACCTTTAAGGCAGTTATTCGGAGAAAGTGCATCGAACTAGATACCACCCTCAAAGCATAACGTAAGGGGAATTCTTCTCCTCGAGGAGGAACTCCGAAAGTCTGAATCTGAACACAAGTCTAATCCTTCAACTCAATCCCTCTGTAAGATTATGCAGGTTAAGGGGAAGCTTCAGGCTATTTGCACTAACAGGGCTGAAAAGACCCTTCTCCGCTTACAAGCCCACAGTTACAAGAGTGGAAACAAGGTTGGATCACTATTGGCATTCCAACTGCGAGTGAAACAGGAAAAGGAGTACATTAAACACATATTTGAATGGAAGGGTATTTCCCACAAAATCAAAATAGGGAAAGCCAAGGCCTTTGGGGAATTCTGTCGCTCCTTGTATACTGCAGACACGCTCAGAGTCAGGACCAATACCTAGAGACTCTGGACCTACTCCAGGTTCCGACCTCCACAAATGAAGACTTAAGTAGCCCCATTTCGGCGTAAGAGGTCCAAAAAGCGAAAGACTCCCTCGGACCCCAAAAAGCGCCCAAGCCGGATGCTCTCAATGTCTCAATCGTACCTTTGCGCCAGAATTATCCCCCGTCTTTTGCTGCTATTCAATGATACAGCTGACAGGCAAAAGGTGACCCCTACTATGTGAGAGACTCTGATCTCCGTCATCTCCAAGCTGGAGAAGGACACCACTAGCTGCGCCTCTTACAGGCCTATAGTGCTCCTGAACTTGGATGCCAAGTTATACTCTAAAATACTGTCCTTGCGTCTCTAACATGTTATGCCATTGCTTGTGCAGCCAGACCAGGCGGGCTTCATCAAAGGAAGGCAAACTCCTGATCACCTTTGGAGGCAAACTCCTGATCACCTTTGTAGGCTGGTCAACATTATTGAGAAGGCACAGAGGAAAGCTATACCTATGTTACGGTACTTCTCTCGCTAGACGGGAGAAGGCATTTGACCGGGTGGATAGGGACTTTCTAACCCGTACACTATGACGGTTTGGTTTCAATTAGACTTTCATTGGAATGATACAGGTAAATTATTCAGCTCCGAGATCCAGAGTAAATGGGGTTACTTCAGAACACTTTAACCTTTGCCGGGGAACCAGGCAGGGGTGCCCAATGTCCCCCCTGCTCTTTGCGCTCAGCAGCAAACCTCTTGCGGAGTGCATTCGGTCCAATCCAGACATAGAAAGTTCTGTTTGGCACGGATAAACACAAGATCTCTCTTTTTGCAGACGATGTGTTTCTTTCAGTCACGAAGCCGTAATCTTCTCTCCCAGCTATTCACTCTCAGCTTGCCTCGTATCAACAGGCCTCTGGATCAATCAATCAATCAATCAATCAGAGTACTTGTAAAGCACGCTACTTACCCGTGAGGGTCTCAAGGCGCTATAGGGAGAGGGGGGTGCTGCTACTGCTCGAAGAGCCAGGTCTTGAGGAGTCTTCTGAAGGCGAGTAGGTTTTGGGTTTGCCGTATGTGGGTAGGAAGGGTGTTCCAGTTCTTAGCGGCGAGGTAGGAGGATTTAAGGTGAACCTTTGTAAATCCTTCCTTCTAAACCTAACCGTGCCTAAGGAGTCCATGCAGATTATAGAAAGAGCGTCCCCTTTTCAGAGCGCGCACAGTTGCATCACAGATCTTGGCATCCAACACCCCCCCAAGCTAGAGCATCTCTATGGAGCTAACTATCCGCCCTTGCTGCGCCAGCTTAAAGCTGAACTGTCTAGGTGGAGGGCTGCCTATCTCTTTTGGATAGGGCAAGTCAATGCCATCAAAGTGAACTTTCTCCCGTGCTTGCTGTATCTCTTTCAGGGCCTCCCTCTTGCAGTGAATCAGACGATTTTTTCGGCGCTGAAAACAATGATTACCAAGTTCATTTGGCAAGGGCAGAGAGTGCAGCTTTCTAATCGAGTGCTAACCAGGTTGAGAGAAGAGGGGGGTTTGGCCCTACCAGACTTCTTGGAGTATTATAGAGCAGCTCAACTTAGAGTGATTACGGAATGGTCCCTCTGAGAAACTGAAACACTTTGGCTTCACATGGACCGACAAATATTGGGTAGGACGATCTGGGACCTCGTGTGGAAGCAGAAGCACAATCAGGTTTCAAGTCTTTATTTCGATTTTTGACAAATCATAAAAGACACATTATAATACATTAATAACACAATACATTAAAAAAAACTTTTGCAAAGAAGGAAATGCAAAACGTTAGTAAGCAAGCAAAGGCTATATACATGTAAGGCGAACCATGTAAACCACACAATAATAACCTAAAATAAGATGATTTTGAAGGGGTTAAGAAAAGGTATTAAACATCTAAGGTGAGAAACCTGATTAAAACATAAAATACACATCGAGTCATGTCAATCAAATGGGAAACCATTTCATGCTTTAAGTGTAAAAAGTGCAGATAGTGGAAAACAGATGTTTAGGCAATAAACAGGATATGTCACTTTATAAAGCACTATTGGCGGGCTCTGGCAGCTTTGACATGTGTTTTAACCTTATGAGCCAGGACCACCCCAAATATTTAGCACAATCACCCATGCAATGCCTATATTAGTACCCCTATGGCTAAGGGTTTGCGATGAGTTAACTAGATCAACATCCATTACCACATTCCCTTCACCCTACACGCCAATTCACTTCACCCCCTAGTATCCTCCGGCGCTGCGGGAGGGGTCATTCGAGGCTTGGCATAGGGGGGCGTGTCACACGATCTCTCATCTGATTGAACGGGGCAAATTGATGACCTTCGTGGAATGTTTTAAAGCTTTTCACATTCAGCCCTCGGAAGAATACCATTACATGCAACTTAAGTATTGGGTTCTACAACCACAGATATGGTTCGCAGCCACTAAGAATCTACTTCCAATCGAAAATTTCACGCAGTCAGGAGCCTCTATGAGGGGGTCTATCACTTTCCTTTATTCACTCATACGGTCTCTGGGATCGCACCACACCCCTAGGCTCCACAGGTTTTGGGATTCAATCTTAGCCATCCCACTGGAAAGGAAAAAATGGACCTCACTTTATAGGGACATTCCCAAGTATAATCCCTGCATGTTTTTAAGGCAGGCTCAAAATAAAATGATGTACGGATGGTACCTGCACCCTCAGAGGCTACACACTACCCCTGGTGGAATATCTTTTGGAGGGGCTGCCCCTGTTTGCAGGTGGGCCACAGCTGGAAGCTCTCCATCTCTTCCACATCTAGAGCTTCAGTTAGTTTCCCTGATTTTCCAAAGGGGGTTTCGGGGGATGTGGGGACCCTGTCTCTTCATAGCCCTGCCTTCACCCACAACAGCATCTGATCCTTTTTTCTTTTTGAACGTGACACCATAATGTGTATTTTTGTGTTTTTTGTTTGGGAGTTGGGGGTAGGGGGAGGGGGTAGGGAGGGATGAAAGCAAAATAATTTGCTGACCTTCCATTAGAACTTGTTGACTTGTGCAATGTGCGGGGTCAGTTGGAGACCTCGGAGATTCATGATGGACACATTAAGGGCTTGCAGAGTCCTATTCCACAAACTATATGTAATACTTTAGATTTCTGTAACTCTTGGCATATTCGATGCATTGGTGTCTCCTTCTAAAGCTGTTTTTTTTGTGTACTGCTTATCTTTGAAACCAATTAAAATATTTTTGATAAAAATATAATGAAGTAATACTATCACAAAATGTGCCTATTACACAGAGTAATAATATCTCGATTTTTTGCCACATAACCTAGACAATCCTACAACGTAATTTGGTTTTCCCTGGCCGCATAATTCCAGTGGCCACAGCCATAAATTAGGAATGCCATCACAGTAGGAAAAACAAATCCACTACTGAGCTACATATCCTGCTTGTGGGGGCGCACCAAAATGAGAGTCCAAAAAGAATAAATAGAAAAATGTTCTTTATTTATCTTTTTTCAGAAAAAAGCACGTCAATAAAACATGTAGCGAGATCAGCCAACGCGTTTCACTCCCTACCAAGGAGTTTCTTCAGGGCGCTGCAGATATTTCGTTAAATTGTTTTGTAAGATCCCTCTATAGTCACAGTGGTATATTTCGGTAGTTTCCTTACTCCAAACTGGTTCTTAAAACTCTTCTGGAGTACCTCTATTCCCTTGTCTCTTCTTGTTATCGTGGACTTTGTAGGTCTTGTCCAAAAAAAGTAGTTCCGGTACTCCAAAAAATACCCGTCCCTGGTCGTGTTTGTATTAGGTGGGCAAAGCGCTGTAATGGCATTCGTCAGTTTCGGCGTCTCGGCATGGCTGGTTCCAGGCTGGAACCAGCCATGCCGAGACGCCGAAACTGACGAATAGAGGTACTCCAGAAGAGTTTTAAGAACCAGTTTGGAGTAAGGAAACGACCGAAATATACCACTGTGACTATAGAGGGATCTTACAAAACAATTTAACGAAATATCTGCAGCGCCCTGAAGAAACTCCTTGGTAGGGAGTGAAACGCGTTGGCTGATCTCGCTACATGTTTTATTGACGTGCTTTTTTCTGAAAAAAGATAAATAAAGAACATTTTTCTATTTATTCTTTTTGGACTCTCATTTTGGTGCGCCCCCATGAGTACTTAAAAATTGCCTAACTGATCTGGAGAGCACAGCGACGCCAAACAGCAGCTGGTGTCGGGGTTGGCTGCACAATATTTAACTGACGTGATCATAGACACCATCGGCACTCGAGTTTAGGTGCGGCATTTTTAAGGTCCGCTGCTGCTTTTTCTTACAAATATCCTGCTTGTATTAACGTTTTCGTTCACTTTCCTTGAATTGGCAAAATCCTTCACACTGTTTCTGCCAACTGTTTTCATCTCTTAATTACTGTGTCAGCTTGTGGTCTCGATATAATGGGGGTGTCTTTGGTACATTTGCACAGTAATAGCAATCACCCCCTGTGCCCTCACCCTTGTCCCTAGGCACATATGGTAGCCCTAGGCATTAGGCTTTGATAGCAAGGCTGAAGTCCCATATTATTTTTTTCATTTACACCTTCGCTGTGGCGGCTATTCCGCCGCAGCGCTAACGGTCGCGGGGGGCGCGCTGCTCACCTGCGCGGGTGACAGAACCGTTCCGTCACCGCTCGCGGGTGAGCTGTGCTTGTGACGGAAAGGTTCCGTCACAGCACCACCCGCTTAATGAAATGCACCGCGCAGGCGTGAAATCAACGCCGCGCAGGCGCGGCGAGCGGGCCGTGACGGAACCGTTCCGTCATGAGCACAGCCCACCCGAGGGGCGTGACAGAATGGTTCAGTCAATAGCTTCGAAGTAAAAGTAGAATTAATTGTTTTCTTCTTGTCAATGGGCCTTGGGTAGGCCACAGAGCTATTTTGGGAGGGCCGGTCCCGCCTTGCCATCCGTCTAGAACCGGGCCTGATCACAAGAAGGAGCAGGTAGCAGTCCGTAAAGAGGGGTCAGATCCTGACTCAGTTGAATGCTATTTTTCACTGTCAGATGGGACAGACTGGATAAGTAGGGTCTGGACTCAGCGGAAAGTGACTCCAAAGGCAGCACACTTAGCGAATTGAGTGATATTCCTAACAGCAGTGTTCTTTCAACAACCCATAAAGCCCCTGGGAGGGATAGACAGAGTGCAGACATTGGAGATGATTTTAAGTTAGACTACTCAATAATAAACTCACAATATTTAGGAAAAAGTACCATGGATCCCATAGGCCACACAATTCAGGGTCCTCATTGGAGGAACCAACTTTGGAGGCCATCCGATAATGCATAATAGCACACAGAGAACAGACTAGAGGTGACAGTCAGAGGTTTCGGGCCGCGACGAGGAAACTGCAAGGGGAAGTGGGCCAGATGTACGATGGGATTTTGCATGCGCAAACGGGTTTGCGACAAGTTTGCACATGCAAAAACCGTGTGGTCATTGTACTAATACTATTTTGTGAGTCAAAATAAATTGCAACTCGCAAAATAGTGTTTAGCGACTTGCTATTCGTAAGGGGCGTTCCCTTCCTAATAGCGACCCCACAAGCCATGTATGAATGTTTTGCGACTGCAATTGCGGTCGCAAAACACTCACAATTTACTGCACTCTTTGAGAGGTTGGTAATGCAATCGTAAAAGGAAAGGGTTTCCGAGGGGACCCCTTCCCCTTGGCAAATGAAGGGGAAAATAATGTTTTGGGGCAGGCAGTGGTCTCAATGACCACTACCTGCCCTTAAAAAAATGAAACAAAAACATTTCATTTTTCTTTTTTTAAATGCATCCTGTTTTCCTTTAAGGAAAATGGGCTGCATTTTTTAAAAGCAGTCTCAAACTTAGAGGTCTGCAGAACCTAGCAGGCCACCATACACAGGAGGGCCTGCCATTTCCAATGAGGTCTCAAATTGCGCTTGCCTCATGAATATTGATGAGGCATGCAATTTGGGAACCCTTTGAGAATCACAAACACTATCTCTGACACTGTTGCAAATCCCAATTTGCGACCTGCAAATTGTGAGTCGCAATTTACGAGTCGTAAATTGGGTGGTCGCACATCTGGCCCAGCATGAAGGGTCGTCAAAACCTGCTCTGTAATTGCAGAAAAGATATCTAACTTGGAAGACAGTGCCACAGTTTCAGAGACAGATGTAGCTGCTACCCGGGATAAACAGAAGCATTAGTTATAAAGTCGGTGGTCAGCAATAGGCAAATGGCGGTCTATCACAAGTAAAAATCAGTTATGGCAGGTAATCTGGCGTATCACTTGTATCGGAGCTCATTCTCAGCCTGTGACGACCTGGCGAGAGGCGTTTTGGATCGTAACTATCCATCCTCCAGGAGATTCTCTCCGGTCTGACTGTGTCAGATTTTATCATTTGTCCGATCTTATTCTTAACATGGGACATCTTGGCAAGAGAGTCCTTTTGGACAGTAATTTCTTATATCCAGGAGATTATTTCCCGTATTTCAAAGCCGTCCTCTCAACAAATCCCAGCTTCTGACGTCACTGCCCACATATAACTACAGTTTGACATGCCTATACCTATATATAGACTTCAAATGTATTGTTCTACAATACTAGTGTGATCTCTACGGCCTCATCCTTCGAGATCCTTCTACCTACGTGGCCACTCACTCCTGAATGTATCCACAGTTCTGTAGAGCCTTCATTTAAAGTAGAGACATTGTTGAAGCCACAGTTTATCATCTGCTATATCCAGAATAAGTTATATGTGCAATAGACGGCTACCTGATGAAGGCGTGTTAGCCGAAATGCGCGTTGTAGACATCTGCCGCACTGCCTAAATCAACGTTTCGTCTGTCATCTGGATTTGTATATTTTAATGTTGGGTGTTTAATATAATCTTTTGAAATGACCATTATTGAATTTTATATGCACAATTGAATTTTTGTAACATTAAATGAATTATGAATTTTACAGAAAATAAGTAAATAAATGTATCATGAGAATATTCTCTATGTGCACACATTGCTTCAATTAGGGTGTTCCTTGATTACATTCAAATATTCTACATATAGAGAGGTATTCTTATTAATAGGCCTTATTGTAACTTCCTCTAGCTATAATTTTCCTATACTAGGTAATCTGGCACAGTGCATAAGGTAGGGAAAAACCACTGGATCCCCACATGTGTGGCCTGCAGGCCACTTATGCTACTGGGAACGTGAGATTTTTGATCAATTTTCAGATCACCCTAACTCCTATCTCACTTAAGTCTTTTGGATCGATTGTTGACTGTCATTGAGTAAAAGGCAAACCCTACATAGGTCAAACCAGCCCAAACTGACACAACTCTAAAGAACCACTTACTCCGGATAAGTTTAAAGATTTATTATAAAGCCAAAATTAGTTGTAGGTACAAACATCTCAATATAAGATTCAAAAGATACACAGGCAGTAAGATGAACATGAACTCTCTGAGAGATCTTAATCGACAGAAGAAAACTACCAAAACCAATTCAAATATCAGTAAGTTAAATATCATAGACGCAAGATGAATCTTGAGCGTCATTTACAGAAAAGAAACAAATCAGGTTAGACTGACCCTACACTAGCCTAGATGACATCCCTACTTAGCAAGTTCTTTACCTAAAAAGGTGTCAGCCGTGGTGACTTCTAGAGAAGATCACACACTTCTCTTAGTCTTAGATGAAACCCTATGCATAGCAGTCATGTCCTCTCTGCCTACCCATCCGCTCTCTTAGGGTCTTCAGGCCGTCTGCTCTGTCTCCTCCCCAGGGTGCTGTCCCTAATACAAAATCACAGTATGGGTGGAACGCCCCTCTGAGACGCCCACCACGTACACAATTCACGTGGTCTCGATTCTGTTTTTTTCCATAGTTTCGCTTCTTTGGGCCGTCTGTTAAAGTTGACCTTGCTTCCCAGGCTCCGTCTCCAGCATGCTGGTACCCCCATGACATTCCAGTAGACTCCTCCGGACCCGAGCCTATCTCCTCGAACAGAGCTCTATTCATCAAGCTCTTTGATTGGTACCCCCCTCGCACCTGCAAACAGACACTCCGAAGCAGGGCCCCAAATTCCAGGCTCCCCTTATCAGGCTAGGCCATAAAACTTCGACCAGCATTGGCAATTTATTTTAACGAGGCTCGACTTTAACTAACACGTGCAGATCAAAGAAGACACTTTATCTCTCCAGGCCTACTAAATTACGTGCAGTAGCCTGCACCCTGTGAACCCTTATTTCTTAACTTAAAATAATATGCTAACACACCACACTCTGGTTATACAAAAACACTTCTATAAAACATAGCCCTTAGCGTATAAGCAAAATCATTGAATAATATTGAATCCACGTTACGTGAAAGATGCAATGGTACATTTTGTTCTTATACAGTGCCATGTGGTCTGCACGTTTCTTCATTTTACATTTTACATCCTTCTTCATTTAGCAGCTACATAACGTGGAACCTGATTAACACATCTAACATTTCTAAGCATTTCCACATATTTCTATATTTGCCCACACTCTATATGTGCTCTCTATATCTAACAAAGCAATCGTGAGTAAATGCGGATACATATTCTCATATCTCTAGTTACCTTAGCTAACTTTACGCAACTGGTTTATAAATATGGCGTATTCATACATTTCATTCAAATTGCGCTCTCTCAGTTCCCCCCTTTGATGACCTCTAGGGGTCATCACTAGTACACCAATTTGAATGGGTTAAACAGAACTTGTTGCAAGGCTCCCTCTCTTGACCGTTTCCAGAGCCCTCAGACTCCTGTATTGATGATCTTGCATAGCAGCTAACCTCTGCTCCTGCTCTCTCATAGACCTTTGCAATCTGTTCGACCTATACCATTGGTACAGTCTCACTAAACCCCACAATATGATAATGCAAATCACTATTATGATGATAGGTTTCAGAATATACCAGACAAAACTCTTCCCGAGATTGGCAAACCAACATCCAACTTTACCCATCTCATGACCTACTTTTTCCCAGACATTTAACCTTGTTAGGTCCTCAATCTCTTGGTGTATCTTGGTTATATTCTGTATTTCCTTCTCAAGAGGTTTTGAATTGTCTGGAATGTAAGTGCAGCATTCCTGGACCTTCAAAGCCTTACAGACTCCGCCCTCTTTGGCTAACAGAACGTCTAAAGCAAGATGATTCTGAAGAACCATTGCCCTTATCGATTGCATCTCTCCTTCCACCTACATTAATGATCTTGCAGTACTTGCAGACAATCTGTCTACAACTGTAGCCAATCTCCTGATCTTGACATCATTAAGTATCAATCCTAAAAGAGGGAACATAGCGCCAAATACATCTCCCACTACCTCAGCATCGCCTACGTCTCTTCTCCCCCTTGCTGAAGCTTTTCCCTCTATGATCTCTAAATCCTTGGCATGATATATTTTGGGGAAGACAATTGCCAAATAACATGAACCGCACCAGTTGTCAGGTAGTTTCACGTAGGCATTTCTTCCACATACAAAACATACATTAGGAATCACTTGCATTCCCTTTAAGAAATCCTTTGTATAGTATTCTAATCTGAAAGCATGTTTACAACTGACTTCACCTACGAACACATTCTCATAGTAAGTTTTACTCCTGTGTAAACATAACTTTCCCTTCTGTGTTCGATCTGAAGCTATTGGACCATTACTACCCTTCCTTTTATGTGCCTTCTCCTCCTCGGTCCAATCTGTTTTCCATTGTCCTGACATTTTCAGAATCTTTTGTCTTCTGTACCTGTCATCCACTTGCCCTATAAACTTCTTCTCAATCTCTGACAATTTGCAAGTTAGATTGTTTCTGCGTGCATATGATGTATCTAGTGTGTCCCAAGGAAGGAAGAATTTCGCCAGTCTATCTTCCTTCTTGTAATAGTCCCACTTGTTCATCTGCTTATAGTTCGGGACTTCTGGTAACACTGAGTCATAATTCGAGAAATAATACTCAAAACTATCTCGTCCATAAAATATACTAAGCAATAGACTACATGTAATACCATAAGTCAATGGAAGGTGATGATATCGAATGCCTTCATCTACCGAAGCCGGCAATTGCATGCAGACATAGCAATCCTTGGCCTCCATGACGTCAATGTATTCATATAACAGCAAACTGACAAAGGAAGGGTTGGAGCAATGTACCTGCACCTGTCGTAGTCCGTGACTTAGAGTAATATGATGGTGCTTGAGAGACCTAGGAACACAACCCTATAAGTTCCTATCAAGGACAAAAGTCCTAAACAAAACAGCATACACTTTGGAATCAGCACCCATCAACAAAGTTGTTCTTGTGAAATACAAGTAATGTCCTTTATGATAATAGGAAACATCCGTGTCAAATGAACAGGACCGAGCTGGTTGTGTAGCAGGTCACCATGCCGGTCTCGAGTCATTCCTGAATACCCATAGGATATGACAGATTCTACAAGTTCTCTGTGAATACCAAGAATTCAGCCCATACCGCTTAGTGCAAAAACAGGTGTTTTGAGCCCTGAAGAAGTCTCATCAAAAGAGACGAAACGCGTTGGCTAGAAAAGAAAAAAGAAAAATTCATTGTGATTTGGAACATTTGTCTACAAAAAAATAAAGGATTCAAAATATACGTTTATCCAGCTCGGTCCTGTTCATTTGACACGGATGTTTCCTATTATCATAAAGGACATTACTTGTATTTCACAAGAACAACTTTGTTGATGGGTGCTGATTCCAAAGTGTATGCTGTATTCATATAACAGTTTGGCATAAGCGTTTGTTTTAAAATTTCCCTGCGACTCATCTACATGTAACCTACGGGCCTCTGCTGCCAGCAACGCTTTCTCCTGAATTGCATTGTCCTCCTCCTTTTTACCAGCAACAGCAGGTCTCGATGTCGCTACAGGCTTTGCATCTGTTGCCTTTGTTATACTTGCATGTCTCACTATGTAAATGTAAATGTAAATGTGTTGTATTTGTATAGCGCGAACAGTAACCCGTAAGCATCCCGGCGCTTGTACTCCTACCACAAGGGAACCCCTCCTGGCTTTTCCTTGTGAGGTGTCCACTCCTGGGCATCCCATGGTGAAACCAGGCATCCCTTGTGTATCGGGGGCCGTTGTGGAGACTAAGCAAGCTATTGCCCAAGTTGCAGCGTGGGGCCCATGCTTAGATTCGGCACTGAGGCGAGAATATCCGGTCAGAGGAATTTAAGCCCGATCCCGCCGAGGCGGGAATCGAACCCTGGTCCCTGGCCAGCGCTCTGCATCAAGGTCTACCGCTCTAACCATTGAGCCACACTTCTCTCTATGTATGATACAGTAACTACTATGATTATAAGGGAAATCACTACTGCTATAAGTGTGCCTACTATGCATTTTGCCTTGCGGTTCGATCTACCGGCCTCCATGATATCAAACAGTGTAGTTTCTTTCTGAAAAGTCTCTTATGATTTCTTCACTCTGCTTTCATTCTGCTTTCTCAGTCTGTTAACCACACTTGGAAGCTGATACAGTCTTTTTGCAATTCTGTCTCTTTAATTTCAACAACAGACAACCCTAGCCCTTCTCCATCCACTAAATGAAATGTCTCTAATTTCTTCTTCTTCCACTAGGCGCTAGGTTATCCTCTCTCTCTGGTTTATTTACAAAGTCTTTTAGGTATCTACGATGATTCTTGTTCCAGCGGCTCTAATAGCATATTCCAGCAGTTCTAAACGAAGGATGGTTTCTTCGTGCTCTGGTACTGGGTGACCCAAAGTTGGAAATTCTAATCTGTTCAGCACCAGGTCTTTGATCCTGCTTAAATACAGAGGGACGGGGAGAGTGAACGTTAACAACCCTTCGGTCTCAATTCCAGGTGTCAACAGTCTTACTTCCACCGTTACGATTGGATCAAGGTTGGTCACCTGCACTTCCCTCACCCTCCCGGATCTCTTTCCCCAAGACATCTACCGCCAAGTAGGTCCACTCAGGAGTGGCGTATCTTCTGCAGGGCACACGTACCCTCCTTGATCTTCTTGGACCCTTAGAGTCTGAGTCCACTGCACCTTCGTCTAGGTCTGAGTCTTCAGAAATTGGAACAAGAGTGCTCTCAGGCTTGGCCTTCTCCTTCTTTCCGGCCAGCTAGCCTCTCCACTCCTTGTTCTCCTGCTCCTTGTTCTTGCACTCGACTCTTGACCAATTGCAGCTTGATCAGTGTCTGATTCGTACTCCCAGCTACTTTCTCCTTCTGTGGCAACCTCAGTTTCGCTGGTGTATTGACCGTCCTCGGCCTGGTCAGACACACTCCCAGTTTCTTCTGGCACCTCTACAGCTTGACTGGTCTCCTCTGTGGATTCTCCGTTCTCAGCTGGATTTTCATGCGAGGGAGGAGCTGTTTCTTCCGGAGGTGCTGGAACTCTTCGGGTGTGTGAGGCGTGGATCCAGTTGGGCAAGCCTCCACACTTCACTGCAGTGTTCGTTACCAGTATGATCTGGTAGGGCCCACTCCAGCGCACGTCTAAGCAATTCTTCCTGACGTGCTTCTTCACCACGACCCAGTCCCCAGGGCACAGGTCGTGGCACAAGTCTTGGGACGATGGAACTTCAGCGGCCTGCACCTGAAGAGACACAGAATGAATGGCGTCAGAGAGTCCCTTACAATAGTCCAGGATCAAATCATCTGTGATGTTCAACAGTGCTGTAGTTGGGACTGATGGCAGTCTCATAGCCCTCCCCATTAACACCTCATGTGGAGAGAGACCTTTCCTTCTGTCTGGTGTGCTACGTATGCTCATAAGGACCAGTGGCAGTGCATCAGGCCAGCTCAAGGATGTCGATGAACAAACTTTGGCAATTCGGGACTTAATCGTGCTGTTGATCTGTTCCACAATTCCTGAAGCTTCTGGTCGATAACTACAGTGCAGCTTCTGGTCTATATTTAGGGCTGAGCAAAGCATCTTCACAATTTCGCTGTTGAAATGTGTTCCCCTATCTGATTCCAAAGAGGCCGGCACCCCGAAGCGCGGTATCAGTTCTCTAAGCAACAATTTTGCTACTGTGAGTGTGTCACACCTGCGTGTGGGGTAAGCCTCAACCCATCGGGAAAAAATGCAGACAACCACCAGGACGTATCTGAGGCGGTTACACCTTGGCATTTCAATAAAGTCTAATTGCATCCTATTGAATGGTCCCCCGGACCTCCCTATGTGACTCAATGTGACTGGTGTTCTCTTTCCTACATTCAGTTGTTGGCAGATCACGCAACGTTGACATACTGCTTCTGCCACTACTCTAAACTTGGGGTTGTACCATGTTTGCCTGAATACCCTCACCATAGCATCTCTACCTATGTGTGCTGGCCCATGTATTCTCCTTGCCATTGGACTAACTAGTTCGTTTGGTAACACTGCCCTCCCATCTGCGGAGACCCAAACATCCATTTCACTCTTTGTACAACCTGCAGTTTCCCATGTCTTTTTCTCGAAGTCTGGTGCATTCTCTTGTATACATTTTAACTCATCCCAAGTGTCTACAGTTTCCAACAACATGGTTAATTCGGTCCTTTCCTGAATCCCACTCACTTCCACCTCTGTAAAGGAATATCCTTGTTCTGCACAGTAGCATTCAACCTCGTCGGCATACCTATTGCCTTGCGACACGAAATCGGTATTTTTAGTGTGAGCTGTGCATTTTACAACGGCAATGGCTGCCGGACCTTGTAGTGCTTCCAACAACAGTCGAACAAATTCCCCATTTCGAATAGGTGAACCTGAAGAGGTCATGTAACCTCTTTGAGACCATAACTGCCCATAGTCATGAACTACCACGAAACCATACTGGCTATCGGTGTAAATGGTGACTCGAATTTTGTTACCTGCTAAACAGGCGCGAGTCAATGCAATCATTTCAGCTACCTGAGCGGAGTGTACTCCTTCCAGGCAAGCGGCTTCCACAACTCCGGTAATGGTGCAAACGGCATAAGCTGCTCTCAGCTGACCAATATCGTCTCTTACGCATGAGCCATCAACAAAGAATATTTAATCAGGGTCAGTCAAGGGCTCATCCACGATATCTGGTCTTGGTTTGGTACATAGTTCAGTCACATCAAGGCAGTCATGATCTGTACATACATCATCATCAATGTCATTTGGAAGTGGCATCAAAGTGGCAGGATTCAGAACAGAGCATCTCTTGAGGGTCACGTTCTCGGCAGCCAGAATGACTTGCTCATAGCGCGTGAGCCTGCTATTGGTCAGATGCTGTGTCTTGGTCCTGGTCATTAACAGTTCTACAGAATGAGGCACATACACCACTAACTGGTGTCCCATTACAATGTTCTCGCAACGCTCAATGCTGACACCTGTTGCAGCAACGGATTTGAGACATCCGGGCAACGCTGCGGCTACTGAATCTAAAGTAGCCGAGAAGTATGCAACTGGTCTACGGGCATTTCCATGGATTTGGACCAAAACTGACAATGCACAACCTTCTCTTTCACAGCAGTACAGTAAGAATGGTTTCTCGTAATCCGGCATTCCTAGAGCAGGGGCACGACATAAGTCCTCCCTCAACTGCAAGAATGCCATCAAACAATCCTTGTCCCATGGTACCGGATCACTCACCTCCTTGTGCGTCAGCTTTTGTAAAGGTTTTGCCTTCAGTGAAAAGTTAGCTATCCACTGCCGGCAATAACCAACCATTCCTAAAAACATCCTGACTTCTCTCTGTGTCATGGGCGAATTCATTTTCATGATCGCCTCTATCCTATCTGGTGACACCTTTCGTTTTCCCTTTTCAATTCTGTGACCCAAGTACTGCACTTCTGTCAAACAGTACTGTAATTTGCTCGGAGACACCTTGTGTCCGTTCTCAGCCAAGTGATTCAGTAAGGTGATGGTGTCTAATTTGCAAGCTTCCTCAGTTTCTGACGCCACAAGTAGGTCGTCTATGTACTGGACCAGAACCGAGTTCCGTGGCAGTACTAGACTTTCAAGATTTTTCTTCAACAGCTGGTTAACAATCGATGGGCTCGCTGTATACCCCTGTGGGATACAACACCATGTTAAAACGCGATTTTCCAGCTTAAAAGCGAAAAGATATTGGCTCTCCTCATCTAAGGGGATTGAAAAGAAGGCCTGGCAAAGGTCTATCACCGTGAACCACTCAGCTTGGAATGGTATCTGAAACAATATCACTGATGGATTCGGTACCACTGGACAACACGAAACAACTATGTTAGAAAGTCCGCCCTCAAGGGCAACAGCTCCAGAGTTGCTGACCACACCGCCAGAGTTTCCCCATTCAAATAGCCTAGTTCATATCTCACAAGACTTGGCCAGTGATGTTGAAGATCTCCATGTTTTGGTTAATTCGTCGGCCAATTACGGCAATGCCTCGGAGCAAAATCACCAGTCTTTTATCATCGAGGAAGCACCATCACCGGGGCAGCCCGTTCCACGGCCAGTGAGAACCTGCAGAAAATCTCATTCAAAGAGAGGGGGGAAACAACAAGGCAGGAGAAAGGCAGCTACACCACCTCTAAGATGTGAAGGGCAACCAATTGACTTCGATGCCGAAGCAGAATCCAAACGCATCATAGACGATGAACTTTTTAACCGGATTCAAGATATGATTGATATAAAAATTAGGACAATCATCAAGCCCTTGATTGGGAAACTGGACAAATTAACTTCGGAGGTTAAGAAGGCGGGGGGAGCACAAAGTAATCTGGTGGTAGAGGTGGCCAATTTATCTGCCCTTGTCACAAAATTGGCATCGGGAGCCGTAGAGGCTCCACCAAATGAGAGTGCCCCACAGCCCACACTGCCAGAGGGGCCCCTAGCAGTAGCTTCAACTTCATTAACGGCTCCTAGTCAGGACTTAGCAGGCGGAGCCGCGTCGACATCAACATCGGGTGACATAATTGGGGCAACACATGAGGATGTATCAGCCCAATTCATTTTGGAAGCCTCCCCAGTTGTGCTAGTACTAGCAAATGTCCCAGTTTTAGTACAAAATAAAATAGAATCGAAACAGGACTTGAAGGATAAAGCACTTCATTGGCTTACCACTAACATGACCATGGCCCCCCAAGGGATGGATAGCTTAGCAAGGGATATTGTTATGACCAGGAGGGTACCTTGGATCGGGTCTAAACCAAAAAAATTTAAGGGGGACTGTGTGATTATAAATTTTGCTAACACAGAAGTCCTCCCAAAAATTCTGAACAACATCTTCCCACCCCAAAGGCGGAGTGGCTCTATAATCCCGCTCACCTTAAAATTCTTCTTTAGTGAGGCTCAGCTCCCTACTTTTTCTAACTCCCCTAGAGTTAGGAGAGCGCATAATGCCCCAAATTGGGAAGGTGGTTTTAGACATAGATTCCCCAACGAGCGCCCTGGGCCTATATTTAACTCTGAGTACGGAAGACCTAACCATGCGCATGAGTCAAATTTTCGGCCTCTCATGCCACCAGACCCTGCCGCCAATGGTTGGGGCCCGGGTTGGATGGGCCAAGATCCCATTCGGCGAATCAATAGGTTTATACCACGGGTGAGAAACGACCACTTTCCGACACGCCCAAATACCCCTTTACCTATGTGGAACATCGCAGCTATGGGTCAAGGTCAGGTAGCTACCCCTTTTGATTGGGGGGGCGGAATGGGGAATAGGTATGCCCCCTTATCGGATCTAAACAACTGCGATTGACTTAAACCTTACAACGTCCGAGCAAGTGAGCCCATATTTATACCCCAAATAAATCGTAGCCAGTGTTTCACTGATGATGATCTCCGCCTGCCTACATTTTATGAAACACCTGAGCGTTATGTCCCGTTGGACAACCCTGGGCTATCATACCAGGGGGAGGGTTGCATAGTGTCAACCCTGAATACCGTTCCAACACAGAGCGCCCCGGAGGTAGTTCAGAACGAGGCGGTCAGATCCTCAAGCTTAGCTGAGGGGTGTCTGTTGGGGGAAAAAGAGTTGAGGCTACCTGCCAACGCCTGTAAAATTATAACTTGGAACATCGCTGGCTCAAATGCAAAACGACAGGACAAAGCATGTGTGAGCTTTATTTCTAAGCAACATATAATTGCCCTGCAAGAAACGTGGGACACATCGGCTAACTTCTGGTGGGATGGATTCACTTGTTTCTCTATTCCAGCCGTTCCTAGCCGCATGGGCAGAGCCAAAGGTGGTTTGGCCATTATGTTTTCCCTAGACCTGAAGGGCACTTATAGGCAGATAAATACCGATTCTGTAAACATCCTAATGGTTGAAAGGGAGACTAGTAACAACTGCAGGACGATAAATATCAACTTCTACAACTCTAGGAACAGCGAACACAGTGGGAGTAATGTCGCCAACCTAGATAGCATTTTAAATAAAGTGTCTCAGAATATCTATTTAGTTTATGAGTTTATCCTATTAGGAGATTTTAACATTCATTTATGTAACTTGGGTTGTTTGGGAAGAGGTGACAATGTAACTGAGGTGGGCGAGGAGGCCCCTCGGGGTCCCCACTTTGAACATTCTACAGAGGGGCTCGAGTTAGAAGAACTATTAGCAAACCATGACTTATATGAACCCGATAAGGGCGTTAGGGCGCCAACCTTCACTGGCAGTCACTATGGCTCAGTGATAGACTATATCTTTGTCTCACAAGGTATCCTAAATCGGTCTATGGTTTATTGTACAGTCATAACACCCTACAGTGACCACAACCCTGTATTACTTGAAGTGGCCTGGGGTGGCCAGATGGGAGCACCGCCAAGAGCACTTAAACCAGCACACCCCCTAAAACCCTGCGACCAAGACAGACGACTGAAATGGGCTAAAGTGATCCCGGATAATTTCTATGAAATAAATTTCCCAAAAATAAAGGACAAAGTGGCCATCTGTCAAAAACCGGGTGCGCAAGGTAAAGAAATAATAGAGGCTTTCGAGGAAATTTGTGGCCAGGTGGCCAAGGACCTTTTAGTCAAACCAAAAAAAGGATTTTCTGGAACAAAACGTTGGTTTGATTCTGCTTGTTCAAAAGCCCACAGAGCATTGTTGACAGCGTTAAAAACCTCTCCCAGGGCCGGGGACGACATTGTTAGATTAAGGAAATGCTATAAGGTTGCCATTAAGAATCGCAAAGAATCCCTTAAACGCGAAGCATGGGAAAATCTCCTTTCAGCTGCAGTACTGAAGGACAGTAGGAGATTCTGGGAGATTATCAGACAACCTTTATTCTCTGATGACAATAACGCTCCTATGGTCTGTGTGATCACCGACGACAAATGGCTAAACCACTTCAAAAATGTATATGAGGGTGGGTCCAAAGGATCTGCAGATGCCTCAGTACCTGCTTTAGTGGCACATCCGATGATCTTTAACCCCGAAGAAGTAGAAAAAGCCTTGATGGCCACAACAAGACATAAAGCTCCCGGACCTGACGGCGTTCCCGCTGATTTCTTAATGTACTCTCCTAAATTGTGGTCGGTGGTTTTGTCGAAAGTGTTTAATGCAGCCAATAACCATGCACCTAGTTCTTGGTCCACATCCACCATAGTCCCTATCTATAAAAATAAAGGCCAGCGAGATGATCCCGCCTCCTATAGGCCCATATCTCTTTTGGACTCAACAGTAAAAATACTAGGCAGAGTCCTTCTAGCTAGACTTAATGACAACGTTGAGAGCCGTGGAGGGCTGTCTGAATTACAATATGGATTCAGAGAAAGAAAGGGGACAATCGAACAATGTATAAACTTACATCTACTAATTTCTAAATATACAGTGGCAAAGGAGGGTTCCATGTTTCTTGCATTTATGGACCTCTCCTCTGCCTTTGATCTGGTGAATAGGTCGAAATTGTGGCAGTTACTGTTGGAGATGGGCATTGATGAGTCTTTGGTTGTGTTTATGGCTAAACTGCACCAGGAGCTTTTTGCAGCTGTCCGAGTCACAAACGATGGTAGACGCACCCCCCTGTTTAAATCCTTAAAGGGGGTGCGGCAAGGCTGTATTTTAGCCCCTGTATTATTCACCATCTACATCAACGGGTTGGGCAGTCACCTGCGGGGACAGGCAGCCGACGTTCCGCATGCAGGAGACGTTAAAATCCCAGCGCTCCTGTATGCGGACGATGCATTGCTGATAGCCCGCACTGGGGTAGGCCTACAGCATCTCCTGGACGCTTTTGGTAGCTTCATGGAGACGCTGGACCTCAAGGTCAACGCCTCTAAATCACACACGATGGTAATGGGGCGTGAATGTAACAAAAAAAGACACAAAACATTTTTTTGCAGGGGAGTCCCTGTCACCAACGTGTCCACATTTCCATATCTGGGGGTAATATTTGACCAGAAAGGAACTTGGGGCCCTCAGATAAGAGCAAAAAGATTGGCGGTAATAAGATCTTCCTCAGCGGTATTGGGCTTTGCTGGGAAGCTAGGGGCTAGGCCCATGCAAGCTCTCGTGAAAATCTACAAGAGCAGACCAGTGGCCATAGCGGCTTATGGTTCCCAACTGTGGGGATACGTAAATCTTGATCTAATTCAGAGAGCAGAAAACAGATTCATTAGATCTCTGCTCTCAGTCCCGCAATCCACCCCAACGTATTCTATCCATAAGGAGGTGGGTTTGCCTTATCTGTCTGATACCCTGAGCCTTGCTCCGTTAACTTTGTGGCTGAAATTGTGGACAAATGATGACCTACCTCTGAACCACAAGATTTTGCACGATGTCTTATCCTTGGATAAACACACCAGTATCCCATGGTTGGCATACGTAGCGAAAACCCTTGCAGATTTGGGTCGCCCAGATCTTTTTTCATCTCCGGAAAATATTAGGAGACAGGATATAGTAAACATCAAAAAGTTATTTAGGGATAGGCAGGAAGCACGGAGGGAGGACCTCGAACTGCTGAAACCTGCAGTAAGGGCACATAACCTCCTGGTTTGTACATCCTCACTCGCCCCCTACCTGAACTTTGTCACATTCCCATATCACAGGTTTTTATTAACAAAGTTTCGATTTAATTTGATACATTTTTATCTAGGTTCATTTAAGACATGGCAGAAGCCTGAGCAGGCCCCACCGTGCTGCTGTGACAACTTTTCGGTGCAGGATACTTTGCACTTTGTTATGTTTTGTAGTATATACCACGAGCAGAGAAAGAAATATTTGTTGCATATTTTGAAAAAAGCTGGTTTTGTCCAAGTAAGACCAGCCCTGCTCTTTCTACAACTCCTACCTAACATACATATTACTTTTTGCATGGCAAACTTTCTGGTAGCCGCAATGCGGGCGAAATCTGTCAGCCAAAGCCTATCTTAAATCTTTTTTAGTCGTTTTAGGATGTTTATGTGCTAGATCTGTATAGAAATATTTTATCCATGTTTAAAATTTTCTTCCTGTTTGTTTATTAGGATCTTCTTTTTGGGAAATGTAAATAGATGTACAGTATGTATTGCATTGTAAAGTAATTGTTTTTCTTTTATGTTCTTTGTATGACTTGTAATAAGTCGAATAAAGATATTCTGACTGACTGACTATGTTATTAATCTTTCGAAGGTCCTGCACTATTCTGTACTTCCCACTAGGCTTCTGCAAACCCATAATCGGGGAGTTACATGGGCTTCCCACGATTTCCTTCAGTATTCCCTGCTTAATCATGGATTTGATCACAGGCTTTATTCCTGCAATCGTCTCCGGTGTCAACTTGTATTGGGGTGTTCTTGGATACTCAGCATTTGGTTTTACCATGATCTTCACTGGCTCTACCCCTTTGATCAGTCCTATTTCTTCCCCAGTGAAATCCCACACCTCAGATGACACCGCACCTCTCAAGTCCCATGGAAGCTCTTCCACCGTCAAGGTGGGATACAGCTCCACCCACACCCTTGAATTTGCAACTTTGAAATCAGCGTCATCATCGTTAGTCAGCACTTCCACTCCTTGGGGTGTGCAATATATAGTACAATTTAGTTTGCATAACAAGTCTCTTCCTAACAGACACACAGGGCTGGAGTCACAGACCACAAACTGATGCTCATCGCTGTATTTCCCTATTTTCACTGATACTGGCTCCGTCAAAGAACTGGTTATTCTTCTGTTTGCTACTCCCACCACTTGAATGGTTTCCCCTGACATGGGCAGGTCCGGGACCACTGCGGATCTTATAGTGGATCGAGTGGCTCCTGTGTCTACTAAGAAGGTTGTAGGACACCCTGCCACTTCGGCCTCCACGTATGGTCCCCTCTGGTCCACCTCTAAAACTGCCCCGAGGGTACAATCTTCCTCTCTATTCACTCGCTGTCCCGTAAGGGGATCAACGTAATAGCATTCTTCTCCTCCTACGAAAAGTGGCATTTGTCTATAGGTCTTTCCCCGTGTCGAAATTCTGGGTGGTTGAGGGAAGTGAGCTCGAGGGGTCGGGGTCCCCCCTTTGACCATCTTTCCCTTGGGTATCGTTGTCCCCTTCGTCAGACTGCTCTGGACTTCCTCCTCCTCTGGTTCTAGTTCTCCAGTCTCAATATTATAGGGGCACTCGCGTTTCCAATGCCCCACCTCGCTACACTGGTGACATCTGGTCGTCTTTTTCAACGTCGCGATATCTACCCTAGGTCTCTGTTTTTCCTCATCGTCTTTATTCTGATTATTTTGCTTCCTTCCTAATGTCCCTGTTCCCTGTTGCCGCTGTCCACCCTTTCCAGCCGACTGCATCTGCACCATCATCAGTTTCTCTTTAAGTTTCTTTGCTTTGGAGTCTATCTCATCGCTGCAGTACCTTGCATATCTCAGAATTTCATCTAATGGTTTGTTTTGCCAACAAATTAAATGCTGCTGAATCATCAAACTAATATCAGGTCTCAATCCCAGAACGAACTTTGACACAAACTGTCCTATGTCTTTAGGATCCTTTACATCCAACCCACTGTACTGTTTGAACGCTTTCAGCAATCTCTCATAATACTCATGGACAGTCTCTTTAGGTTCTTGGGTGGTCCGATCTATCTTAACCCAGTCTATGTCCTGCAACGGCACCTTATCTTTCAGCCATGCCATTACCCTTTCGTACTTTTTCATGACTTTTTCTGATGGTCCGTTTGTCTGGGCATCCCTATCCGGTTCAGATGTTGGCCATTCGACGCTAACCTTACATGCTGTCCACAAGTCCCCTGGCACTACAATGTCAAACAGGGTGTTCAGGTCTACCCACAGTACCTTGGATATCTTTACGAACCTCTCTACCTGCTTATACCACTCCACGGGGTTCTCCCTCAGCTTAGGAAAAGAGTTGGTAAATGCCGCTAAGTCCCCTCTACTCCAGGGCACATGCACATAGTTTCCATTCGCAATTTCTCGCAAAGGGTATGCTTCCATTCTCTGTGGCCCTCCCTCTGGGGACATCCCAATTGTGCTCCTTCTGACGGTCCCTCTCTTGGACCATATTTCCTCCCATTTATCCAAATCTCTCCACGTTCTTATACCCATGATCAGTTCTTTTATGTGTGTTTTCAACCCGATCGTCCTCCTTTCGTCTAAATCCTGATCCGTGCAATGCAGCCTATGGTTACCCTGTAGTGCTTTAGTCCTTGAAAGGTCTACTGTGTACTTGTCTGCCAATTCAGATAGTCTTTCATGTACTGCCCTCGCTTTCCGCGTAACATCCTTTGCTATAAACAGTACCTCATCTTGTTCGTACAGGTCGATCCTTTCCATTGGCAATGTGCCGTCTATTATTTCATCTAAGTCCGATTTTAGACTGGTTACATCGAGTCTCCTTGCTTTTACCTCGGCTCTTAGTACCTCATTCTTAGATGGTCCATTTACATTCCTACCGTCCCAACTCCGAGTCCTACGCCTAGGCTCAGGTGAGTTATGAGGAGTCCTCCCTTGTTCCCATCTTTCTAAATCCCATGCTCTTCCATCTTCCCTCGGTGGGTGGTGAAACAATGCTCTATTCCCCACCATCCCATTCAGTCTCTTCGGTTCAGCCTCTCTAGACATACGATAAGATCCTCCACTATTCTCTAAGCCTTCGCAATTCCCTTGCTGTCTAGTGTCACTCAGTACATGATAAGGTCCCTCACAGCTCTCCATGTTCCCGCGATCCCGTCCGTGATCACTGGATGCATGGTGAGACCCTTCGCGACTCTCCATATTCCCGCGACTCCAATGTTGTACATTTTCACCCGGTGTGTGGTGAGTGCACATGTAACTGTCCCTGTACTCCTGCGTTCTTCGATCTCCCTCACTGAGAATGGGGCGAGGCACCCCTCCACATCCTGCATTCCTATACTCATGCTCCTGTCTACTTCCACTCCCGATGTGGCGAGTGTCTCCTTTACCGTCCTGACTTTTCCCGTCCCACTCTGGACCGCTTTCGCCAGCTCCGCAGTGAGACAGGGTTCCGTTCTCTCGGCTTCCCCATTCCGCTTCCGCTCCTAACCTGTTGTTTTGAGTTTCTACAGCCGCATCCCATTCTTTCAAGTACTCCCTTAACTCCCTAAAGGATTTCGGCCGTGGTCCTCTCAGATCCATCTGCCCTCTCTGGCCCCCTTGATCTATTATGGGATCCACTACCGAATCCAATGGTGTGCTCCGACCTCTTGGTCCCAGCAACTGCCTTTGTGAATTAATCGTATTGTTCCTGCTTTCCATTTCTGCTCTTTCCCTGTCCAATCGTACCTGTTCTTCCTCTCGTGCTCTTTCTGGGTTGTAGATCGACACTACAGGACCTATGGTAACAGGTACTTGGAGAGCGTCTGGTAACTGGTAGGACTTAGCATGCTCCATTTCTGGCACCTTTTGTACCACGAACCTTCCGACTACTCTCTGCACTGGACTAGGTTGAGGTATTTCCTCGCCTTTGTTGGGTTCCCAATCTGTTACAGGGAGCGGTCTATGTTCCCCTTTACCAGTCCCGTCCCCCTTTTGGAGCTCGGGACGTTCAACCTCTCTATTGTACGGAGGTGGTCTGTCCATCAATAACCTATTTATCAGGCTGTCATCTGTCTCGCTCTCATCGTCCTCCACTAGGGGTTTCTTTTCTCCTGTGACTTCTATCACTGGATACAGTTTGTCTGCTTCAATTCTCTGCACTCTCCACTTTTTAGCCTCTTCATTCCCATTTAGCATCCTGCACTGCTCTTACCGATCGTTTCACTCTTTCTTGGCACCTGTTCAAGCTCCAATCGTATGCCGCCCTGAACCATGCATTAAGGGCTTCAAACTGTGTTGGTCTGGGTAGAGGTCTCGTCGCAAGCATTACTGCTTTCAACTGGTTCAATGCTTCCAGCCTAAACGTTCCGTATTTCGGGAACATCAGTTCCTGATTTCCCTCCGTTATCTTGCTCCACTCAGAGATCCACAGTATAGTATGTAACCCAACATTCACAGCCATATAATGAGCTGGTGTACCCTCCGGCGGGGCCTCTTCCCCGTCATAAGAATTCCTTCTGTCTCTCTTAAAGATCGCCCTTAGACATTTAAAACACTTCATGTTCAAAATCTACAATTTTCCTTAATTCTCTTCCTTTGTTTACTTCCTGATGACAATTCACCAATCCCAGCGCGGCTCTCGCTAACCGGCCTATCCCAGCGCGGCTCTACACCAACCGGCGTATCACAGCGCGGCTCGCGTCAACCAGCCTATCCCAGCGCAGCTCGCTCTGACGTCATTCGTCCCCTTTGCAGCAGGCCCCCTCCTCTCTCAGCTCGTCTCCCGGTCATGCATGCGTCTCATTCATACCCCGAAAAAATGATTACTTCCGCCCAAGCGATCACTTTTCCTGACTGTACGTCCACAGTCTAACTGTAATTGTCACCTCAACCGACGAAACGTCTTCCGTCAGACGATCGCCTTAACTGATAGGTTACTTACACACAGTAAACGTCCGACCAGCGTCCGTTACTCATACACTCACTCTTACGTTGCCCCTATCACGGTCCTGCGGGCGATCAATGGTACCTCATGACCCCCTTTTCACCAGGTTGCGCACGCTCACAACCGTCTCACAATCACACTACAGGCATTCAACTCCGCTTGACATTACAACACAGGTACAACACAAAACACCGCAATCTGACAACGCATGACCATATACTCACTTTCGACCGTTTCTGCTGCTTTTCTCTCTCGCACCGTCAGCACCTTCTTCGGCAGGTGGCTCTTCTTCTGGTCATCGATCACTAGGGGCCTTGGGGTAATCTTAACCTAATCTAGGTCGCCTTCCTCAAGAAGCCAACCATCTTTCTCTGCTACCAACTGGGAACGTGAGATTTTTGATCAATTTTCAGATCACCCTAACTCCTATCTCACTTAAGTCTTTTGGATCGATTGTTGACTGTCATTGAGTAAAAGGCAAACCCTACATAGGTCAAACCAGCCCAAACTGACACAACTCTAAAGAACCACTTACTCCAGATAAGTTTAAAGATTTATTATAAAGCCAAAATTAGTTGCAGGTACAAACATCTCAATATAAGATTCAAAAGATACACAGGCAGTAAGATGAACATGAACTCTCTGAGAGATCTTAATCGACAGAAGAAAACTACTAAAACCAATTCAAATATCAGTAAGTTAAATATCATAGACGCAAGATGAATCTTGAGCGTCATTTACAGAAAAGAAACAAATCAGGTTAGACTGACCCTACACTAGCCTAGATGACATCCCTACTTAGCAAGTTCTTTACCTAAAAAGGTGTCAGCCGTGGTGACTTCTAGAGAAGATCACACACTTCTCTTAGTCTTAGATGAAACCCTATGCATAGCAGTCATGTCCTCTCTGCCTACCCATCCGCTCTCTTAGGGTCTTCAGGCCGTCTGCTCTGTCTCCTCCCCAGGGTGCTGTCCCTAATACAAAATCACAGTATGGGTGGAACGCCCCTCTGAGACGCCCACCACGTACACAATTCACGTGGTCTCGATTCTGGTTTTTTCCATAGTTTCGCTTCTTTGGGCCGTCTGTTAAAGTTGACCTTGCTTCCCAGGCTCCGTCTCCAGCATGCTGGTACCCCCATGACATTCCAGTAGACTCCTCCGGACCCGAGCCTATCTCCTCGAACAGAGCTCTATTCATCAAGCTCTTTGATTGGTACCCCCCTCGCACCTGCAAACAGACACTCCGAAGCAGGGCCCCAAATTCCAGGCTCCCCTTATCAGGCTAGGCCATAAAACTTCGACCAGCATTGGCAATTTATTTTAACGAGGCTTGACTTTAACTAACACGTGCAGATCAAAGAAGACACTTTATCTCTCCAGGCCTACTAAATTACGTGCAGTAGCCTGCACCCTGTGAACCCTTATTTCTTAACTTAAAATAATATGCTAACACACCACACTCTGGTTATACAAAAACACTTCTATAAAACATAGCCCTTAGCGTATAAGCAAAATCATTGAATAATATTGAATCCACGTTACGTGAAAGATGCAATGGTACATTTCGTTCTTATACAGTGCCATGTGGTCTGCACGTTTCTTCATTTTACATTTTACATCCTTCTTCATTTAGCAGCTACATAACGTGGAACCTGATTAACACATCTAACATTTCTAAGCATTTCCACATATTTCTATATTTGCCCACACTCTATATGTGCTCTCTATATCTAACAAAGCAATCGTGAGTAAATGCGGATACATATTCTCATATCTCTAGTTGCCTTAGCTAACTTTACGCAACTGGTTTGTAAATATGGCGTATTCATACATTTCATTCAAATTGCGCTCTCTCACTACATATACAAATCCTCTGCACATGTTCAAAAGTAAATACATAAAGTTACATAAAATATCACTATGATTCTTGTCCTTATATTTTCAGATGTCTTTAATTCAAGATCTTTAAGCCTTCTTAGCCAACGCGTTTTTCGTCGCTGTTACAGGGGATTACCCAGCGACTTCTTCAGGGCTGAGATCAGTTTCAAGTAGTCTCTCAGTTACAGTGATAATTCCAACCCGAAGGAGTTCTTATAAGTTCTTCTCCTGGAGAGGTAGACTAATTAGTCTTGTGTCCGGAAATCTAAATATGCTTCCAAATGTAAGGGCGTTTCTTTTAGTAGAGCTGACCCATTAGGCAGTATTAGGTAGAATCCTTCAGACTACGATTTTCACAACGAACACGCCACGGCCTGGAGAGCTACCTGCAACCTCCTCCTCCTCCACACCTGCCCACTCAATCATATCCTTTCGCCAGTTCTGCAAGGGGAGACAGACGAATCTATGACAGAATTTCGACAGACAGAATTTCGACCTACACAAATATCGGCGTGATTATATCGATAGCAAAAATATCGACGCCCTATGTACAACATGGTAAGTACCAAAATATCGAAAAAATAATATCGATGTTAAAAATATCGTTGTTAAAAATATCGTTTTTTTTTAAATTTAAAATAACATAAAAAATACTGTAAATAATACTTATTAATTACTTAAACATATTTAAATATATGTAATAATGGAAAAAAAATAATAATACATATTTAATTTAAAAAATAATAATTAAAAATCATATATAATATATAATTACTTAACAATAATTACTATTCCCACTCCAGTGGGTGGAACAGTAGGGAAAACTGACCCTGAACCCTAAAAATACCCCTTTACCCAAAAACCTAAAACTGACCATGAACCCTAAAAATACCCCTTTACCCAAAAACTGAAAACTGACCCTGAACCCTAAAAATACCCCTTTACCCAAAAACTGAAAACTGACCCTGAACCCTTAAAATACCCCTTTACCAACAAACTGAAAACTGACACTGAACCCTAAAAATACCCCTTTACCCAAAAACTAAAAACTGACCCTGAACCCTAAAAATACCCCTTTACCCAAAAACTGAAAACTGACCCTGAACACCAAAAATACCCCTTTACCCAAAAACTGAAAACTGACCCTGAACCCTAAAAATACCCCTTTACCCAAAAACTGAAAACTGACCCTGAACCCTTAAAAAACCCCTTTACCAACAAACTGAAAACTGACCCTGAACCCAAAAAATACACCTTTACCCAAGAACTGAAAACTGACCCTGAACCCTTAAAAAACCTCTTTACCCACAAACTGAAAACTGACCCTGAACCCTAAAAATACCCCTTTACCCAAAAACTGAAAACTGACCCTGAATCCAAAAAATACCCCTTTACCCCAAAAACCAAAACTGACCCAGAACACTAAAAGTACCCCTTTACCCAAAAACCCAAAACTGACCCTGAACCCTAAAAATACTCATTTACCCAAAATAAATTAATATTACAATTAAATTACTTCCCACCCTATTCCCCTATAAACCCACAACCCGCTCCAGCAGTAAAACATATAATTTAGTTAAAAATATACATAAATTATCAATTAATTATTCTATTAATAAATTAAAATAAATCATTGTCAATTAATATTCCATAGCAAAATAAATTAATCATTAAAAAATATTTTTTTCATTACAAATAAATTACTTCCCACCCTATTCCCCTAAAAACCCACAACCCGCTCCAGTAGTAAAACATATAATTTACTTAAAAAAATACATAAATTAGCAATTAATTAATCAATTAATCAATTAAAATAATTCATTGCCAATTAATATTGAATTGCAAAATAAATTAATCATTAAAAAAAATTATTTAATTACAAATAAATTACTTCCCACCCTATTCCCCTAAAAACCCACAACCCGCTCCAGTAGTAAAACATATAATTTACTTAAAAAAATACATAAATTAGCAAATAATTAATCAATTAATCAATTAAAATAATTCATTGCCAATTACTATTGAATAGCAAAATAAATTAATCATTAAAAAATAATTATTTAATTACAAATAAATTACTTCCCATCCTATTCCCCTATAAACCCACAACCTGCTCTGGTAGTAAAACATATTATTTACTTTTATATATTTTTTCTTTATAAAAACATATTAAACACATATTCTAACAATTAATTTAAATACTTAACTAATATTTCTAACACATATTAGTAAATCGAAATTACTTACATCGATATATATGCTATCAATATAAGTAATGTCGATATTACTTACATCGATATATATGCTATTGATATAAGTGATTTCGATATTACTTACCTTAGGGTCGATATTCTGGCCATCGATATTCTGGACATCGATATTCTGTCCCATCGATATTAGCAACTCGATATAAGTGTAAGTCGAAATAACATAATCGATATTTTGACTGTGTACCGAGACAGACAGACCCATTTTATTGCTATACATCTCTTAGCCACTACAAGGCCCAGATTCACAAAACACATGCGCAGTTTTTTTTGGGTTGGTTGGAAGTAAGCCCAGCAGTCATTGTTGAATTGTGGTCGACACCTCCCACCTTAATATGAGGAAGCACAATAAACTTATAACAGTGCATCGCTGGATCATGTGAATAAAATCAGCCTCCCCCTAACCACATCTAGGGCATTCAGAGGACCTGCTAGGATAAATAGTGTGAAGCTGGGAATAGGGCCGACTTGGCCCTATTAATATAAAGGCCAGAATAGTCACCAAATTCCTGCATGACATTCAGTAAAATCTGGATAGAGATGTCAGGCTGACTCATGTAAAGCATCACATCATCGGCATACAGTGATACCACATGAGTGGTTTAACCAATCCGAATCCCCTATCCTCACAGGAAAGTCCTAAGGCGGCACTTCAACAGCTCCATGGCCTTGGCAAAGAGCAGGGGTACAATGGGCATCCCTGCTACGTTCCTCGCTGCGGGTGTATCTCTGTTGAGATGTACTGGCCAGTACGCATCCTCGCTACTGGATGCATATACAGTAATCAAACCCATTTAATGAAATTGTCTCCTAATCCCATCTCGGCAAGTACCTGCCAAATATAGTCCCAGCCAACAGAAACAAACACCTGTTCTATGAAGAAGACAAGTACATACAAGTTATCCTCCAAATGGGGGGCATGCAACACATGGGCCAGGTGTCTTAAATTGACAGAGTATTGCGCCGGTGGATAAAACCAGACTGATCTTGATGTATTAAATGTGGTAGAAACTGTATTAGTCTTGCTGCCAGGACATGGCTAAGTAGTTTTTGATCCACATTTAACATTGACAGTGGGCGATATGAGAACGCTGCCATAGGGTTTTTTCTGGCTTTGGCATCAACAAAATTAGTACCTCTATCATGGAAGCAGGCAGGATACACATTTTCCAGGTCTCAGCATGCACCAATAGGGGTTTTTCCTATAAGGGTCATACATAAAACTTGTAATATTCTGCCCACAGCCCATCACCCCCTAGTGCCTTAACCGTCTTTCATGACTTTACTGGTTGCCGTAGATCCTGAATTGTTTTAGGCTCCCCTAATGACTTTGCGTCCTCTGGGATAAGGTGTGGTAAGTACTAATCTTAGAGATACTGGGCAAGGGCTCGAATATCAATATTGTGTGGCTTGACATATACTTCTTGGAGGAGGGTTTCAAACATTTATTTATTGATTGTTGAGTCAAGACAACCTGCCCCGTGGGATCTCTCAGTGCCAATACTGGCTGAGCTGTGTTCTCTGACCGATTGAGTTTAGCCAACAACCTACCTGCCCTATCCCCTTCCATATAAAGTCTCCTACGGTCTGCCAGGCGGGTATGCTTCTCCAGCCAATTCCAAATCTCACTGACTTGGTGACTCTGCCTATCCCATTGGACTGATGCTACAGGGTCATGTGAAAGTGATTGTTCTAGGGCTCATAGCTTCTCCTCTCCCTTAGTGAGTTTGTGTTCCAGTAGTTGACGTATACTAACGAACGCAGACAGGCATTCTTCCCTAATGACCACCTTCAGTGCATCCAAATCGAGGGCCCTACTGCTTGCTTCCTCCAAGTTGGATTCAAAATAACGCTCAATGGCCTCCTACAGTGTGTTAAGAAAGACTGAATCGGGAAGGGCTTCCACTCAAAGTCACCATAACGATACCCTGGGCAGAAAGCGTTGCAATAAATAAGTCAAAAGCAGGGGAGAATGATCCGATATGTACCATCTCAGATATGTGGGTAGGGGAAGGCTGCATAAAGAAATAGTATAGCCTACTATATGTGTGGGTCGCTGCCATATAACAGGAGAACACTGGTGACTATGGATTATACAATCTACAAATATCCACAAGACCCATACCTGCTTGTAGCTGTACAAGGACTTCTGTCATACAAGGCTTTGTAGCCTGGTGGGGAGGAAACCTATCCATGTCTCCAAGTATTACACAATTTAAGTATCCAGCCATAACTGTTTCTAGATAGGGGCGAGCTGCTACAGCACTCCTCAAAACAATCCACCATTGTCCACATTGGGCGCATACACATTAATCAAACACAAATCATGGCCATCCAGGGACCGTGCAAACACCACATAGCATCCCTCTGTATAAACATGGACAAATGTCTTCTGAAATGGAACTCCAGGGGCAAACCATATCAGGACCCCCCCCCCGGGCATAACCCAAATAGGATGTTGAATATAATTGGCCCCTCCAACGCTTCTTCATGGCCACAATGCAGCCGCCTCGCACTTGTGTCTCCTAGAGAAAGGCCAACTTCAACCCATATCTCCTAAGGTAGGAGGAGACTCTATTCCTTTTCTCTGGCTTATTGAGGCCTCGAACATTGCAACTAAGGAATTTGTATTTGGTTTCCGTGACAACCAGGCATTATACCCTCTCAGGCTGAGATTCTATCTAAGTTGAGGATCAAATGCAACTGAAACAACAGCTGTGGAAGCATCCCAGCATACCTTAAAAGACGAAGACAAAGACGTTTCCCCAATCCAATCCCGCCACCCTCCCATAGGCAGAACTAACAGAACCCCCATACACAACCCGCAGCCTAAAGGGTCTCGAATCCCACTCCACCATCCCATCCACCCACACCTCAACTAACTAAGGTGTTGATTCTGTCGGTCACCTACACCCACACAAATTGGCAGCTTCAGAGAGGTGATCAGCGACTTAGCAGTGGTGCGGCCCACAGACACCCCCACATAGGGAATACAAACAGAAACTCCAATATAATCTTTTTCGTAGCATGGCAGCGATCATAAACATTATTAAACAGTTAAGTGGCAATTGTAGAAACATGTCATTTGTAATTTGATTCAAGGCTTTGATAAGTGTCCCAGGAGTTTCGGGTTGTGTCTAGGCCCTTTTTGTTTAAATCATTTCACATTCCCCTGAGTGACGCATGCCCATCTTCACCTAAGCAAAGACTGAAACGGAGATGTCTACAACACGTAGGTTAAGCCTCTAAAGTTTCGAATAGACCTATGATCTATTTAATTGAAAAGAAGCAGCCGCGGTTGTCCTGGGCTGTTTTAAAAGTGAAAGCCTGAATGGTGCGGAAGAAAGCATGTTGTGCCTGCAGCAGGAGAAAGGCATTATATAAAATAGTCCTTCCATGGGACGTTACAAATGAAGACAAGGAGAAACTAACAAGCCTATTTACGAATCAGAACCCAGCATTTATGAAGGACAATGGCACAAGCCAATGACAATTATGGGAGGGCTTCCAGTGCATAGTCCAATACAGTATGCCTTGCAGAGCGAGCAGCCCATGTAGTCTGCCGCAGGGCTCAACCTAAAAAGCAAGATGTCTTTGACCTAGGATATGCCACACTGAAATAACAATCCCAACGCCCTAAATGCCTCCACATTCTTACACAACACTCAAAGGTTGCCTACAGGTC
Source organism: Lissotriton vulgaris (assembly GCF_964263255.1). NCBI lineage: Eukaryota > Metazoa > Chordata > Amphibia > Caudata > Salamandridae > Lissotriton > Lissotriton vulgaris. The sequence goes on along the minus strand of NW_028244125.1, from coordinate 16,899 downwards.
TGTATACTCATCAGGGTGGAGGTTATATTGTAATAGTTTAGACGTTGTTCAGCTTTGTTGCTGTGTGAAGAGCTGACACAATTATATTATTATTATATTGTTGTATTTGAATAGCTCTTACTATCCCCTTGTGGGACGCTAAGGACAGCAATCTACACCATGTGGGTGTATGATTGGAAGTGTCTTGTCTTTACTTTAAAACAGCGTGGGAAGTGTTTCAGATTTATGCATGATGACAACCAAAGTGTGGTCATTATGTTATAGGAAGGCAATATTGCTGTTTTCTGTTGGTAAAAAAGCTGCTCTCTGTATTTCAAATATCACACTTAAGCTATTGTTATTGTTATTCCTACTTATAAAGCGCACTGTAACCCTACAGGCATCCTGGCGCTGGGATACATATATACTACCGTCATATCAGCTGCAGAACATGCAAGATTGACCTGCTTAACCTCTTGGAAAGAGCCAGGTTTTAATTTTCTTATGAAACAGCAGCAGGTCCTGCACCTGTCTCAGTTTGGTGGGCAGACCATTCCTTAGCCTAGCAGCTGCTATACTGAAGGCCCTACCCCCTGAATTTACTCTTTTGATCCTTGGTATTTCTACCAGGTTAGCAGAAGAAGAGCGAAGAGTACGGGTGGAAGCATGCCATCCAAGCTTGCTCTGCAGCATTCTAGGCCCAAGCCCATGCAGTGCCTTATAAACAATGTAGAGCGACTTAAATTGTATCCTCTGCTGGACCGGCAGCCAGTGCAGCTCCACCAAGGCCTGGGATGCTGAAGAGCGCCATGATCTCATTATTGCGAGCTTTGCCGCCACAGTCTGGATTCTTTGTAGCCTCCCAATCAAATACCTGGGAGAGTGCAGTAGCAGAGCATTGCCATAGTCCAAATGGCTCAGGATAACGCTCCTTACCACTAAGGCTCTGGCCTGGATTGGTAGTAATGGAAGGATCTTCCTAAGGGCTCTAATAAGTGAGAAACTACTCCCCACAATTTTATTAACTTGAGTCTCTAAGTTCAATTTGTCATTAAAAGAGACTCCCAGGTTTCTACTGTTTCAACAGGTACCAGAGGTACATCCGTGGGCATAGGCCAGAAGTCGTTAGGGAGGGTAGGGGTCACTTTCCCAACCGCGCAGTGTAAAATCTCAGTTTTTCACTATTAAATTGCATGGAGTTGTTTCTTAGCCATTTTACTGTTGCTTGCATACAGGCATGAAAATTTCCTAAGGAGGCGGCATGGTCCCCTTCTTGTGACACAAGTAACTGCGTGTCATCAGCATAGCTAACAAAGCTAACATCGTATGACTTAATGATTTCCATCAGCGGACTCATATAATCATTAAACAAAATAGGGTTGATTGCCGACCCCTGAGGCACCCCATGCTTAATATCAACAAAGGCTAATTGATAGGGGGAGAGCCACTGCCTGCTGTCTGTTAGACAGGTAGGATTGAAACCATCCAGGGCCACATCCACCACCCCCATTTCTTCCAGCCTGGCTAGAAGGATCGCAGGGTTAACCCTATCAAAAGCGGCAGACAGGTCCAGCTGAATCAGAATGGCTTTCTGTCCCCTGTCTGCACACATCGAAGATCGTCCAAAACGGTTACCAAAGCGGTCTCCGTCCCATGTCCTGGGAGGAAGCCGAATTGTACATCCTCCAATTTATTGTTAATCTCTGGAAACTTTGAGAGTGTCCTGCTTACCAGGCGCTCTAAGATCTTCACTTGGTACGGTAGAAGAAAAATGGGCCTGTAACTCTTAAGGCACAGGGGGTCAAGATTTGGTTTCTTCAAAAGTGGTGTGATAATCGCCTGTTTCCAGCAGGGTGGTACCAAGCCACTGCTTAAGGATTGTTCGATCAACTGACGGAGTAGTGGGAAAAGTTCAGACAGATAGATTATCACATAGCTCCTGTGTGGGAAGGATCTTGTTTCTTGTGCAATCAGGGCTAGCAATGTCTTTCACAATTCTGAAAATGCTCCTAGTACTATTAGGTGCTTTCATGATGACTTCTGCATAATATTCGGCCTTTACAACAATGATTTCCCTTTCATAGCTAGCTATTTTCTGCTTCCATATAACCTTTTCTCCTTCCTCCATTGTCGCTCTGCATGTTTGCATTCCTTTTTTAGGTTCCTAAATTTTTCAATATACCAGGGGGCAGATGGACGGCCCAGTTTCCTGATAGTTTTTAAAGGAGCGATATGATCAAGTATATTATTAATACCCTCACAGAATGCGGAGTAGTTCTCATCCACCTGTTTCCTGGGGTCAAAAGTCCCATTTAAGTGGACAACATGGGATACTTTTGCCCTTTTCACTAGTCCAGTGCAGTCCCTGCCTATATAGCTCCTTCCCGCCCTAGGGGCAGAGGCTTTTATACTGAGGTTTGCCACCCGAAACCTAAACAGGTGATGGAGTCTTTATCTGCAAAAATGAAATCCAGCACATGGCCTCCTTTGTGAGTATGTTCCGTGACCCATTGCATCAGGTTCATATCCTCACAGGACTGTATAAGGTTTTTATAGCCTGAGTCTTACTTCCCATTGGTCCACATGTTAAAATATCCTAAAATTAGCATTCTAGCATGGGTGAGTGCCATACTGCTGTAAGCATCATCCAGAACTTGTTGGAGTTGCAGACTGATTGCTCCCGGAGGTCTATAACAGACCAGCCCGGTCTGCACATGCCCAGTATGAATTTTCAGAGAAAAACCCAACAGTTCTATGCCTATCACCTCATTGATGTCCTTTGGTTAAAGGTCCCATGAGTCTTTAAAAATAATCCCCCCCCACCTCTACCTTTGGGCCTAGGCTTATGACATGCATTGTATCCAGGTGGGCAAGCCAGGCCCAGCTCCGTATCTGACCCAGGGTAAATCCAGGACTCTGTTATAAACAGGGCATCCAGACAAAGTGATTCCAGCAGAATATGAATCTCCACGTGATGCTTAGGCAGTGACCTAACATTAAGCAGGCCACATCTCAAAACATCCATTTTAGTAAACTCAAACTCAGGCCCTGCTATCCCCTCTAGTTTAACTTCTCCTGCTCCCCTTCCCTGTTTCCCTATGGCTCTCATTTCTTCACCTGTGTAACTGCGTCCCGATCTTCCTGGGATAGTCCTCCCCAAACCAACAGCATGGCTGGCACTGTGCGCGCCCTGTGCATGGACGGGGCAGATGGGCTTGCCTTTGTCATGCCTTCGGTACACAGGCGACTCTCCCGCAGCGCGCGTCCACTACGAGGTTGTGCCAGCATGCTCTTTTAAGGGCAGGACTTGAGTAGAAGCTAGAGCGCTGACCCCCAGACACAACCGGTCCGATCAGGGTTCAAGTACGCTACACAAAGTACTTTTTAAAATGTTTTTAAAACGATTACACGATTCAGTATTTCGGTAGTATTTCAGTTATTCCTCTAAATTCAATTAAAAACTGTGCAAAGTAGGCAACATGCAAATTAAGCAGCCACCATCAAACATAGCATGTATCTAGACACTACGCGGTCGCGCCATGTGCTCTTTTATGGGCAGGACTTGAGCAGAAACTGGAGCACTGACCCCAAGACACAACGGGTCCGATCAGGGTTGAAGTACGCTACACAAAGTACTTTTTAAAATGTTTTTAAAATGAATTACACAATTCCGTATTTCAGTTGTGCCTCTAAATTCAATTAAAATCTGTGCAAAGTCAGCAACGTGCAAATTAAGAAGCCACATTCAAACATAGCATGTATCTAGACGCTGCGCGGTCGCATCAGCATGCTCCTTTATGGGCAAGACTTGAGCAGAAACTAGAGCGCTGACCCCCAGACACAACGGGTCCAATCAGGGTTCAAGTACGCGACACAAAGTACTTTTTAAAATGTTTTGAAAATGATTACACAATTCAATATTTCATCAGTTTTTCAGTTGTTCCTCTAAATTCAATTAAAAACTGTGTAAAGTCAGCAACGTGCAAATTAAGCAGCCACAATCAAACCTAGCATATATCTAGATGTAGATAGAGAGACATTGCCAGTACTTTTATATATAATACAATATCCTCCAATTTGCAATGCGAATCCCTGGCACGATACTTTATCAATCAAGTTGAGTGTATTTACAACTCACTGGACATTAGAAGATCTACCTCTAGTTCATGCTCACCTACCTGCCCATCTGACCTCTCCTATTTTCTACAAACCCTCCCATCTTTGTCCTTTAAAGATCTAGAAACCCTGGCCATGGAGGTGAAGTCTGATTCTCCCGACGACCCGGTTAAACCAGACACCTTCAGGAAATTCCAGGATCCCATCTTGCTTGAGGGATGGGAACTGATCAATAGATCACTCCAGTCATCAACAATCCCTACATCGTGGAAACATGCCAAGGTTGTCCCCTTACTGAAGAAGCCTGCTCTGGATGCATCCTTGCTAGAGAACTTCCGGCCTATTTCTCTACTCCCAAATCTGGCCAAGGTGATGGAATCACATGTCAATTCCACCCTGTCCAAGTATCTGGAAGCTAATGAGATCTTGGGCAGGTCACAAAACGGATTCCGGTCTAAGCATAGCACGGAATCCACCCTGCTGGCAGTCATTGAACAGCTGAGGCATCACAGGACCTGGGCAACACCTCAGTTTTGATCCTGCTGGATCTTAGCGCGGCTTCGACATGGTCTCCCATGAGATTCTGCTCCATTGCCTCGGGGAGATCGGGGTCAGTGGCGGGACTCTTGCCTGGTTTGCGTCTTTTCTATCTGACCGGTCCTTCCAGATTCACGCCACGCCATATTTGTCCGGCATGCACCCCCTCAACTGTGGTGTCCCCCAGGGCTCCGCTCTCAGCCCTACATTGTTTAACGCGTACGTCTGCCCTCTTGCCCTCTTGGCTAAAGAGCGGAAGATCAATATGATTTCATACGCGGTAGACACGCAGATGATTTTCACCTTTTCTAAGAATACTGTGTCAAACCAGCTAAAATTCTGTGAAGATGTTCTGGCCATCTCGGATTGGATGGCAGAGAACTATCTTCAACTAAATTCCTCAAAAACGGAGGTGCTTCTGATTGGCCGTGACTCATATAAATGGGACTATCAGTGGTGGCCTTCGACATTGGGTCCTCCCCCTCAACAGACAGTTAAGAACTTGGGGGTCCTGATGGACAACTCCCTCTCTTTCGAGCTACATGCAAAGAAAGTTGCAGGAACCTGCTTCGGCCGCCTACGTGGTCTCAAACCCATTTTGGGATTTTTTGAGCCCCCTACCCGCCAATTAATCATTCAATCAGTGGTTCTATCACATCTTGACTACTGCAACGGGCTACTATTGGGCACTAACAAAACAGTCATTAAAAGACTTCAAAGTGCTCAAAATCTGGCTGCCCGCACTCTTTTTGCCCTACCCAATTTCTGTCGCACCTCCCATCTTCTGCACTGCCTGCATTGGCTGCCCATGAAACAGAAAATCCAATTTAAGACCCTCTGTCTGACCCATAAGATCCTACATGGCCAGGGCCCCCAGATACTGCAGGGACTCTGTACTTTTTATGTTCCTATACGTGCCTTGCGCTCCGCAGACCTGCATCTGGCCTGCACTCCCAGGGTGTGCAAGAGCAGAGCGGTAGGCCGCTCCTTCAGGTCTTTGGCCCCTGCCCTATGGAATTCTATCCCACATGAGGCGCGCAGCACACAAGATCATTGGCTCTTTCAGAAACAGATTAAAACCTGGCTGTTCGCCTCCATTTAGTGAGGCTGTCGCACTTGTCTACTCTTGAAAGTGACTTTATACTGCTGTCCCTTTTGCTGTGTCTTGTCCCCCTGGTCCTGTCTGCAAGCGCTGGGATGCCCTGTTGCCGGGGCAGCCATGCGCTATACAAGCTAGTTTAACATAACTTTTGGTTGTTTAGTAGAATTCCAGGATGGCTGATAACATGGACAAAGTGCAGCATGTGTTTTTACAGCATGCAAATATAATTTAACTGGCACAAATTATTCTGTTAGTCGTTTCAGAGCAAGGTCCAGTCTACAGTTTAGGCAAAAAGGCCCTGCACACTTCCATGTGTTGAATACATATACATGTCATTATCAGACCATATTCCTAATGAAATTGATTTATAATAAACAGATGTTTTCCAAGGAGAAAAATGCAGGTAAAATCATGCTTTGTTAAAAGTCAGTCATTATTCGTTTTCTTTCAAATTTGAAACCGCCAACACGTTTCGTCCTCAAGCGGACTTCTTCAGGGCTTGAAATGTAAAAGATTCTCATTCATATAGTTGTTGCCAGTATGTGAAACCCAATAAATTTAAATACTATGTAAGTTCAAGTATATAGGTTATGTCCGTTCTCAGAAGGTCATGATTTGATAAAGTAATCCAGCGAATGTAACGCCCGTCTCCATGCGGTCATCTGGTTCAACAAGGATCTTCCAGCCTACAGTTATTGGTCTTTAAAATTTGACTACGTTCTTGAAATCTGGCGCTAAATGAAGTGAGTTAAGGGTGATCTTGTGACCGAACTATAAAGATTGTGGCAGAGTTGTGCAAGTTGGTAGTTTTAGATTTTACCTAGCTGCCCTGCTTGACAGACTGGTGTGATCCTAAGTGCCAGTGTACTTTTATAAAGTGTGTTACCTCATCTGCCAAATGACTGTACACCTAAAAAGGCAAACTTCAGTAATAAGCACAATTTTGAGTAGAAACAATTGCCTTGCATTTCCAGAGCATTTCATTTTCACATGAATGTTTGTCTTGCAGAACGTGTAGTTTTTGTTAGTCTTTTTGTTATTTGATGCCACTGCTGTCTACAACAAGGACACCTTGGGAGAAAGTGGCTTCAAGAAATGCAGAAAGTGTTACTGTAGTCACTGAGAAGTGTTGTACTCTTAAAGTATGTGCCTTGAATAGTGTAATAGTGCACTTCTTGGAAAGAGCAGTTTAAACTGACATCATACTGGGCACAGCTGCGTAAAGCAGGGCTTCTTGGAGGTCAGAATATGAGACGTCTTGAAGGTTAGACTATGTACTGTGGCTGTAATTCTCAGTATCGCATTTGAAGTACTTTAAAAGCAGTATGCTTTCACATCGTCAGGGCCGGACTGGGACCCAAAACAGCCCCTGGCAAAGTGCTCAGCCGGCCCCAGCCGGGGGTTGGGGCAGCGGCAGAGCAGTTTACCAGGGCCGATTTTGTTACAGTGGCCAATATTGCAGCTATGCTGAAAAAACTGCCCTGTAACAAAATCAGCACCCAGGGGTCCAAAACAGGCCCCCAATCCTTGCGGCCCACCGGGGAAATGCCTGGTTTCCCCCTATGGCCAGTCAGGCCCTGCACATCGTTATTCCAATAATTAGCACGTTTAACTCCACAATTGAGTAGAATGGCGTGCATTGTCTTACCTTTGCTCTGGAGAAGTGTGGCTCAATGGTTAGAGCGGCAGACCCTGATGCAGAGGTCTAGCCCGGGACCAGGGTTCAATTCCCCGCCTCGGCGGGTCTTGGGCTCAAAAATTCTACGGGCCTGATAATTCTCGCCTCGGTACCTATTCCAATCATGGAGTCCCACTCTTCAACTCTGGGCAATAGCTTGCTTAATCTCCACAACGGCCCCCACAACACTAAGGATGCCTGGCCTCCACCTTGGGGGTGCCCAGGAGTGGATGCCTCACAGGGAAAGCCAGGATGGGTTCCACAGTGGTATTCGTACAAGCGCCTTGAGACCCTTGCGGGTGAGTAGTGCGCTATACAAGTATCAATTTACATTTTGCGATAGGTACGTGTACCACCTCATATTAGTGGTCAGTAATTTTTTTTCTGCTTATTATCTCATACAAAGAAATCATGTGCTGTGAAGGGGAGAGGGAGATTATTCTGAACATTAATAGTGTCAAAAAAAAGCACACAACAGCAATTATACCCCCGCCTCTCCCCCCCCAGTGGGCAAAAACGTGAACAGAATAGCGGTCTGCCTCCTTGTTGAGTTGGGTGGCTTCAAAGGCTCCCCTCTGTTCTTGTTGCTTACTGGTAGAGTAAATGTGACATTGTCGAATCAATCCCGCATCCGGCCAAGTCTAATTGGTCTTCCGCATAGCCAAACAATAATTAAACTTGTCTAAATTAAACCAAGAAACTCCCCATTTACAGATTTACAGGCACCACAGAGTGGTTCTAGTTTGTTGCTTTTTCCAAGTGAGTTTCAGTTAGCATGGACAGTTTTACAAGTTCTGTATTGTTCCTGGTACACACATTTTCTGCCTGCATTGACATTTTTAGGTTAAGCCTAGAGACAGCGTGCATGCGCTGCACTGTAATGCATGCTGTAATTCCTCTATGATTTAGACACCCCCACTGCTTTTTCATTGGTTGAGTAAACTGCCTTTACAAATTCCATTGCTTTCGTTGGTGAATAGTATACATTTTTCCTAACTTGTGGCTGTTTTGTTACCGCCCTGACCACTGACTCCTGCTACATGGATCCTTTCACTAACGACATATATTTTGTTCAAGTGCACTACTTTATTTATCGACGCTCTCTGCACAGGTTGCTTGTATTTGTTTCCAGCTTGTTCAGCTTTCGCACCCATAGCTGCTCGTTTTCATTACACTTGTCTTGGTGCTGTGTCCTTTGGACACAGCGCACGAAGCAGTGGGGACATTCAGGGGGGCAGCAGCTGGCTGTGGCGGGGAGCTCAGTTGAGGAAGGTTCACCCCCTTGGTTTGTAGCTGGCACGGTAAAAGGGTACCTGCGCCGGCGCATGGCAGCTGTTTGTGCACCAGCGTAGATATGTCTCATTCATGTGCTCTGAAAGTGCTACAGCGTGGCACAGCCAAAGGGCTTGTAGTGCCACACTTCAGCACTTTCTTGTAGATCTTCCCTAGAGTTTTTTGCCTAACTCCATGCTCCAAAGAGAGCGTTGAGTAGTAAAACTCAGCAAACACAAGGAGATAATGGACGGAGCTCTAAAACTTTTCAAACACTCACCCCCAGTCACAAATCTGTGTTGAATCCATCATCGTTCTTTAGTTCACTTCACCACCCCAGTTCAGACACAGCTATATGCAAATCAGTCTTGACCCTGTGCCCCCTTGGAACAGTCCAGCCCTAACTGCCAAGCCATGTCTTTCCTGGACCGGAAACAAGCATCCCGGGACCGGTTTCAGGCTAACAGCACACATCAGCCAGGCTAGCTTAAATCCAGTGACAAAGTGAGCAAGGGACCCATGTCTGGGCATACACTGCCAACAAAGCAAACACAAGGAGATGATGGACGGAGCTCTGAAACTTTTTAAACACTCACCCCCAGTCACAGATCTGGGTTGAATCCATCAACATTCTTTAGCTCACTTCGCCACCCCATTTCAGACACAGCTATATGCAAATCAGTCTTGACCCTGTCCCTCATGGGAACAGTCCAGCCCGAACTGCCAAGCCATGTCTTCCCTGGACCGGAAACAAGAATCCTGGGACCAGTTTCAGAGTAACAGCCCCCATCAGCCAGGCTAGCTTGAATCCATTGGCAAAGTGAGCAAGGTACCCACGTCTGGGCATAACCTGCCAAATTAGGGCAAACAAAGCAAACACAAGGAGATGATGTACGAAGCGCTGACATTTTTCAAACACTCACCCCTAGTCACAGATCTGGGTTGAATCCATCATCGTTCTTTAGTCACTTCGCCACCCCAGTTCAGACACAGCTATATGCAAATCAGTCTTGACCCTGTGCATCATAGATGGTGTGTAGAGGTGAGTTTCAGCCTTAAATCCCTCCCTTTCTCCATCTCAGATGTGGTGGCTGGACCGCCAATGTCACGCTGGCTGTAAAGTAACTGGTAATTGGGCCGGCAATTTTACTGGTTTCAGAGGCCTCCTATAGCCTCAGAGATCCATTCTACATCCACTGCGGTCGAAGTTAGCTGATGGTGTCAGCAGTTCCACAGCGGTCTTCGGTAAGCCAATCCACACAATTTGTAACACAGCAGTCAGTCTGCCGAGCTCAGGGTGGTCGGACTGCTGAGCTAACGGAGGTTGGACGACCACCGCCGATACGGTGATCCACAGACCACCAAACTTGTAATCAGGCCCCCAGTCTTTGCTGCTCTGAGCAATAAATATTTGCTGTCCATAAGCTCGCAGCCATCCTGTGTAACTGAAGATCTTAAAAGAGCAACTTTTTAAAACACATTTCTAAGGACACCTAAGAACTATCCCACCTTCCTTGTCAACTGCATTTGTAGAATCTTTGTGACTAATAACTGTTTAATTGTGATACACGTTTGAGAAAAATCTGCAAATAGAGCATGATGCTGTAACCTAGTTTAAAATCCCCACCTTTGTCGTCAGTAGAACCCATGTTTTGTCATGGACGAACGTGCCACTTTTTTAACTGATTGGGCTAAGCATGCAGTAGTTTCTAAATAGTTTTACAGGTGAGATAGGAGCGCCATCTAACGGAGCTCATGTAAACATATATCAGGTTGTTGCATTTCCAGTCAAGTTTATACAGTTACTTTGTGTAAAATACTCGTAGAGGTAAAGGGCCAGATGTAAGACCAGTAAAAAATAGGGACTCGTAATTATTTAATTTTCTTGTATCCGCTGCGTTAAAATCCATCACCTTTTGTTGGAAGGATGCTTCCTCTCTTTCAGTCCATGCTTGGTGGTCCTGGATTGTCTTTACAAGAAGAGGTGCACAATTGTCATTACAAGGTGTTCATCATAATTCTTCGACTTTTCAATCTTTTTGGTCTCCTATAGATTCATATGTACAGGTTTAATTATTGTTGCTGTATTGCTCATGTAGTATTTGTAACTCTACTTATTTAAGTATTTATGCTATGAATTGTATATTTCCATTCCCTTCTCCCTTCCCCTCCCTTCCTCTCCTTTTCCCTTCTTCTGTTTTCCTTTGAATGACAAATTTTGTTATGTTGCGATACATTTTATTGATTATTCTTTTTCGCTTCTTTGTACTTTAATGAATTTTCTTCGCTTTTTTGTATGTCTTTATGTACTACTTCCTTCTTAAAAATTCAATAAAAACTTACTGAACTAAAAAAAAAAAAAATAGGGACTCGTAAATTACGTCAAAAGGCCAATCGCAATTTGTGAGTTGCTAAACGATACCTATCAACAAAAGAGAAACCATGATTCCGAGTCTCTAATGACTCGCATCGCTATTTTGAGTAGAAGCTATTTGCGAGTGGGTAAATGCTCGCAAATAGCATATCGCTCAGAAAAGCCCTGTTTGCATATGCACATCGCGAGCATGGCAAAAGCAAGCCCATATTGCGCACGCAGATTGCGATTGCAAAAAAAACATTGAAAACAGTTTCTGGTTGAGCTGAAGGACCCCAAAACAGGAAGTGGTGTCCAAGGATAGTCCTGAGCAGACTCACTAGCACATGATCAGGTGCAGCAGCACACTTCAACACTACTGTTTGGCTATCACTGAAACCATGAGCAGCAAGGCCAGTGACAAGGGTGGTAAGGAGCGGCTGAAGAAGCTCAAGTTCTCAGAGAAGGAGCTCGACATAATCATCGAAGAATGCAGCAATCATCATTAGGAGCTATTTGGGAGGGTCTCACACAGTGTTTCTGAGGCAGACAAAAAAAAAGATCTGGTATGGAATGCAGCAGTGCATCAATGCCCTGGGTGTGGCACACAGGTCCCTGGATGACATTAAGAAGTACTGGTACAACCTGCGCTCCACAGCCAAGGAGAGGGTGGCAGCACGTCTGCAAGAGGCACAAGGGACAGGAGGAGGGCCATCCGCTGCATCAGAAAAATCTGCAGCGGAGGCCAGTGTGGAGAGTACCCTGGAGAGGGCGGATGTTGTAGCATGTGGGACCCTTTACACATCACAGCCAGCACCAAACCCTGGTAAGTGTGAAATGTGTTAGAAATGTTTAAATCACTGCTAAAGCCTGTTCTGCATATATATACTAATCATCCAGACCCACAAAGCCATTGCCACAAAAAAATCAACCCACATGATGCATCATGGGAGATGTAGTTAGTGACATATACAGTCTAGTTAAGGAATGACTTGAGCTGATGAACATTGCAACACCACTGAGATAGTGACACACATATTTTATTTTCACCTTCCATCATTTGCCACATAGACACACCACTGGGAGCAGAGCACAGTGCCAAGGACACAGATAGAAGCCTGGATCAGGCTGAGATGGAGGAAGGGAAGGATGTGGGAGTATCAAGTGGGTCAAGTTGCCCAGAAGTCCAACCACCGCTGCAGCAACCACATCTCAGGCTACAGCCAGTTTGATACCAGACTCACATCAGTCATCTCCATCCAGACGCTCTCCTGCCACAAGGTTGTGGCTAGTGTGACCAACCCAGAAGTCCATACGGCATCTACAAAGTTAGCCCCCTGCTAGAGCATACAGTCAGGTCTTGTTTGGAGGCGTAGAACAGGGGGACACCTGGAACAGGGGATGTTGATAATACAGCCCCTGCAACAGTAGCAACTGAGGCAAATAAATCTGAAGCTGACACAGGGCTTCTGCAACATCACTGACAAAATGACTGAAAACCAGTGCTGGCTGAATCCAAATTTCATGCCCTCACTGGTACCGTTGCATATCTAGTCAAAGAATTGGCGAAAGAAAGGGTGCAGCACAGGTGCATGGAACATAGCAGGGGCCACAAATTGGACACTTTGAGCTGGGCCACTGGGTGGCTTGCCCATGCCACGACCCAATACACCAAGCGCACCCAGGGGCCTGAGGTGGAAATGGGCCACTATAGGGGGGATGTTGCTGGGGGCCTTCAACAAATCACTGCAGCAGTGGAAACACTGCAAACCAATATGTTTGTCAGTGGTTGTGCTACAGAGGAGCAGATAGTAAAGTTACAAGCCTCAGTAGCGTCTCAGCTCCAGTAACACCTGCAATGTGCCGGAGCAGCAGCCGCCAGGCTGGGATTGGAAGTGGCAGTCTCGGCCAGGTTGGACGGAGGGGCAAAAAGTGATTTGGGAAGGGTCACTGCACAATCTTTGGGCCACATATTAGTACTAAATTGTGGTGATGTAACCACAAGGAGTTACATTTTAGTTCAGGCCTCCATTTGGAGATGGACAGGTTGTCCTGATTTTGTTTGTGGGAGCTTGCACAATAAGGCACCAATTGAAAGTCACAATTTGTCCTGTCTTATGTAGAGGGTAATGGGTAATTACTTTGGACGTACCTTTAAAAATAATTGTTAGCAATCTGGTCCCTGTGCCTTCTCCCCTCTACTGCAGAGCTTCCATTCCTTTGCTGTTGGGCAGGTGGTCCTGGGTCTTTATCCTCCGATTCTGAGTCAGACACATCTATGGGTTATCCACCCCTGCAGGCCCTGTTGTGAAGCATGGCCGCAGGAGTGGATAGCCCAAGGACTTGCTGTGTTGTGAAGCAAGGCACATGTTGCCACTTTTTTGCAGACAGTCTCAGGTGCATACTTCAGAGCTCCGCCACTCTTGTGGAGGCTGCTAAAGCACGTTTTTAGGATGCCAAAAGTGCGCTCGATCACGGTCCTGGTGTGAATATGTGCCCTGCTGTACCACCTTTCATGTGCATTCTTGGGAGACAGGTATGGTGTGAGGATCCATGGCCGCAGGGTACACGCACTGTCACCTGGTGAAAGATATATGATGGTGAGACAACAGGTATACTGACATAAAAGTGCAAATACATTTCTCTGGGGACCAGAAAGATCTGTACCTAGCAGGTATCTTTCATTAAAGTCATCTCTTTCGAATTTCTGGAATATGCCACTGAAAATGTATGAGTCATGTGTGCTTCCAGGATATTTGGCAACACGGTCTGTGATGATGTTTTTGGCATCACAGACAACTTGGATGTTGAAGGAATGTGTGTTCTTCCTATTATAGCATATGTATTCAATGCGGAATGGGGGACATATGGGCACATGGGTCTCATATATACACCCTATAACCTGTGGAAACTTTGCTAATCTGTAAAATTCCAGCTTTGCATTTTTAACATCCTCATCATCCCTGGGCTGGTAGATGTGTTGATAGATGTGGTGTAGCATGGCATCTAAGAAACGCAAAAGCGCACTCTGCAACACTCCTCCAGCCAATGCAATAACATCCTGGTACCTACCAGTGGCCAAGAGGTGGAGGGAGCACAACACCTGCACATGTGTGGGGATTGCATTGCTGTGCAGGGTTCTGCTTTGCAGTTGAGGTTTCAAGGGGTCTACGCGGTCTGGGATGACAGTGCTACTCTGCCTGTACTGGTCATAAATCTCTTCCTCTGTCTTCTCAAGCAATGTTAGCCTGACTCTGAATATCCTCTCCTGTCTCCGCATCCTCTGCTGGGCAGCCAGTATCCGCATCCACTTCTCTATCAAGTACAGGGCAGCCATTGTGGAAAAATTTCTGATGCATTCTAGACCTGGTCACCACCCTGTTCTGGTTAGTGGTAAATTGCATGCACAAATTTGCCTATTTGTGCATAAACACTATTTGTGACTGCTTTGTACTTTGTATTTAGTGACTTTGGGAATCCAAAAAGCAGTAAGAGATTTTGCGAGTCGGTATTCATCCGCATCGCAATTTTGTATTTTGCAAGAGCCTTTCGTACATTGCGTACAGCCATTTTTGTATCCCCAAATCGTTTTATGACCGATTTTGAGCATAGAAAATGATCATAGATGCGGGTCAAAATGTCCTACTGAGGTTAAAAGGGATTGAGAGGCACATGCCAAGCTTCTTCAAAATCTGTTGAAAGGCAGCCATTTCTCCAAAAGCCAATTGATGTGCCTTCCAAGTGCAACAAGTTTTACTTTTACACGTTCAAAGAGGCCATTCCCCATGTTTCACCATGGTGCAAGGCCTCCTTTGCAAGCTCCTGGGTCCTGCTCCATTGTGTGGTCCTTGCTTGATGATAACAGTGAAATAAATTATGAAAGTGTGCGTGTTCCAATAATAAAACAAGTAATAAATACCTGTTTGCTTTAATATGAATTTACTACGTGATTACATTACAACGCAATAAATGTCTAAAATAAATTAAAGAGCTGCTAATAATGTTTTAACTGGGTCAAAAGGTACCACGACATGTGTGTAGTGGCAACATTATTGAGAGGCTTAAGGGGATTAGGCTGTAATGGGCATGTAAATAGCTGCAGGGAGGAAGTTCCTGTTTTGTCTGAAGCAGATTGTTTCTTTTTTTATTTCAAATCATTTTTATTGAAGATTTTAAAAGACATTACATTTAGATATGCTACAAAGCAGAGAGGAATAATTCTATATTGGGGTATGTGGGTTGACATGGGAACATCATCACATATTTTGTGGCGCTAACATCTTGTTAAGGATGTGATGTGATAAGGTGGAAGACGACACTTGTGTTAAAGCAAAGTGTCTTGTGTCTTATATGTTGGAGAGATGAAAGGGATGATGAAGGTAGGGTATATTGTTGATCTTTTTTTCCCCTGTATCGTATCAAGGTGTATGGGAATAATGAGAAAGTGAAGGGAAGTGATCCAGTGCTGCTCTAAAACAAACCTCTAAACCATCACTATATCTCCCAGGAGCTATCACACTTTATTCGTCGGTGGGGCCCATAACACAGCGAGTCACTCATTCACACAAATCACCCTGCTCCTAAGATCAGTGAAAACCAGAGGATAACCTGCTGGATATAGTGGAGTGTCCTACTTCACCCATTCAATCTAAATTCTATACATTATATACATATGCATTTTATTAGATCTTACCATGGTTTTAATTCTCCAGAAAAACATTTAAGACACCCCCTGTTTGGTCAATGGATCAGCTAGTTAAAGTTAACTAATGGACAAGAAGACCAGCTTAATTCTAATTTATTTAATTTTTATTTTAATCTTAGATCTCCTAGCATGACCTTACTTTAATAACTTTTGACTCTTAATTCAATTTAACATTTTATTTATCATCTAAAAAAGAAAAAGAAATTCAAACAGTTTACATTTATTAGCAGAATAGTTCAGAGTCAAAGACATATTACCAATCTTCTCTGCAATGGAAATCAGGATTAGAACAGCAAAGTCCCCAAAAACAGCCTCTCTATTCTTTCTCGATGTTCACCATCCATCAGGACTCCGACCCATCAAAAGTTAAAGTCAAGAACATTTCTAAGTCCTTGCACCAAGGAAAATCAATCAGTCCGACAGCATGTCGTGGTGCGAAAAGTAATTCAAAAACAAGCCTTTTTCTCTTTTCCAAACGACCTCTTTAATACCCTTTTTCCCTAACTAGCTATAATTTGAAACTTTTAGGGTTCGCAGTCTATTCTCATTGATCCATTCAAGGGGTGGATGAGGATAACCTCATCTCCACATTGTCCATATTTCTGACTAGTCATGGTTCTAAGCACAATAAAGTTCTGATTGTTTGTTATTACATTCTTTCACTCCTGTCCTTTAACTTGTCATTTCGCTGAACTTTACCAGGCTCACAACACAGACATCCTAATTTGGCACCATTCTGCTCTTCAGGCCACGCTGACCTTAACACCAGCTGCACAGGCACAGACTGCTTGCACATCTCTCGAGCACAGTCACCCATGCGTAGAACGACATTCTCTTGGAATCTCGCAAACCCTCCATGATTTACTAGGCTGCATGGGCCATAACGGGAAGTATCATAGAAACAAACCCTATTAAACATTAGATTTCGAAGTAAAGCCCTTCTGTTTACCTCCCCCCCCCCATGATAGGTTTACCCTGTTAGTTATTACCTAGCTTAAAGCCACACATATGCGTTGTTTTCTTACCATTCTCTGTCATTTCTGCCACAAATGTACCTTTAAGAAGCATACATGCATAGCTTTTCATTAGATTATAGCATTTCCGCACAATGTTAGTAAGACAGTTTCACACAATTACTGTATTACGGTTTGCAACAC